>NC_091543.1:25528750-25835000 GCF_030788295.1 Drosophila virilis | reverse complement strand
AATGCAAAATTATGCGCCACATTTAAATGTAATTTGCATTTGTTGTCATTAATTGAGTTGCATGACGTGTGTGTGTGTGTGTGTGTGGGTGCGTAAATACATCCGAATGAATAGCGTGAAATGAGCATTCAAACATTTTCATTGAGCAGCAATTACAACAACAACAACAACAGCAGCAACAGCAACAGCAACGACAACAGACCCTTTGACATATGGCAAACTAACGAACCGAGTGCTGGCCAAATCCGCTTCAGATAGGCTCAAAAGATAGCCGCTTATAGATGCAATTATATCGAACAAATCTAGCATTATACTTACTAAAACAACCACAGATTATATACAGTAAAAATTCGCCTACAGGACATTCACATTAGGCGTAAACTCGCTGCGCGTCCAAGAGAGTTTTCACTGTAATTGTACGACGCTGTACGCTCCACTTTGGTGTTAACGTATTCCGGGCCGATTAAATTGAAAGCCGTGCCAAAAACGCATTTTACGCTGAATCGAAATTTCAATGGAGTGATAGGCGCCGCGATAAACAACATTAAAGTTCTGTTGAGACAGAAAATCCCAACCATTCCAATTACTTAACACAATTGTTTGAGTAAGTGGCCAAATTGGGGTGCAGCCTCTAGTGTGAAGTGTGCGCGTGTGTGTGTGTGTGCATGTGTGTATGAGGCAGCAATGAAAGTGCCAAATAAATAAGGTGTAAACATGCGTATATATGTATGTGCGCATGTATATGTGTGTGCGTGTGAGCAGCATCCCGAGCTCGTTTGGCAGCTTTAATGCCAACAAAATCGCAATCGCCTAACGTTATCCTTATCATTGTCGTACTTAAGTTAACAACAGCTTAAACAACAGCGCACAAACACATGCACACACACACACACACATAAGCACTAATCAAGAACACACATATACATTTTCGCTGAGGCACCTTGCGTCTTATGTGCCGCGCACAATGGGCGGTACTAGGAAATAAATATACAAAAATGTGAACATATATGTATAGCTCGTTTTTAATGCTGTGCTTAACGTAGGCACTTCTGTACGTTTTTCTTTCTCTACGTAAATTTGTCACTTGCCTTAACTCTATCTATTTATTCATATTGATTAACGTCACTCTTAACCACTGTGCACACCATAGACGATACTGTGGAATGCGATTCAGAGCAAAGTACGCAAGCAACAGCCTCAGCAGCATCTTCAATGTAAATGGCAGTGGCAGCGGCAACGGTAACGAGACAGCATTTGGCTGGGCTTTTAGCCACGCTCATTTTGTGGCAGGCGCAAAGCCCCATAATCAGAAAGCTTTCGCACTTTATTTGTGTTAGTTTCAATTATATAAACAACGGCAGCAGCAGCAGCAACAGCAGCAGCAGCAGCAGCAGGCGCAGGGGTAGCGGTGGCAAGTAGTCCCAATTACCGCTTGATTTAGCACACGCACACAAATGCAAACATGTTCAAGCACTCACACTCTCTCACACACACACACACACACAAAGGCAGCAGCCATGACAAACTTATTGAGATTCATTGAGCAGATTGTGAAGCTTCGTTTCAGTTCAGTTAAGTCCTGTGCAGCGCCGCTCCACCAACATCCCACACTCCACACCCCACCCCCCACCAACATCAACCAGTCACCCACGCGTATGCCAATATGGGCAGGTTTGACTGGCAGACAATAGCTAATGCTTCAACTGGCAAATACAAATACAAACACACATGCACACACACGCACAGGCACTTGTCTGAATTACGTACGTATGTAAATGTGTGTGTGTGTGTGTGTGCGTATTGTTTACTTTGCATAAAAGCTCAGCCATTGAAAACTAAAATACTGCACAGCACATTGAGACTTTGTATTGCATAGCATTAGGCGGCGTTTCATTTATATTTTATGCACACACGCACACATATACACACACACTGCGAATATGCCAACGTTTAAGTGCGTCGTTTTATCGTCCTGTTTTCAGTGTGCAGTTGAGCTTAATAGTTAAATAAACAGCAATTTCCTTCTGGCAACAGCAACAGCAGCAGCAGCAGTTGCAAAAGTTGCCATTTGGCTTATAAATAAAACAGCCCAACCAGCCACACCACCCACTCATCCACTCACCCAATCACCAAACAACATACACCACTCGACAATAATTCAGAGGCTCCCGAAACAAATACAAATTTTCTTCTGTAATTGAAATATTTTATTTATATTTTGTTCGATTTACTTGACAAATATAGCATAAATTGAAATGAAAAGTGCAAATACTCTTTTACTCTCTCTCTCACTCTCTATCCGTCGCTCTCTCTCTCTTTCCTTCTCGCTTTCTCTCTTTCACTCTCTCTCCCTATTTATTAAATTGTATGTCTTTAGCTCGAGCTGAAATTCTTATTTTGCATAAATGTAATAATAATTTTGGCGCGCGCCCAAAGGTATGCAGCATAAATACAGCCTTGCTTGCGCGGCTGCCTGCCCCAAGGTGGCGCTGTAGCCACGAAATCATGCAGCTAGCCAAACAGCAACAAAACTTGACAAACAGCGGCTGAACGCAATGGCCCACAAACCAGCCGTGTATGATTTTATTCATATATATGCACATGGGTGTATTCATATACATTCATATTTGGAAATTCAAATGAATTCGCATGGGTTTATACAAACTCAGCTGCTGCAATCAGCGCCTAATGCAGATCGTTGGGTAAACACGCATTTCAACATTCCTCTGCCAATTTCTTTAGCTCTCGCTCTCGTTCTCTCTCAATTCAGTTGCATTTTATTCGCCATGTTAACATGCCGTCTGCATATGTTTGCCCAAGGATTTTCGGGGAAAAAAGTTAAATTTTCCTAATGGCATTTGCTACACGAATCAAACACAGCAACGCACAAAAGCAACAACAACATCTACGACACCTACGCCGGCTGCAGGCAAGTGTGACAGATATTTTAGCATATTATGGGCGTGTGTGTGTGTGTTGTTTGCGCCAGTTTCCGGTCCCTGATTTTGTTTCTACCAGCTGGTAATTCTAATGCTCCTCGTCGCTGGCAGCTGTCGTTGACATTCGCATCCGCATCGGCATTCGTATTCGCAGTGTTTGCCTTTGGCCAACCCCTGCGCTGAGACACTGCCGCAATATTCTACATCCACTTTGATTGCATTATTGAGCTCCACTTTTCGATGCATCACAAAAACTAAGCGCACCAATATACGCCTCAAGTCCGCATCCGGGGCTATGTAATAATATGTTTACTGAAGCGCCACACTTTGCTGCAGTTATATTTCCGTCCAGCCAGGCGTCCAACTTAATCCCGTATAATCACCGCAATACCCTTCGTTAAGCCAACCGCACAAAGCAAAGTTTATCATGCTCCAAAACTGCGCGAATGAAAATTGTAGACAAAAGCCTGCATACTTAAGGATTAAGGCTCAAGGCTCAATACTGAAAGCCGAAGGCGGCAGTCGCCGGCTACAGGTGTAGGAGCTTTTTTTTGTATCGTAATTAGCCTTTCATATTTGCACTCGAACTTGTTGCTCTCGCTCTATCTCTTTCTCTCTCCTTTCTCTCTCTCTCTATCTTTGATCTTTGGCCTCAAATCGAGATCTTTCCAACAATATCAGGCCTCTCAGTTATTTGGTAGCATTCAAAAAAGTTTATACTAGTGAGTACTACCCGGCTTCGACCTGCTTAAGATATTTTCTTCAAATTCACACATAGCATTTCCACGAATTTCTCGCTCATTGGCGAAACTTCGCACATACAGCCTTTGATCCCCATTTTCTAGTCAAGTTGATTTTTCATCAAGGTCTTTTAAGCCTGCAATCGATCGGATGTTAGCCAACAAGTCTCATCCACACATTTTGGAATTTACCTGTTGAAAAACAGTTTTATACAATCGTACATTCTATTTTTGGATTTGATATTTTCGATATTTATGTTTATCTCTTCGTATGTTTTAGACACCAACAAAAAAAAGAACAGAGCTATAACTATGTACATGCATTACATTTACTTGACAATATGGTTCTGTTGTTACTTGATTTTCTTTTTCGATAACATAAATATTACGCTTAAGTGCTAAAAAAAAAAACATATTATTATTATTATTATTATTTATAAATATACTCGTATATCTTTGAAAATGTTTCATTTAGCAGCATTTAAAAAGCAAACGCGATTTTTCTCATTTAAGCTTAATTACATTATTCAAATTCAAGTTCAAATGCAGCAGCAATTAACAATGTTTAAAATAAAGCAGCGTATATACACAGAGACAATTGCAACGGGGCTGCACATAAAAAAAAAATAAATGTAGAAGAAATTATAATAATTGTAATATTACATAGGTACGGGTAGGGGTGGGCGTATAGAGGTATATAGAAATTGTATAAGTTGCGAAAGGAATTTATGTTACAAATATATAGATATAATAATATCAATAATAATAGTTGTAAATTTAGTGTGTGTGTGTGTGTGTGCGCGCCCGCTAAAAACTAGTTTTAACTTTAAATAATCACAATTAAATATTGCTAAGCTATGCAACAGCAACAGCGGCAATTCGCATGTCGTGGCCCCACATATGCACAATAATAAAACTATTGTATAAAATTATATTAATGTGTATTAAAATTAAATCAACAACTTAAAAGAAGCAGCAAAGTAAATAACAAAAAAAAAATACATATATATTAGAATTCATGAAAACAAAAAAAAAATTATTAAATCATAAACGAAATTGTTGACGTTACGTAATATGTACAAATAGTTAAACAAATACCAAAGGAAAAGAAATCGAATATATATTTAATTTTGAAAATAATTAAAATGAATATATATATAAATTAAAGACAAAACTGAAAGCTAAGTAGTTGTGTGTGGGGTGGAAACAGTTGGACGCCATTGCAACAGAACAAACAGAACTTCAACAAACAATTGAAACGTTGTTGCCACTGGCATCGCCATACGACATGACAGCAATCCCAGCCGACCAGTGGACTCCAGCGTGTCTCGGCTGGAGCGAGAGCAGCTAAGAGCAGCGCACAGGCCACGGGGGAGTGCACAGAGTGCATTTCTCTAATTGCTTGAGAAATTAACGACGCGACGGCAATGTTGCTGCTGCTGCTACGTCGCTATCGCTGGCACGAAAAGTCCTGAAGAAACGCAGCAACAGCGATCGATCCTCGCCCTTCTCATCCAACTGACGATCCACACGCCAGCCAATATTGGGCAGCCACCAAAATGGTGTATAATTTGCATCGTCAGACGATTGGGATGTTGCTGCTGTTGCAGTTGTTGCTGCTGTTGCTGCTGTTGCTGCAGTTGCAGCTGTTGCAGCTGTTGCTGCTGTTGCTGCTGTTGCAGCTGTTGCAGCTGTTGCTGCTGTTGCTGCTGTTGCTGCTGTTGCTGCTGTTGCAGCTGTTGCTGCTGTTGCTGCTGTTGCAGCTGTTGGAGCTGTTGCTGCTGTTGCTGCTGTTGCAGCTGTTGCTTCTGTTGCAGCTGTTGCTGCTATTGCAGATGTTGCTGCTGTTGCTGCTGTTGCTGTTGATATTGGCTGTGGGCTGACGCCAAAACTATCTACTCTAATTATTTTACTATTTCTATTGCTACGGTTGGTATTAATACTTAAATGTTGTGTGCTTTTTGTGTTAGCAACATTTGTTGTTGTTGCTTTTGCTGCTGCTGTTACTGTTGCTGTTGAGCTTTCAGCAACATTGCCTGTTGTCGCCGTTGTTGCTGTTGGCATGACTGCTGTCGTTGTAATTGTCTCTGCTGATTGTTCTGTTGCTGCTGTTGATTCCGTTGAGCTCAAGCCCAGCATTGGCATGAGGCTCGACCAAAAATTTGTGGTTTCTGTTGCTGTTGCTGTTGTTGCTGCTGCTGTTGTTGCTGTTGTTGATGTTGTTGCTGTTGCTGTGCTAGACGCGTCTGAGCTGCTTTCGATGATCGTTGCTGTTGCTGCTGTCGTTGTTGCTGTTGCTGTCGTTGGTATTGTTGTGCTGCTGCTGGTTGACTGCTGCTCTTGTTGCTGTTGTCGCAGCTGCGATAATCGCCGCTTGTCCTTAACCAGCTCGTTTATAATGCGCAATTCTTGTTCAAAATTAATTTCACTTGCCGCCTTCTCACTGTCGCCCTGGCCACCAATTGTATTTGTCATTAAATTGTCACTGGATGCCATATCGTTCAGCACATCCAAATCGCCGTCAGCAATACTGCTGCTGCTGCTGCTACTGGCACTGGCAGCAACATCTCTGGCAAAAGGCTGATAATAAAACCGGTCATCATCTCTCGTATTGCCATTGGCATCTTGATGTATTGCAGCAACTTCGGTTTCAGCAGCAGCAGCGACAGTTGCTGCTGTTGTTGTTGTCACTGCTGCTGCTGATGTTGCTATTGATGTCATTGTTGTTGCTGTAGCTGTTGGCGTAGCTGCAGTTGTGGTTGCTGCAGTCGTTTCAGTTATGGAGCTTAACTGAACCGGTTGCACTTTCGATTTTTTCACAACGACTCGATCTAGCTCTTGTTCTTCTCCTGGCACTCGCGGCTGGGCTGAAGACAATGTTGTTGTTGTGGGCGTTGCCAACGATGCAGTTGCTGCTGTTGTTGCTGTTGTTGTTGTTGTATCAGCTTCGCTGTCAGCCGCTGCTGGAACAATATCCGTGGCCGTATCATCGCTCAGATCCAGATCGGCGCTGAGCAGCGGCGAGACGCGACGATGACTGAACGGCGGCATCATATCCACGCTGCTTCCATAGGCCGGCAGAAAGGCGTCAACCTTGAGCAGTTGCTCCAGGTCCGTCTCTCCCTCTGCCTCTGTCTCTGCCTCTGCCTCTGCCACTGGCTCTGCTTCTGCCTGAAATTTCGCCCCCGCATCCGCATTCGGCTTTGTAACCACATTTGGCTCGGGCACATCTCTCATCGAACTTGTCACCAGCTGAACGCTTGGCTCTGCACCCAGAGGTCCGCCCGCTGGCACAACAATGGCATCGATATTCCCAATATCGCTAAAGGAGCCAATGCTGCTGCTGCTGCTGCTGCTGGAGATGCTAAGGATAGTTGTACTGGGCAGAGCATTGCTGGCATCCGCCTGCAGATCTTCAGCGCCTTCAGCAATTCGATTATCCGGCTGCCGCTGCGCCTTGAGGGCGTCTTCGCGCATTGTTGCTATAGTGGGCGTGGGTGTGGGCGTGGTCATTGAAGTCGATGTTGCTGTTGTTGCTGTCGTTGCATTAACAACATCGGGCTGCAGCACAGCCTCTGGCGCCGTGGGAAACTTCTTCTCAAATATATTGAACTTGAGTGGGGCATCCTCGCTGGGCAGCGCCTGGTCCTCAGCACCACTGGCACTGGGCTGCGTGGACAGCTGATCTTTCTGAGCGAACGGCCCCAAGGACATCTCGTAGAGCTGCTCATCGCTCTCGCTGTCGCTGTAATCGTAGTCTGTGGGGCTGCCACTGCTAACCTCACCGCCTTCGCCGAGTGCACCCTGCAGCTCCTGGGCCACCAGATCGGTGGGATCAATGTTGATCTGTGGTATGCAGCGCTCGTTGTATAGCTTGTGGCCGGGCGGGCAGTGGCGGAAAGGCAATGCGAATATCGATTTGGGCATTACCTTTTTCTGTTTCTCGAGCGACTTCTGCTCGTATGGGAGACGCAACCATGCCTCCCACGCATCCTTCTGTGCATTGCCCTCAATGGGCCGCGAGGTGATCGGCAGCGCCTCAACTGCCGCCCCCTTCAGGCTGTGCATGTGAAGCGCGGTCAGCGCCAGCAGCCCGTGCACCAGCAGCAGCCAGCCACAGCCGCTAGACTGCTGTATGCCTCTCGAAGATGATGCCATCGCGGCAATCCTCCAGCTCCAGTGCGGCAGCGTTACCAATCCCACAATCCTAGTTCTGTTTATCTCTGCAATCTGCAAGTAAACGGAATGAGAATGGAGAGAGATAAGTACGACTGGCGAAATGTGTTGTTGCCAATGCCCTGTTGCCCCGATGTGGCTGCCCCACCCAGGTGAATCTAACCTGCATTTGTGTACCCCCCTCCGCCAACCGTCCTACTGCCAGCAGCTAATGCGCTTTCTGTGCCACCAACAGCAGCAGCAGCAGCAGCAGCTGTTCCTCTCTGTGAGTTTTTGCCCAGCCGCTTCTTTTGTGGCATGTGGAACAATACCGGTTTTTTTGTGTGTGTCCGGGCCGCACACAGAGCGTGCCACTATGGCATAAATTAAAGAACGTCTCAGCCGAATGGAATATTTAACAAAAATTGAGCGCCTAAATCTTAAATATTTAACAAAAATTGAGCGCTTAAATTCCTAGTGAATCAGAAACAAAATTCAACCGTATTCTTATTATAATATTAATAATGAGAAAATCTTGCACATAAACTTACATTTTATATTATTATTATTATTATTATTATTATTATTATTATTATTATTATTATTATTATTATTATTATTATTATTATTATTATTATTATTATTATTATTATTATTATTATTATTATTATTATTATTATTATTATTATTATTATTATTATTATTATTATTATTATTATTATTATTATTATTATTATTATTATTATTATTATTATTTTTACTATTAGTATTATTATTATTAGCGCGGCACATGCACTAGCCGGGAAGTCGAACTGGAACCCTCGCAATTGAATTGTATCAGTTGGACAACTCATTTGCCGCGGTCTGTTTTATATGCTCATGCAATTAAAAACACTTTTGTTTACAAATAGCAAACAGAGCAATTATTTGCGGACATTTTGACGGCATTTCGACCACTGTGCGCACGGTGAGCTATACGCTGGCGTCGGCGGTAGACGTCACACACAAAGATTGTGAACTTGGGCATCGCTTTAATGTTTTAATGGGTATATCGACGGTGCCACACACACGGCCACACAGGCACACACACGTACACATACACAAATGCATATCTCACATCAGTCATCGGTGTTGTCATAATCAACGGCAACAATAATAATAACAGCCGCAGCAGCAGCCGCAGCAGCAGCAAGGGGCACAACAACTGCATCAACTTGTTGCTGCCACAGCAGTCATTGTTGATGTTGCACTTTGCTTAAGCACACACACACACACAGACACACACACACACAGACACGCACACACGCAGCCACGCACGTAAGACATATAGTGGGATAAGCACGCACAATGTTTATTTATAAAGATACACACACACGCACACGTGCACACATATACATATTGTCATAGGGACAGTGGAACAGAGTACGAGAGAAAGAGAGAGGGAGAGAGAGGGAGAGACATATATGTAGGTTATCTGCGGGTTCTTAGAATTTATGAGTTCAAGTGTGGCACATTGCAACCGCGACTTATCCGATTGCTCTAACTGTTGCACTCAAGTTTATGGCTGCTGCTCGTGTTGTTATTGTTGTTGCTGCTGTTGTTGTCATTATTACTTGTTAATAGCTTTTTAGTGGGCCTGGGTCCGCGTATCGGTCATAAAACTGGCCACCGGCCTCTGTCCTCAACTTGTCTCGTCTCGTCTTTTTGGGCGGTGCGTGTCGAATGCGCGTGTGAACGTCAAGAGCCTCTTGACACACACACACATACACACACACGCAGACGCACACACATGCAGACTTGATAAGGTTAATGTCATTACGGCATTACGTCTTATATAAGACAATGACTTTGACACCCGCAGCACTTATGAAGCATTCATGGTTCAATTAGTCTGGTCCACAAGTACCCACAGCTTAAAATTCATGCAAATGACTATTGGGCTTCTGGTGAGGCAGGAGGGAGGGAGGAGGCAGGGTTGAGTTTTGGTAGCTCTTCAACTAGTCTTAAACGATTTTCCATGTGCTTATTGCGCTTGCTTTTCAATCCAGCATCATTGGCACTCGTGGCAGTTGGCTAATTCCCCGCAACAAGCAACAGTCGTGAGCTTTTGTGTGTCTGGCATTTAACTCAATATTTAATCTGTATATTTATGAAGGCATCCACTGACCTAATCGCCAGCAGCAGCAGCAGCAGCGGCATTATTACAGATTCCCTTCCTACTCTCTGTTCGACTGTTACGAATCAAAATAGTGCATTAAGATTTCATAAGCATTGTGAAGTAGCTGAAACAGATACGAGTTGCAGTTGCTTAACGCACGGCACGAGAAATTACAGCAGACTGGCATAAATTCAATGCGGCAAATGTTGTACTTAGTGCACCCAGGGTATTAAGGGGCCAGCGCCATCGATCAGTTCCACTTTCGATAAATAGCCATGCTGTGCTTGTTTGTGGCTAGAAGCGGATCCAGGTAGCTGCACATGAGAACATTTTAGGCCAAAGCCGAAGCACTGCAGTTAATTGTTGAGTTCAGTCATTCGTGCTTCCGTAGATAATGCTGCAATGAGTCACAATCCAGCTCCATCCAGCGATCAATTATCGGTTCAGGATCAAATTTAGCAAATTTACTGCATAGGTTCGACACATTTTGCTGGACCCAGCTATCGTGTTTGGGCCAAAACTTTTTCACGTGCTGTGCACTCGTGCTGTCTCCATGAATATGACCACAGCTCTTGCCCAATGCATTCGTATGCAATTGATAAACATCGGGCGTCCTCATCGTCCTTTGCAGAGTAATATTTCTCTCGTGGCTTCTTGGCTCAGCCGAGTTCTAGGCCCGCGGCTGATAGCTAGCGCCTGTCCAGTCAAGTGGTCAGTCACGAACATAAACAGTAGCTATATATATTTATAATATACAGATAGATATATGTGCTGGATATAGATATGCGCACAGGCTCTAACACAGCGTAAGGTCGAGCTGCACGTTTTGTATCTTGTGTCTCGGCTGTCTATTCATTCAACTGTCAGTTGGGCACCCGCCAAATTGAAATCAACTTCACACGTCGCAAATTTTTAATTAAAAATCAGCAACTGATGTCAATTTGGGGCCACAGCCAAAGGATCCGCCACTGGACTGTGCCACAGTGCACAGTGCTTCGGTTTTAGGGAGCGGTCTCCCTGTGTGTTTTTTGTTTGCCCTCTGCTTTCTTTCTTTTTTGATGTGCTTTGCTTTTTTCGGACAACATTTGATGCCTTTTACGCGTGCGATGCCATCTGGGCTGTCGGAGGCGAGCGGCAGGATTTAGGATTCCCATCCATGTTGTTTTGTTGCTGCCAACTGTTTGTGTACACATACATAATTCCAGGCAACACACATTGACATCCTGCTAATACATAACAACAGCAGCAACAACATGAGCGGAACACGTAGCAGTGCTTTCTGTTTCGTGCTCGCACGTATTCAATTCAATTCAATGATTCAATCCCATTCGGCAGCCTTCAAAACACCAACAACACCAGACCAGTGCGTGCTCCTCTAAGTGTGCGTGTGTGTGTGTGTGTGTGTGTGACCCGCTTTTCATTTGCCATTATTTTATATGTGCCTTGAATGGTGTCCGCGAAACACACACTCACACACTCACACACAAACACGCAGACATCCTCGTTGCGTTTCCAAGCTATTCATGTGTATGTCCAGGCTTATCAACATCAGCTTAATGCCTTTCTATCTCTCTCTTTCCCTTCCTCTTTTTCTCTCTCTCTTTCTCTCTCTTTCTCACTCTAATATCCGTCACATATCTGAGCTACCTGTTTAACATTTTTCCAAAATTTGCACTGTTTTTAATATATTTTTATCTTCTTCTTTTTGCAGCAATCACGTTTTGAATCTAAAGGTAAGTTAAATGGTATTAGCTTATATTACTCGGCTTTGCGCTGTTCATTTAATTTTATTCTATAAATCTTATACATTACTTTTACTACCCTAAGCCCAAGTCTCAAGTCACATTTTATGAGTGGAAGAATATGGAAGAAAACTTAAAGTTAAAACTTCGTTCAGTTTTCAGGCTGGGAAATCAAGCAAAAAATGTCAGTCATGACTCTGATTTAATTTTAGAAAAAACGCTTTAAAATGAGATTTAATTCCAGCAAATAATGTTTTACAAAAAGAATTTCCACCAATATTCCGCAGTTGCGGGTGGAACTTATCAAAACGTCGTCTTAGAACGCAAAACAAACTTTAGCTTTGTAACTCTTGCGATTTGGCCTGATCATTGATCATCCAATCAGTCAGTCAGTCAGTAAGTCAACCAGTTAGTCAATTACTATTTGTATGGCCAAGGGCTCGGAAACACAATTTTCCATTTCAACTGTGCGGGGCGAATGACATTTGCTGAAAGTGCTGCAAGGCTTAAAGAAAAAAGTGCTCAAAGAAAACAATTTTAGTCTGTCAATCTTTTGTTTGACACACAGAGAACAAAAAATGAAGCAAAACACTTCCAATTAATCTTACTTAAAGCTGCGACTCCAGGAAACCTTTTGATGTAACTTATGACCAGCTACACAAAGTTTAAATTTCATGCCCCGAACTTACCCCAAATGTAAGGAGTAAGGTTGAAAAGAGTTTATTATGGCTTTGTGCAACTGCATTTAACGCCTTGATCAGGGCGACTAGCTGAGTCGACCAAGAGTCTATCTGTGTGAACAATGTTAAAGAATTTAAATTTTAAATATTATTATTATCATATACATATGCTTGAACGAGCTAAAGGTTGCTTATCCATAACTCGGCCCAAGTCGAAAAATCGATATAAATCGATTATGACTCAAAAACTATAAAAGTTAGATAGAGGATGCTCGGTGTATGGGTTTTTGTACCGTTCTCGAAAATTGCATAACACTTATGTTGTCAAGTAAAACATTGCGCCTTGGTATATACACACTTTTGTATGCCATATTGAAGCAATGTAAATTTCCTAAAGACACAAATTTAAACACATTTCGCAAAGTGCGGGTGCATGGTGAAGCAGGAAGCTGGAATTTCGTGAACTAGCTCAGGGTATCTTTACGTCGTTCATGTCCGACTTGAACACAGTTTTTTATAAAACTTTTTGAGCAAACTGCAACAAAAGAGTTATTTTTTTGGAAAGGATGAAAACTAATGCATTGCTCAGCGCTATTGGCCCTGCCACAATTGCAATGCTTGGGACTGCAAAAATGCAGCTGAATTGCATCATTGGTGATCTCATCGGTAGCTAAAGCATTTACAATTATTGCCCGGAGGGGGGCTACCACAATAGACCCGTATCTAGTACTCTTACAGTATCACTCAAACTCAGACTATTCGTATTCGTATTCGTATTCGCCAAAAAGCAAGCGCTGAGCATTCATTTACTCATTTGCGAGCACAGCTGACGATGATCAAAGTAGTCCAATTAGCAGCAAGTGGCACTAGCCGAGACACAGACAGATGCTAGTGCTCGCTGTTGACCATTAGAAGTGGCTTATTATGCATTCAGCTAGCCACACAAAGATTGGCCCGGCGAGTATGTCAATGTCTGGCTAGCCAAAGAATTATACAATCGACCCGTTGCTAACGAATGTATCTCACAAATCTGGTTTCGATGGTGTTGCTGTTGCCTACGCACGTGAATTGTTACATGTTGCTGCTGTTGTTGCTGTTGCTGTTGCTGTTGTTGTTGCTGTTGTTGTTGTAGCTCCGTTTATAGGTAATACTGCTAAATAGTATCAACCAGTTTTTGGGCCTCAGTAATGTAGTTAAAATTGAAAATGCAAAACAGTCGACGAGCACAAATGAAACAAAATACTAAAAGAGAAAAACGTTGTAGCTGCTGTTGTCGCTGCTGCTACGCAACAAGAGCCACAGAAGGGGGCAAGCGCTTCAAGTGGCTCGGAGTAGTTCAGCAGGCAACTGGAACGCAATTTTACACCGCTCTTGTGGTTTATTTATTGCTGATGCGGGCGGGAGATGGTGCTGCCGGCGGTGTTGGTGTCATTTAGTTTTCATAGCCGTTTAACAGCTTTGCCCAGCCGCAGTGCCCAATGCCAATAACAGCAGTTACAACGACAACTACAACGACAACGACAACAACAAAAGCAACAACAGCAACAACAACCGCTGCTGGCAGCTCAACAATCACTCAGCGTGGTAGCAACAGCTGCAACAACAACAACCACAGTCAACAGTCGACAACGATCACGTTGGCCAAGCAGCCAAAAGGCGGCCTAAACCTATGGCCAAGTGGCGACAGTGGCTGCCAAGTTGTCGCTGTAACTGTTGTTGTAGTTGCTGCTGCTGCTGCTGCTGCTGCTGCTGCTGTTGTTGTTGTTGCTGCTGTTGCTGGCAACGCACTTGAGAACCGTTACAATTCGTGCGAACTGCTTAACTACCGGATTATTTAGCAGCAGGCATCAAGTCGGCCATTAAAATTCCAGCAGCAACTAAATCAAAGCGGGGAAAGTGATGCTGCCACCAAGCTTATCTATTTATAGCCACATCAGTGGCATGCTGCCTGTGGCAAGCAATCAATTGATATGCTATGATAAAGCACTCGACTCGACTCGACTCGCCTCGCCTCGCCTCGCCTTGCCTCGCATGAGATCAGCGCATTGTTATATAGCCGCTCAGGAAATACCAAATAGTTGCTGTTGTTAGAGGCCATGATAGTGAAGAATTAATTTGCACAACAATTAACTTAAAGCCCAGTAATTAATAAATGCGCATTCACTAAATATTTAATAATAATTATAATATATATACATATACATATATATATATATATATATATATATATATATATATAAGAACTGTTAGATCGCATCATCTTCAACAATTTCAACGAAAAAAAACCTCGACTCGCAATTTTGCCAACTATCAACTGAGCCAATTTCACGATCTTCCAACTGCAACTGACTCAACTGACATCATCGTCTCTGGCAATTCCATTAAATTCCAGAAGCAGAAACTTATCTAATAAATACTTATGAAATTCAAACAACTGTCGCCCTTTGTTCGCGTCGAGCTGTGGCATGATCGAAGTCTATGCATCATTTGATATCGGCCTGACTGACCCCGGGCCTCCATGCGCACGCACACAATCATAAACCACTTGCGTATTTATTGAAAATTGAAGATGGAAAATTGATTTCCACACCAAATGCGTTGCGTGTGAAAAATGCGTGAGAAACGCAATTACGAGCCCGTTTTCAATCACCACGCAGCGTCTGCTAAATGCTAGCTGCTAGTTGCTTGTGCTGGCAGGTGGCATGCCTCTTAGCCGGGCAGCGGGTGTTGAGGATGCCAAAACTCATCGTTCACAATTGCAAAATAAACAGGAGATGGGAGGCTAGCCTTAGCACGCCGACGATGCAATACTCTTCTAGACAGCTTCCTTTCCGATTGATTGTTCCTATAGAGCTATATAATATGCTGACGCGATATTGTACGACTTTTGCTCATGAGTGTGAAGAAAGTGAGGTAGGTAAGTTTCGTAACTTTTAAGGTCGGTGAAGATTTCATCAAAGACAATCAAGTTTTTACACCACTTTTATTAGTTGTTTGATATCGTAATCTGATCAGGCTATATTGACTCGGCTGCTGATACCGATGAAGAATATAAAATAATATATGGGCTTAACATTTTGTGAAAAAATTATAAAAGTATAAAGCAAAGCAAGCTCTAGGCGAAATTGAACAAATCGCAAATACCCTGTAATCTCTGCACTGTGTTATCAAATATATGAATACGTCAAAAATCAGGGCATACAAAACGTTCTTTTATAATTATAATAATAATATAACATTTTTTTTGTATTTAGTATGCAAGTGAGACAAGCTCCTTTAACTAGGCTTAAGAACTGAGTACGGGCGAGTTATAAGAAATATAAAATATGTGAATCAAACAGCTAGACAAAAAAATTGTATCATATTTGTAATAATAAGTAGTTATTATCTAAACAAAGAAACTATTGTTAAAGTAGGGGGAACGTTTCTTGCGTTTGCTTAACAAGAGTTTACATACAAAATTTGTTGAGTGGAGCTCTTGTATTACCCAAGATTGAACGAATGTGGATTGACTGACTGATCAACAGTTGCTGCAGATTAATAATAAATGCTTGATTAGGTTTAAACTGGGCAACATTTGTTTAATACAATCAAAGGAACAGCTGAAATGAACTGCTTTCAGCCATGCACAGCAGGATACACTCAGAGGAGTTAAGAAAGCGAAATTGAAAATCTGTGCGCAAATGCAGTTTGAAATGTGATTTGAATTTGTGTTTCTAGCAGCTGTCTGTGGTTTTAGCCTTAATTTTGTTGGCGGAAGCACAACATTTAATTGAACATTGTTTATGATACTTTGCAGCTCGAGAGCGAGACGGACGAGCATAACGGCGTCAAGGGGCAGACGGCATGCAATTGCCCCAGTTGTGTGCGTGTGCGCGTGTGTGTGTGTGTGTTTGTGGGTGGGTGCGTGTGTGCGAGTGTGGGTGTGGGTGTGCCTGCTGCTTTTGCTACGGCTTCTTACAACAAGCAGCTGCCGCTGCTGCTGGTGCTGGTTCAGTCAATGGACAGCGGCACGAAAGCAGCTCTGAAATGCGCACGCAGACGCGTGCCGAATTCATAAAAACGCATTCAAATCGATTTACATTTGGTCGCAGTTGGGCCAGCCGAAAACCCGCTGAACGTCGAGCGAAGCACGAAATTTGAGTCCAATCAAAATGAAAAGGCAGCAACAAAAACAACAGCAACAAATAACGCCGCAAAAAGTCCAAAAAAGCAAACAACAGCGCGAATCGCGTGCAAGAACCCATCAATTGGCAGAGCCAGAGACAACCTTGGCGAGAAGTCGCCTAGCGAATGCCCTACAAAACATTGCCTACAGCTGGGATCCCCTCCACACATCATATCAATTGTGTTTTGGTTTATAAGCTGCTTCCTGCCTCACTCCACCCTCTGCATGTGGCATGCCACGCCATTTGCATAAGATGCGCTCAGATGGCCCGGAAAGACATCGGCAGGCTAATTTCTTTGACAGCAGCTTAGTCTGATATATGGCAGGCATTTGTTCAGGCTTACGCAACCTTATGTCATGTAAATGGCTTAAAATGTAGATGAATTTAAAGACAAAACAAAAAAAAAAAGAAAGAAACAAACCTAGTACGACAGCAACAAGTTGCGTGTGCATGCCCAGCATGCCCTGCCGCACAGTATAGGGCAATATTTGGCAGTTGCTTGACTCATATTGTAATTGTTTCTGCGCCTGTTTCTGCTTGTGGAGTTGCGGTGCTTTCCACAAGACGCACACAAACACAAACACACACACACACACACATACACACAATATTCGAAATCAAATGTTATTGTTGATGGTTGTTATTTGCGGCTGTTGATTGTTTTGCATGTGCTTTTCATTTTCATTTCTGTCTCACTTCATTCTCATTGATTCAACCCAAAATAATATTCGAAATTTGCTGCAGAGCCTGCAGAGGTCATGGCTCTAGCTGACCCCCCACTTGGCACGCCCACACCCATCCGCAGCTGCCCCATCCGTTGCCCAACACTTCACCTCAGTCAGCCCCCGTTGTCCAGGCAAGCCAACAGGTTGTCCGTGAGAACCTGAAGCTGCCTCAACCTGCAAGCATTTGTGCTAATTCCCACACACACACACACCGCACACCATACACCATACACCTTCCCCCCACCACACGCGACGTCCCGCTCCAGTTCAGCCATTGTGCTCGCTGTTATATTTACAAAACACTCGTAAGACAGCGTTTGTTTACCTTTAAAAACGAAATGTATCTCTCGTCACCCAGCCAGCCCTGCACAGTACAGGTGTCTGTTGGTCTGCCAGGTCTGGCCTGGTCTGTATCTTTTCCTAATTACTATTACAGTACGAGTGCATTGCCATTTTGATGCCCTTCTACGGGGTATTATAAGGTTGTCATTAGATGTGTAACGATCCCAAAGAGTATATGTATTAGTATACAGTGAATAAATCTATCGTAAGACCTTACATAGGTATGTCTGTCTGTTGCTGAAACCAGCCGAATCGTACCACTATAGCATATAGCTGCCATAGAAATGATCAGTAATTAATTCAATTTTTGTATGTTTCTCACATATGAGCAAAATCCTAAGTACTATATCAAATAGTTATACAGGAAAAAACGCTGTTTTTCAAGATATTTTCAGTTGCGTCAGAGTTTTCCTCTCATATCTACAAGATCATACGTCGTATGCCTCAAAGGGTATTTTATATTCGGCTTGCCATATATATAGCTGTTTCTTCATGTTTTTCTTGTGTTTTTTTGTTGTTGTTATTTTTGTTTTCCACTTAAAAGTTTTTTAATTTGCGCATTATTCGACGAGCGTGGGAAACTATTTGCGAACTGCCGAAACGCAATTGAAAATTTTAAAGATTTTCACTCACTTGATGTTGCTGTTGATTGTCAGATATATATATATAAATATATATATGGATGATCCAAGGCGTGAGTCCGAGCAGCAGCAGTTAAGTGTATCCAATTAGCGCAAGGTTTCGGGGTATGTATCTCAATCTGTAGCTTTAACTGTATCTCAAAGCGCACTTGTATTAAACATAAGCTGCTAAGCTATAAACTTGAAGCTGACATTGCCAGAAGACAAAAACAAACTAAATAAAATAAAACACATTTCACCAAGGCACAAGATACAAACAAAAAACAAAACGAAAAACCGTTTAGTTATTATTTTTATTGTTCACGTTTTTTTTTTGTTTTGTTTTTATTTCGAAAATGTTGGAAAATATATATAAATATATATTTATATATATGTAGCTTTTGAGCGCGTTTTACGAGTTGTAGATGGCTGGAGATCTGAATGCAGACTGAATGGAAATACACGAAATTTTCGTATCAACTAATAGACATACAAATCGCCGAGAAGACGTCGACGCGGCCGAGAACGACGACGAGCAAGAAACCAAAACATTCGGCGAGAGAAAAAAAAAAAGAAAAACAAATTTGAAGAACTACACAGAGAGATAGTCAGAGAGAGAAGCGAGAGAGGGAGAGAGAGCCAGAGCTCGAAAGAGAAAGATATGCAGACAAGTCGAAAGAGGACAAACGGCCGAGCAGCCGGACCAAAGATACAAAAAAAAAAAAACCTAAAAGATAAACTTACGCAACGGCCAACAAGAAGCCGCTGCAACGGCAACAACAACAGCAGCAGCATCGCGGCTCTGGGGCAGGCAACAAGAGCAACAATTTATGGCCACAATATCGGTGATTATATATTTATATATATATATATGCGATCGCCTGGCATAGTGAGAAGGTGCTTGAAGAAGTCTCGCAGCCGGTGCCAGTTGCCATTTGGCGGCAAAACTGTTGCCACTTGTTGTTGCAGCGATCCTGCCACACACCGAGCCAGCAACAAAAAGATAAACAAACAAACACACACACACACAGATACACACATGGGACATAGCGGATTTGAATTGCGTGGAACGTGGCCCGTGGCCAGGTAGACATTTCTCGCTTACCTGCACAGTCATTCCAGCCTTGATCCACTCCAGCAACAAGCGGCAGCAGCAGCAGCAGCAAAAACAACAGATACAATTGTTACAGTTACGCACACACAGAGAAAGAGAGAGGGCGAAAAAGAGCGAGAGCGAGAACGAGAACGAGAATGTGCGAGTGATAAGACTCAGCTCAGCTGAGCTCAACTCCGATGCGATGCTCGTACGTGCCGCGTCCTTGCATTGTTTGCAGCAGCTGTTATCGCAGCAGCAAGGTGAAAAGTATCTGAGAAATGTATCTGTATCTTGGTCATGTGTGCGTGCACTGATAGCAGCAAACACGCTCAAGCCGTTGCCTTGTTACGTTTATTATTTGTCAAGCAACTGCACTTGATCTGTCGCAGGGTACGCATACCACATTGCCTGATTGCGCTGCCTTCGCTGCTTGATAAGCCGAGCGCTTAAATCCTTGAGCCCGGTCGATAAGAGCTGCGTCCTGACCTGATATCTACAACTATGGTCAATCGATTAAGCTATCGATTAAAATATTTATTCTTATTCGCATGCTATTTCTATTTGAAACGGAAGAAAACTATGTATCGGTTTGGGTTTCGGTTTGATAGTTTTTTTGGAACACAGTTTTAATATAAGTTTCAGATCATATTAAAAAAAAAAAAGTCGTGACTGCAATAAATCTGATTTATCGATAAATTACTTAAACTTAATCGATATCTGCTGATCATTTAGCAATCTATTTGACATTCACATTGATCTAATTTGTTTCTCTCTATCTACCTGAAACGAAAGCAGGAACAGATAGCTGTTGTTGATAAAGCCAGCTAGATTAGCTCTTAAGCGGAATACCTATGCATAATCAGATGGCCGACATATATTTTATACAGAATAAAGCTCCAAAAAAAATGTTGATGCATGAACAACTTTTATTTGGCTCTTCCGGCAGTTTATCAGTTGATAAGACAGCACTTGGCCTTTATCGTTGCCAACAAGTGTATCTGTCAGATACAGGTGCGATAACATAGGTCAGTGCTTGGCCACACACACGCACACACACGCACACGATGAAAGTGAAGCGTTTAATCGTTTCGTTTCTGAAAGCAGTTTTCAGGCCTAGAGCCAGAGAGCTGAAAGAAGCTTTCGCTTGGCATTTCAGCAACGTAGCAACGCTGTTAACTGTTTGCGATTCAATTAACGCTCTCAATGCCAGGCGCCGCAAGTTGTTGTTGTTGTAATCTACAATTGCAAGATCAGCAGCAGCAGCAGCAGCAGCGGCAACTGCCAACTGACAACAAACAAGCCAGCGACCGTGTTTGATTTAGCTGCAGTTTTTGTATATGTATCTGTATCTGTATTTGTACATGTATCTGTATCTGTCAGATATGCACATAAATCGGTGGGCCTTATGATCTTTGCTGCTGCTGCTGCTGCTTGGCTTGTTGTTTAACGCTGACGGGCGTCTGTGGTTTATCAAAGTGTTAGACAGTCGCGACTGCTGCGGCTCCAGTGGCTGCTGCTGCTGCTGCTGCTGCCGGCCATTGTCTGGCCAAATTCTAAAGATAGACAGACACAATGCACTGCACAAACAGAAAAAAAAAAACACCAATAATAATAACAGCAAGTGCATGTGAAACAAACTTTACACATGCTCCTATCTCTATGTATGACAGTGTGTCTGTGTGTGTACGTATATGTGTGTGTGCGTACGTGTGTGTGTCCGTATGTGCTATTGTGACTACCTCACAAATGGATAGCGTCTAATTGCATGCAACTGAGCTGAGAGTGCGCAACCAACTGACGGTCGGCCGATAAGCATCGATAAGGTCGACTGGAGACACATCAATTTGGCTGGGCTAGACAGCTAGAAAGAGAGAGCGTGAGAGGGGAAGAGTGAGAGGGAGTGGGAGAGAGAGCGAGACACACTTGAACTTGACGATAACTTTGGCGTCATCAATTTGGGCGCCAACTAATGGGCATTTGTTATACAAATATATATATATATAAATATATATATATGTTACCTTAAGACCAGAAGCTAAAAATAATACGTTGCACAGTTTTGTATGTACATGTATGTATGTATATGTATGAACCATATAGCAGGCCATAAATGAATGGAATTTTCAGCAATGTCAAAGCCCAAACTAATCGTATAATTCTATTTATATGCACTTTACGACACTTTTATATCACAGCACACTGTTCTCTATACCCATTAGCAGCAATATAATTGAAAACTAGAGAATGTTCTACCGCATGGCCCCAGCTCAAGGGTCTTATAATAGTCTAACCTAATGTGTAACGCTTTTAAACAACATCAAGAATATTCTTGAGTTGATATTAAAGCTGCTTTTTATTTTTTATTTCTCTCGACCGAAAGTTAAACTGGATTAGAGAACAGTCGAACCTGATTTGGTTCTAGAGAAAATATTTTAAAAATTTCTAAGCTATTCAGGCAATTTTAAAAATTATAGTACTCGAGTTTTTTTGAATATATATAACAAAATGTGTGATAAAAAAAAGCTCAAATCCAATCCACGCTTCACTGAACTGAGAGCTAAGAAACTAGTGTGAATCGTGAACCGAGCAAGCAAAAATGTTTCTCGAGCAAAGGTTCTTCTGTTCCAATACAAGAATTGAGTTCCGGCACAACCATCTCCTGACTGAACACCTTTTGTGGACGACACATATCAATTTTGGGCAACTATATCAAAATGTGTCTGCAAGCTTATTTAAACAGCCGAACTTTGTTGATAACTCTGCCAAGTTGTTGAACTTTAATGCATTCAGAACTTTATGTCGCACAGAGAGAAATTACCAGCTGTGGGCTAAGAAGAGGATTGAGCCATAAAGCGGCTCGCGTGTGACAAATGACAGACGATGCCAGACCAATTAGTAGATTTAGTAATCATAAAAAGCAAACATAAACACACACACACACACACACACACACACACACACACACACACACACACACAAAAGCACACTCGAACTAATAAATTGAAATGCTGGCATTGTAAACTTTGCGGCAACATGTGAACGGACATGGCGGCAGCTTTTGCGGAACTGAAACTGAAATTGGATCTAAAAACACACATCACAATGCAAAACAGAAAACAGAGTCTGAGTTTGGGTCTCTCCCGGCTTTGGTAACGGTGGCGTCGGCCTTGGGGCCAAACCGAAAACCTTCTCTAAATGCATACCAACAAATGTTGCCCCTCTCCAAAAGCCACCCGACAAATGGGTGTATGGGTAAAAAAAAAAAACCATGCTTTGAGGCCCACACTCTCCCGCATCGCTTGCTTTGGCCTCGTTGGAAATTAGCTAATTAAAATAACTGCCGCTTGCATTGATGAAATGCATTTCGAGCTATCGAAAATTAAATCAAATTCAATTTCAATTTTATGTTTTATGAAATTCTAATTCAAATGCAACACGCGTCGTTGTTGTTGTTGCTTGTTTGAAATTCGGTTTTGCAATTTTTTTTCAAATTGTTTTTTATGTAATTTTCGCAACAAAAAGGGCACTAAAAGCGCAAACAGCCAACACACAAATTCGTGACCAGCCAATCAACAAAAAAAAAAAAACCAAAATAAAAAATTACAAAAAAAAAAACTAAATAAATGAAAAAAGAGAAAACAATTGTTTATCACTTGTATTTGTTGCTGTTGTTTATTTTTTATGATTTTTTACGCATATAGCCCAGGTTTCAAGGCCAAACCTTCGTTTGTGCCACATTTGATTTGCGTATGTGTGTGTGTGTGTGCGAGTGTGTGTGAGAGAGTGTGTGAGAGAGTGTTTGTGTGCATGTGTATTTCTGACGGTCGCTTTTGTGGGCGGCTTGTAATAATAGAAAATCGCCAAATTAACGTACAGACGTGTTTTGACTGAAACGTGTTGCGATTTGCTTGTGATATTTAAGATTTTGCTTAAGAAATACGATTATGACCTTACCTACCACTCCCCCCCCCTCCCCCTCCCCTCTCTTAACCATCCCTCATACCACCTCACCCAACATGCAGAAAGAAGTCTCTACAAAATTTCTATTTGCTTAGCATGTGAAAGTTGTGCTTTATAGTTAACTGAGAGGGTGCTTCATACTGACATAAGTGTATTCATATTCATAAAAGTGCCGTTTCGAGTGCTTGAATTGAGTTTTGATATGTTTGGGGAATGGGTAAAAAACTAAACTGCAAGCTAAGCCAATTAATTGAAGCTTTGATAATGATACTCAATAGTCCGATATCAATCAAATCCCGCCGGCATTCCAGCTTAACAAGCGCCATTGATGGATGTTTCAATTTCAGTTGGTGGGCAGCAATTGCTGCGGTACTTTTAATAAACCTTTCATTAAAATACTTTATCTGGCCAAAAGTGGGACTCGAACCGGCATGCGTTTTGCACAATTCAAAAAAAGAGAACTAGAAATGCTATTCCCAAAACAAATAGAATATCTAAATCTAAACAATACGGAATTCCAATTCGTTTCGACTTCCACACGAAGTACGCCAAGTACAAAACGAGTAGAAAAACATTTTAAATAGCATCAACAATATTTTGTATTTAAAAACCATAAAAGATTTTAAAAATACATTCATTTAAATTTGCAACTTGCCTTTTTGAAGAATATTTAATTGTTTCTCCAAGTGTCAATAAAAATATAATTGAAAAATGTTCCTTAAACTATTCAACAATCAATAGATTTTTTCTTTCCTGGGAAACCAACTGCAGTGCTTTTTAAGTGAGAATACCCCTTTAAATGCCTAAGAAGGGTCTATTTCTTTTGTGCAAGTGCATGTAACAGGCAGGGGGAAGCAACCCCAAGCCCATAGAGTATATAAATTGGGGGTATCAACAGCCGAGTCGTTTGTGTTGATCTCGAGATCGATAAGAATCGATAACTCAGAACTGTTTTTGGGACATATCTCGAAGCTTATAAAAGCTAAGGACACCAAATTTGGCATCTAGACTCTCATAAGGCATAGACAACCACCCGCCCCCCCCTTTTCAGACGAAGGAGCTTAGCATGCTGGGGCAGCTTGTCGCTGGGCTTAGGGTAACTTTTAGCCGTGCACTCCCCAGTAGAGCACTCTTAGCTGTTTGTTATTCATATTTTGTTTTGTGCCAAGCTCTAGAAATAAGCAAGTCAATAAGTACAAAGTGCTGTTGCACTTTGGCTTTAGTGTAAATTGCAAATTGCAAATTGCAACAAAAATGTGGCAATGCGGCTGCATTTAAGGCCCGCAGCCATTTGGGCCTCAAATTTCCATTGCGGCTTATGCAACACATTTTGCCAAATGAATTGTTCGGCAAATCAATTTGCATATTGCGCGACGCATTCTGCGAGCATGTGTGTGTGCCCCTTGTGTAGCACACACACACACACACAGACACACACACATATGCGTGTGCATTGAGTGAAATGACGATTTACAAAATATTTTTGTGTTCACACTCAATTAATGCCAATTGACTGCAAAATTGCAAACACCTTTGACACGTTTTCATTTGCCATGTGAAGCAAATGGAAATGTGCAAACAATCCATGTATGTGTGTGTGTGTGCGTGTGTGTGTGTGTGTGTGTGTGAGTGTGTGTGAGTGTGTAGACAATTCCAATTGACTATTGGGCACATTTGGCAGGATGACCCTCGTTATATTTGTATTTAGTTAGCTTTGCCGCTGCCACAGCGGCTGCTGTAGTTGAATGTAAAGTAAATCAATAAATAAATTGCCGCATGCAAAATTCATGAGACAGTTCACAATCAACAACAACAACACAAGCAACAACAACAACAACAACAGCGACAACAGCGACAACAATAACAAATGTATCAATAACCCAGCGACAACCGCAGCAAATTATTGACATTTTGAACGCAATTGAACTTTTGCGCATAAATTAAGTAAAAATGTTGGCGATACAAAAAACAACAAAAATTACAATAAATAAACGAAAATAATAACAAATAAAATTTAATAAAATTTAAATATACTCGCTACAGAAACGTGCAACGGCATCAAATTGAATTAAATGTAGCTGCTTAATTGATAAATAATTATTATTGTTATTACATTAAATTACTTGACCCAGGCCACGAGCTTCACTTTATATATTCCATTTTATTTTGTAGGCAGCTAAAACTACCCTGTAACACGTGGTGAAAAAGGCGAAAGAGAGCTTGACATGCTCTCAAAATAACTAAACACATATCTTTTACAGAATATCTGAGCTAAGCAATTACAATTTAGATATAGAGAAGGCTGCGATTGGGCTTGTGTATAACTAGCAAGGGGATACCCTGAACCATCTATAAAATGAAAGATAATTGATCATTAAAGACTAAGAGAATTGTTAAGAAATAACAGCTTTCGTTATCGATGCTTATCGATTGCCCGTAAACGAGGCAAGCTATCGACTATCGTATCGACAAGCTCGTATTATACTGCGCGGGCACTGGGAGGATCTTCTGAGATCCTTGCTTTCGTATTTAAGTGGCGTGTATTCCGTAGGGGCTTGGTACTATGGATTCGTATATTACCCGCAGATAATTCGTATATACCACATATGTGACATACATTAGAGCGGGCCAAACAAAGTGTTGGCAAGCGACTCTCCTTTCGATGCCAAATGGAATGCATTTTATTGGAGCATGACATGACCCTAAGTGAAGAGCGAGATATACTTTATGGGCTCGGCGATGCTTACTTCACACTGTTACATACATTTGCACAAAAACAATATACCCTTTTTATCCATTTTCAACAAGTTCAGGGTATAAAAACATATTAAACATCGTTTATTCGTATATCTCAACTTCAGCCTTAACAAGCACGCATGAAGTTCGATTCTCGTCACGATCAAGATTCATTATAATACTTTTATTTGTTTTTCTGTGTCACGATCTTGCCGTAGGATTGGAACAACTATATATATTTTTTTATAAATAATTTTATAAATGATAGAAGATCGTTTGCAATGTGAAGATCCTCTTTTGTTTTACAATTATGCAAAATGCAATAGACAATTATGGTTTGTTTATGTCAAGCCTTTACACTGCATGAGTTCCTTGGGAGTTGCCACATTGAAGCATACAAAGATGTGTTTTCAACCAGGTGGCAACCTTGTTTGACAATTATGCAAGCATTTTTCTACTTCTCGTGCATTTGTAAGTTCTTATTTGCCTATTAAAGTGTCTCAAAATAAACAAATATTTTCGTAACAGAAACGTCATTAACTTTGAAGGCCTTTAAATGAGCTTTTCCTAAACGTGTCAATCATTAAGTTCAGTTGATGACATATATGAGCTTAGCTCGCAATAAGTCAGTAAACAAGCTAGAACGCACTTTTTAAAAGTTTGTATTGTCAAAAATAAAACTAAGTGTGTTGGTAAATTTTACCAAATATTCAAAAGGGTCGGTTCAATTGAGTTCGTTAATTTTCTACGATCGTATTATACAAGATTCCAACGGCAGGATGTAAGTATTTTTATCTGAAGTTTGTTTCTACTTGAATTAAGTTATTCGCACAAAACAAAACGTTTTGAGCTGCGACCGATCTTGTTCGGTCTTCATAAGTTAAAACTGTTTCTGCTTATGTCACCGCACTTCGGATTATGCAGATGCTATGGGAATTTACATATTTATAGTGTATATATGTAAAGGCACATGTGTGTGTATACGTAATTTTGTGCTGATTTCGAGCGATTTGCTTGCAAGCAGCGCCATCTGCTCAGGGGCAAGTGGTTGGGTTGGGTTTGGATTGGCTTAAGCACGGTGGGGGGTTGTCGGGGGAGTGGCTACAACAGAGGGGCAAGTGCGTCAACGATCTGTGACTGCTTTCTGTAATTTACATTCTGTATTCCGAGTATTCTCTGTATTCGGGCACATGGTCAGTTATCTGGCTGCTCCGCTATCGCTTCCGGGTGCGCTCGCTCGCCAATGCCAGACGCAGACCCAGAGCCAGAGTCAGAATCAGAGTCAACTCCGTGTGGTGAGCTTGAGAGTGAGAAGCGCAGAGAGAGGCCACCTGCAGGCTGCGTGTTTGGCATACATTTGGTGCACTGCTGCGGCTGTGAGTGTAAGTGTGGGTGCCAGGCAGGAATTAGGCATGCAGCCCTGGTAAATGCAATTAAATGCAAATTGCGACCCCATGCGCTGAGCTTGAGCTGAGCTTTGGTTGGATAACCCCGTTAGCGGCCAATTTCGACAGCTCAGCAAAGTCAAAGCGCGGCGTCGACGCTGCACTTAAAATTCATTGTGAGTTCTTTTTTTTTTCCTGCTGTGCAGCATTTGTTGTTGTTGCCGATTTTATTTTAATTAAAATTATGTCAACGCAATTGAAATGTTATTGAACCAATTTAACAGCGCCGAGTTCATTAATTTGGATTTTGTAATTTTTATTTCAATGCGCAGCTGCAACTGTTGCTGTTGTTGCCGATAGCAGCACCAAAAACACCGACAAAAAATAAATAAAATAAAAGGGTGAAGAACAACGAGAATATCGGCAATATTTTTGCACAGCGAAAATTTATGGCAATTGTGATAAAGAAAGGGCCGTGTCGTGGAAAGCCTCTGTCTCTGCCTCTGCCTGGAAATGCATTTCCAGCATAAAACGAGCAACAACCGCACGTAAACAGTTGTGTTTAATCAACTAAAACAGCAGCGGAAAATATAAAGAAAAAACCAAATTTTTAATAAAATTCAATCAAAAGGGAAGCTCACCCATTCACAATCAGCACTTACCCCACGCTCACTTTCGCCCCCCCCCGCTCTGGCCATACAATATTTATGCAATTTATGGCTTGAAAATTATCAGCGCAAAATACGCGAAAACAACAAATTAACAAAAATCAAAAAATATTTACATATATATTATACATATATAAATTTATGATACGCGCATGTTTGTACTCGTATTTGTATTCGTACTCACCCCAAAGCAGGCGACATAAATGTCAAATGACAACTGGAATACGAAATGCAACGCCAACAGTTTTTTGTGTGGTGTGAAGTGTGGTCGACAGTCCTTGTGCAGGAATATGTGAATATGCCTCGCTCACGCACTTGCTATCTCTCTCCCTCTTTCTCTCTCTCTCTCTCTCTCTTTGCACCATACAAGCTGTCTTCAATTGCGGGATTTCTGTAAAAAAAGATAATACAGAATAAAATTAACCAACATTAAACATGAAATTTTTGCTTGTGGAAAAGTGTTGCAATTAAAGCTTCGCTCGTGCTAACTAGTGGAGCTTATAAATGGTAAAATTAATCTTTAAGCCTTATACTAAAATTTCAAGTCTCTAGCTCTTATAGGTTCTGAGATCCTTGCGTTCATACATACAGACAGACGGACAGACGGAATATATATACTTTATGGGGTCGGAGATGCTTCCTTCTGCCTGTTACATACATTTGGATTTTGCACAAATACAATATACCCTTATATCCATTTATAATGGGTTCAGGGTAAAAAAAGCTCTTATTATATAAACCTAATTCAGTAACATGTGCTTAAATTTCTTAATTCAAAGCATTAATGCGCTTTCATATCTATAGTATTATTCTTGTTACTAAGTATGTCAATTGTTTTTAAGCCATCTTTATCTGCTGTGTGATCAAAAAGCTTTAAAAACATGTTTCAAATTATCCAAGTGTGCTTTAATTATCGAGTCGAAGCTTTCATATGCTTTCATATCTCAGTTTATTATTGTTGTTGCTATTAAAATGCCTAGGCTTAAGCTTTCTGTTTGAAAGCTAAATCTGCTTAATTTTTATTTTTTTGAGACTTACTTTTGACAGAATTAATCTGATAGTGATCAAAGCTGCATGCGCTTCTACAGTTCATTGCTATTTGAATTGTGCTTCTGCTTTCTGTCTGTAAGCTTATTCTACTAGTAGTTCGAAAAGCTTTAATGTGCTTTTTAAACCCTATTTTAAGCAGACTCGAAGCTTTCATTTGATTTTATAGCTGTTTCCTACTCTTGTAGCTATTTCAATTGTGCTTGTGCTTCCCGTCTGCAAGATTAGGTTTGTGTTGAAGTTGAAACGTATTTGTATTTGAGAATGCCTGCAAAGAAAATTAGGCTGTGAGCGAAAACGCGCAAATGTTTCACTTCCATTTGCTTCGACTGTCGTCAAGAGGAAGCGTGGGTGTTGGGCCTATCGGATAGCCCATATATAAGACCTTCACTTAAATAGCAGCTAGCCGGAGCTTTTGTGTTTTTATATAGAACTTAACTTGAGACAAACAACAACTTAATCGAGCGCCGATTAAAGTTGTTTATAGAATAGAACTATATATTTTTACTACAAGTATATTCCCGGTTATCAGTGGTGGATTTTCATTCATTCGAATGTGCTGGAAGTGCGGAACGCCTTAAACAGCTTTAAGCTATGCCACATTGCCATTCGCCATTTGCCATTTGCCATTCGCCATTCGCCATTTTCCGGCAAGATTCGACCCATGTGCTGGCCAATATTTTTCCCATTTTCTCGTGTTCTGCGGCGTTCAATGTAACAAATCCAGTTATTTGTTGAATTTGACAGTTTAATTCTACGCCTCGATGAGCGTTTGCCCGAATCAATAAAAACCAAAAAAGTACCCTAACCAATCTGACCCTAAACACGAGCCGCTCCCCTCCGCTCCACCCCTTAGCCATAGCCTGCCAACTGCGACACGGCCCCCGCTCACGCAATGTTTTGTGTCTATCTCAATTTGTGATGTGCGTTGCTTTATTTGGGCTACTGTTGATTTGAAATCAAACAGGTTTTCGCATTCAACTTGACATTCAATTTTCGGTCCACACTACCAAGGAGCGCACTTGGTTCCAGCTCGTGGGCCAGAGAAGGTAGCCAGGATTGCCAGGGTAGCCAGTGTAACCAGCCAATCAGATGTTATCTACGCATGTGTGTATCTGTGTGCCCATCACAGCGCCAAATTGCAATCAAAGTGTATTGTATTTGTAAAAACACGAAACAATAAAAGTAAAATTTGCATTCAGCCGAGAAATTTCTATGTCGCCTATAAGTGGACACCAGATATTCAGGTTCCACGCAGCCGCTGAGGGAAGGCTGGTGGAGGCTGGGGAAGGGTTGGGCGCTGTGGGCCACTGCGGTGAAAACTTGTACCGAAGACAAGCAGAAAACATAAGTGTACAGCGCTATAAAAACAGCAAAGCGCAAATCAAGAAAGATAATAAAAATTGAACAATAAAAGAAGAGAAAAACTCAAACAGCAAAAACAATAACAAAACAGCAACAGCAACAGCAACAATAACGGGCGGCGGCCAGCTAAAAATGCCGTCAAGTGCCAAAAACACGTTTAAATGTCAAAATGTAACTCCCCAGACGTGGACAACAACAACAACAACAACTGCAACAGCTGCAGTCGCTGAGGCGCCGAAAAAGCAACAAAAATCAAATTAGCGCCAAGCAATGTCGCCGCTGCGCAGCGCTGTCAACGCCGACGTCAGCGCCAACGTCAACGTCGCAGCGACTGCGCCAGCTTCCAGTTCCAGACTTTTGCAATCATCTTTCAGTTTTGTCGGCTTCTTATTAATTTTTGGCATTTTTTTTTTTTTTTTGCTATTGTTGTTGTTGTTTTCGTTACTTTTTATTGCCGTTCATAATTTGCGCTTATGCAAAAAATAAAAATATTTTTAAATTAAACGCAAATTTGTGGCTTGTTTTCTTCTGGCAATAAAAAAAAAAAAAGTAAATAAACAGAAAAAAAGTGAAATAAATGGCGACCAACTCCGACAACAGCAACGCGCAATCAAAAATGAAAAATAAATGATTATTATATCATTATAGCGAGAAGTGCGTTAAAATTTATGAGCAATGAAAACTTTTTCAGCTGCCCAAACTCAAAAGGATTATCGAGGCGCGAAACAGAAATGATTTCAAATGCTTTCATAGAGTTGAGTTTGTATACGAGCAATCAGTCGAACCATTCTCAGCTTGCAGTTCATTCAAAACAGACTCCATATCAACCCATTCATCTGTTCATCCTCTGGGAATTCTGCTGCCCAATACTGTCCCAAGGCAGTTTCATATTCACCATGGTAACACTTACTTACTAAGATTATACCCGAACCCATTTTGTTGACATAAGCAAAGACTGTTCATAATAATGTTCTCATGAGTCGAATTATTGCCAATACTCTTCCCAAAACTATTATTATCACAGTCCGGAAGATAAGATAGTTCGTAAACTATTTCCTAATTTCAAAAGCCAGTTTCACTCAAGTGTGTCAAGGACAATGTCTGTTCACAAGATTGATACTAACTTTACTCAATACTCTTCCTAAAACTGTTACCATGACCGTCATTAACTTAGAACTGTTCCTGAAACTATGCCCGCAACTGTTTGGAAGACTTTTGCAAAAAGTATTCACTGCAGTTTCATTCAAAACTATTCCCAAAATTCTATTAAAATTGCTCCCAAGTCAGCGAGCTTTACTGTTACCGTGACAGTGCTGCAAACTGTTCCCATGTCAGTTTTCTTTTCTATTTAAATAGTTGTTAGTATCTGGGCTCTTATAGAACTATTCAGAGTCCAGCTGCTTCATCGGAAATTAATGGGCAGCTAAAATATTCAGACTGAACGATTAGTTAATCGATAAGACTATCGATAGTTCGATTCGACTGCGGATCATAAATAATAAAAGCGAATTTCAATGCAATCATAGCTGCCAGCTAAAATATGAATGTGTTGTCGTGTGCGAGTCATTTGTAATGTATTCATGACTGCAGCAGCTGCTGCTGCTGCTGTTGCAGAAACTTGAATGCGGCTTGAACTCTGCGTCTGTCGATTGCAACAGATCCGAAAGTGATTGCATGACGGGCCCGCCAGGCTAGTGGCCAAGACATGATTACAGCTTAATTAATTGCAACTGACAATGAGACAAGGAGACGCCGACCCCCCCTTCCGATGGTGGGCTTGAGCCGATGTCAGGGGCAGCCAAAAACCAAATGCTTACGTGGAACAGCAGCAGCTAGCACGATGGGGCTGCGGGGTCGGAGACTGCGGCAGGCGACTTCTGTGTAACGATTATCAACGGACATAAAGATGCGGCTGTAGCTATATATCGGCGTCTATATAGCTATAGCTCGCTCTGTCGCGGGCACTTGTTGTAATCTACATGACAGCATGACATATAGTCGACGCCCCTCCCCGCCCCCCTGCCCACTGCCCCCTGCGCACACCCACAACGATCAGTTTAATGGAGGTCAACGTTCGCCCCGATGTGTTCCGTTCGAGCGAATGATTTGTTCTGTTTTTTGTGATTTTGCGACTTTAAATGCGGTTTGTTTTCGATTTCGATTAGACAAAGTTGGCATAAAATCAAGCTCCCGCTCTTCAGTTCCTGCTTGCTCCTTTTCTCTCTCTCTCTCTAGCTCTCTCTCTCTCTCTCTCTCTGTCTTTGACTCGCCAATTTGCTCTCTTTTTCTCTCTGTGTTTTTTTCGATGTCATTCAACTTTCTATGGGCTGTGCTTATCACAATTGTTGTTGTTGCTGCTGTTGCTGTTGCTGCTGTTGTCGCTATTGCTGCCGTGTGTCTTCTTCGCAGCAACATGTTGCAGTTGCGGCTGCCGCTAACTGGCCCGCTCATTAGTTCAATGATTTTGAATGTAGAGCAACAACAATGCCGCATATATTGCTGTGGCCGGCATTGATTTATCTGCCATCTCACGTTCCAATGCACGACAACAACATCAGCAACAACAGCACCAGCAGCAGCAGCAACAACAACAATGAGAAGGGTTGCCGCCTGCTGGTCGTGATCGGCGGCCAGCTTTGGTCCGATCCATGGCCCACCCATGACTCGCATTGTTCAGTCAGCAACATCGTCATCCTCGTCCTCAGCGCCGTCATGCTCATCATCCACATCATCGTCGTCTTCGCCGTCATCGCCTAATGCCATTGCATTTTCAATTGAATTGCTTGAACCACAAAATCATTGACAGCACACCACGTTAACAACTGGCAACAATGCGGCTACTGTGTTGTTCTTATTAGTTGCTGCTGCTCCTGCTGCTGTTGCTGCTGGAGGCATCAGCAACATGTCAGCGGCGGTCGCACGGCCAATCGCCCATTCAGCAAAGAGGGCGCCATCAGTTCATGGGAAACTTTTGCAGAAGATGCCACACATCAAGCAACAGCAACAACAACGGCAAGAGCAACAGCAACTGCTGCTGCTGCAGCTGCAGCTGCAGCAAGCTTGGCCCCGCTGCAGTCGCTGGCATTGGTGTGGGCGATGGCTGCTGAAGAATAAAGCAAAGGGTGCCAGTTGTCAATGGGCGGGGTAGCGGAGGCAGGCATTGCTGGTGTTGCTCTTGTTGCTGATGTTGCTGGCAATTGGCATGCTTGCATTTCGCTGTCGCAACAAATTTTAATACATTTCTCACATAATTCGACTCTTGGCCCCGTCCAACCAGAATACAATACAGCATGTTGTCGTTGTTGTTGTTGTTATTACTGTCGCTGTTGTTTTTGCCGTTGTTGCTGCTGTTGTTTTTGTTGCTCTTGTTGTTGTTGCACACCGCAACAGCCCTGGAACTGAACATCTGGTTGTATGGTGTCAAGCGAGTCGATCATGATCATGCGATGCAGCGCAACAAACTTAACTGTCAGTTCATATTAAAAGCTAACCGGGTTTATTTTGCTTAACAAGATCATGGAATTATATTGTTTGTTGTTTGTTGCTGCTGTTGCTGTTGGTTTTCATAGTTGGTTTTTCACTCATAAAATTCAAGAAAAAAAAAAAGAAGAAAACACGCACACACACAGAATAGCAACGTACTGAATAATAAACAAGCCCTAACAGCAACATCCAAAATAACAATAACAACATTAACGTGCTGCTCAGCCACAACAACAACAACAGCAACAACAACAATAACAACAAAATATGATAAAAAGGCCAAAAATCCAAACGAGAATTGTCAACCAAAACATCGCTGGCTACCACAAACAGCTGTATCGGATGCCAGCCCCGCTGTTGCCCAACCGCCCTCGTTCCCCAGACACCCCCCCCCCCCCCCCCCCCCTCACACAACTATTCTACAATTTTGGCTAGAGCTTACCTCGGCCTGAGCCCCATCGCCTGCCCATACGCCAGCTCACAGGGGCAATGAGGCGTCGGTGTTGCCGCTGCCACAGCACCAGCAACAACAGCAGCAACAACAGCAACAGCAGCGACATGCGACAAGTGTGGCGGGCAAAAAACACGCGTTTCCATTTTGCGCATACCAAAAACTGCAATGCACAATGAGAGCGATCCCTACCCTAGTTACGACAACCCAACTCCCTGCCCCTCCCCCCGCCCTGGACGCCACTGCAACGTAACTCCCCCGCACATTGACCCCCGGAACACAGCAGCAACGAGCGCCATTCACAAGCCACAAAACACGCTCCGGCTCTGCTGTGTCCCCGCCACTTGGCTTCCATCACGTTAGCATTGTAAAAACATATGCTTTCACACTTGACACACACACACCAACACACAGGCACATACACACGCATAACAGGTGCATAGAACGCATTGCTGGCCAGCCAACAAATTTGTCGCTGTTGCTGTTGCTATGTGAGAATATTCGAGAATTGTGAGTTGCATAGTTAAGAAATTTGGAGAAGTACTTGAATAGAATAATTGTTAAAGAATATTAAGCGTACGAGCTGAAAGGACTTGACTTCCTTCTCATTCTTTTTCTATGTTTAATTCTGGTTTCTTTGAAGTAAAATAAAATTATATTCTTAGTATTATTGTTATGTATGTCTTTAGAGGAATATGTTACAAACTGTCAACTAAACTCTTTGAAATAGTGGCTTGCATTATTTTACTAGGCGAGGTCTCGAGTCCAAAACCTTCTTTTTCAGTTAACGATAAAGAAGTATTAGCAAATTTTGTCAATAATAAAGAGAAATGGGTAAATGAATAGTTAGATGAATAGATTAATAGTTAGATTGATCAAAAGATTAATGGATAGAATAGATGAATGGATACACTTTGACTACCTCTTTCTCTTTCCGTCTATCTGTCTCTATCTCTGTGTCCTCTCCTCTGCATTAATTGTTTATTGAAATTCAATCAGAATATTATTCAAACTGAAAAACTAGAAATTTTGCAGCTCTCCCCTGCGCTATTGCCCTCTTAGTACCTGTGGGTTTTCCTTCTTTCTCTGGAAAACTAAATAAGTTTCTATGAGAATATACTAGAATTGAACTCTAGCTTCCTTCACTATCTATCCCCTGAGAGTTGAACCAGCAACTTTCTATTCTGGTCTCTTCCATACGCTGTGAGCCTTTTGACTCGCTCAATAGAAACTGAAACCTTGCTAAAACAGCTTGTCGCCTGACTGGGTAAGTGTATGTGTGTGTCTGTGTCTGTGTGTGTGTTGCCCTTTGGCTGCTGCTGGCCAATCCTGGGCAGGCGCTGGCTGCCTTCCTGCTGTTTTGGCCTCCACTTGTCGCACTTTACATGCATGAAAATTAAGTGCTTGTCACATTTGCGGTTGACAACGTTTAATTTTCAGTTTATTTTTATGCTTTCCCAAATAACATGCCAAGTAATATACATGCATATACATTTACATAAACGAGTATGCTGCCCATTGGGCAGGGTGCTAGCTGGCGGGGGGCGTGGCCAGTCGCACATGCAAATGTGGCTGACACAAACAAGAAACAAGTAAGCAACCAAAAACAACAACAACAACAAAAAACAAGCCAGCGAAAACAAAAATTTTAAATAATTAAATCATTTACCAAAAACAGCAACAGAAGCGACAACGACAACGACAACGACGACAACAACAACAACAGCAACAACAGCAACAACAAAAAGAACAACAACAGAAATAGAAATGAAAACGGAATATAAAATGTGTAATAAAGTGTAATAATAAAAAACAATTGTAAGCGGAAGTAGCAGCGACGCATTCAGCTGTGACGTCGACTGAGCTTTGGCTTATATCAGCAGCAGCAGCAGCAGCAGCAGCAGCAGCAGCAGCAGCGGAAGAAGGCGGCACCCCTTGCCCGCCCCTTCAATGCGTTGGCTGCGACAACGAAGACGTGGAGGCATCATAAAGAAAGACAAACGACGACCGTCGGCCGTGGAGTGTAATGTAAATTACGAGCAGAGGCAAACAGCAACAATAAAAAAAAGTCGCATTGTAATAGCTGTTGCTGCTGTTGTTGCTGTTGCTGCTGTTGCTGCTGTTGTTGCTGTTGCAGCTATGGGCATCAAATGAGGCAGCCAACCGCTGCACCTGTGGGCCAGTTGCGGCAGCGATCGGCGGCGATTAGGCGGCCGCTGCCCCAAACTGTTTACTGCTTCCGCTAGCCGCTGTCAAGAGCAGCAGCAACAACAGCAACAACAACAGCAGCAGCAACAACAGCAACAGCAACAACAACAGCAATGACCACAAAAGCGTAACATGCGCTGCCGCAATCAAATCGCCGCCAACCGCCTGCCCCTGCCCCTGCACCAGCACCTGTTCCTGCCCAATTACCATTCCCATTGCGACTTCTGTTGGATTCTCTCTGCCTCCCTCTGCGCTCCCTTTCACTCCCGATCTGCCCCCGTTGCGACGTTCGTCGACACTTTGACGCTTCGCTGCGCTTAGGCGGGCGGCGCTGATGACTCAGAGTGCGGCACAAGCCGCCCGCGAGCCACCCTGTGGCGGTATTTCATGCTCAAATAACTGGCTGGCCACTACTCAGTGGGTGAGGGGGAGCGGGGTACAGGGGAAGAGCGCATAACACGCTACGCTGCGCATGGCCAGCGCCACGTTGGGGGTTCGCTTGGAGCCCGCTAACGGGGATTCTAAACAACAGCGGCAGCAACCACTTTGCGTTTTGGTCAGCTTCAGACGCTGGGGTCAGCTCAGGTTGGCCTCGGGTCAGCGGCGTCTGCAGTCGCCTTATCTAATTCGGGCCACCCTACCTCTCTTGCACTCTTCGCGCAGACAGGCAGGGAAATACTCTGTGTATGTGTGTAATATATTTGTAGCAATTCGAGAGTGACCGACTAAGAAATACCCTGTGCCCAGCAACTTGCTGCAGTTGCAAAATTGCGAATTACTCTCTAAACATCTACATATATGTTCGCAATAATAAGAGTGCTCTAATAGGGAGTGACCGACTAAGAAATACCCTATACCCAGCACAAAACTGCACTTGCGAAAATTTAAGGGTTCTTTAGGGCAAAGTTAGAATCGTATTTAACATATTAATCTGGCAGCTGTGGGGTATCCTTGCGTGGAAGAACATGAAACAAATTGTTATTATTTAAACAAATTACTTTGAAATTATTCTGTCTGTCGGGAATTCACCATTTACCGCACATTTGTGCTTTCTGGTCAATAATATGTTCCGCCCAACCTCTGCGCATTGACAATAAAATCAGCCAGTAACAAAATCGTTTTCTTTTTTGGTTTCCTTTTCTTTCTTTTTTTTTTTTTTTTTTTGTAGCCTCGGGAAACCGAATATTACACAATTCTTCTAGATGGTGTCGGCAGCTGGGATCGCAGTGGTGAGTGTTCGTTGAATAAAACTCAAGAAGCAACAAGAAAATCAGAAGCACAAGCGAAAACGTTGGCGATTGGAAGTAATACAAAACGGAAGCTGAGGTCACTTTCATTGGGTCCCAAGCACGTACTTTGCATTTTTGGTGCCGCCACAAAAGAGCCTCAGAGTCCAGAGTTCGTAGAATGTAGATCTAGAATGGCAATCACAATTCCGTAATGCCCATGAGCCCTGCGCTTGATTAAAGCCTGCAACAGTCGCCGCCTTTTGCCTAAAACAATTTCACATTTTCAGCGGGATGCATGTACGTGACGAAGAGTGTTGGGTTGGGCTGGGGAGGCGAATGGATGGAATGGGGTACGAGCTAGGCAATTGAGAGCCTCACGATTCATTTTCACAGTGAATGCGAGTGCGAGTGCGAGTGCGAGTGCGAGTGTGTTGAGTGCTTGATTTGATTTGGGTGCCGTTTGTAACACTTTCTAATGCCCGTAATGAGTTTGGGCACCAGGCCGGACGCCTGGCTGGCTGGTTAACCATTTGATCTGCGTATTCTGAATCGGATGTCAACAATTTTTGGTCATTCCCATGGACGAGTGCGAGTACGAGTGCCAAATGTTAAATATCATTTGGTTTATGCTGTTTGAATAGGGGCGGAAATGATCGCGGCTTGTCTGTGGCACACACGCTGTAGTGGCTGCTTTGCACTCCCCAAACGAATCTGCTTGTTGATCAGCTGCTCTAGTTTAGTTACTGCTTTACCGACCGCGCTGGAAGCCAATTCTTCGTTTATTGCACAGCTGAGGGCATGCGCAACCGAATAGGGCGAATAGAGAGGAAAAAGGTGATAAGATCAGGCCATAGTACCGTTTTAAAATATAATCGCGTGATGTAGAGCTTTTGAAAGCTTCCTTATTTTTTTTGTCGTTGGGAAGTAGTAAAGGTTAAAAGTACAGCTCAGCATGTCAGATATATTTGAAGCGCGTGCGAGTTAAGTTCATAACATTTTTCTTTCTTTGCAAATAATTTTTGCAAAGACATCAACGACCAAGGCTGCAATTGTGGTACAGTTTGGAAGTGTTCTTTTGGTACGCTAATAGAAACCAAAAACCTTCATAACAACTCGACCCACTAACCTAATTGTGATTCGGGGTGACCCTTAAAGAAAAGGTATTTATATGTGCTAGTGTTGAGACTTGGAACTAATTAAGGCTTCCACAGTTTCCGTGCCTGCTCAGTTGACTAGATTTAGACGTACTAGTCGGCACTACCAGAGGGGGAGATCGGACCAGACAAGGGCAACACCAAGAGCACGTGTCGCACTTAGCAACCCAGCAGAACCAATTTTGTTGCTATTTTACTTATCAGCCGCTGTCTTGCGAAGAACAACATCTGGCATAGCCTCGGAAAACGGCGCCAAGCGGGTGAAACGCTTACTATTTATGCAGCACCATCGGGACCGCATGCACTAAGCATATAGTGTAACCTGCAGAGAGTAACAAAGGAGCCGAGTCTGTATTACTTTTTGGTGTACCCCTTTCGCTTGCTTAGCAGCATTGCCATATAATTCCATTAATTGTTTAACGTTGCCAAGATGGACGGCTAATAGATCCTTAGTTTTAATTTTTATTTCCTTTAATTTTTTTTTTTTCTTTTACTAATTTCTTTAAAACAAAATGTGCAATGAATATGCCTAAATAAGTTGAAGCGAGAGGAAATTCCTACACCACCGACCTTGACCGTTGCTCATATATATATATATATATATATATATATATATATATACATGTGTTTATATACTTATAAATTTCTTTTGTAATATTTAGCAACAGCGATCATAATCGTCGTATACATTGGGCCCAACGTCTGCTTCGAAGGATATCGCGTGAGTAAGAGTTTAAACCAATGCCTATAGATATATGTAATTATATACACACATGAACATTTAAATGCAGTTAATTTAGCAAGACGGTAAATTAATTACTATCCGTCAAGTCTCAAGATAATGTTGGTGAATTTCTCCTTCCCCTTAATTTCTTTATGGGATTTAAACTAGTTATTGCACATTCATCATATTAACTTTGGATTCAAATTTTGTTTGGAAACTGTATATTTTTTCTTGTAAATAGAGTTATACTCACCTTGCTATTAATTGGCAACAAAATTGAACAATGCGTGAATAAACGAATTATATTAGCTTATATGATATGATATCCTAATTCCATAATTAATTGTTTTATCTGTCAAGTACCCATGTTAGCCGCTTGCAATTTATAGTGATGGTTTAAAAACCTGAAATAGGGACAAGCATCCACATTCCATTTTTTTTTTGCTTGTCAAGGTAGGGAGGGTAAAGAGAAAGAGAGACGATCAACACCTTAGTTCTCTCACTTACGCGAAATTGAATAGTTTGAATTTGGGTGTTCGGTCGGAACACATTAATGGTACCCATACTAGAATCCGGTTTTTTTTTTTGTTTCAATGGATTTACTTAAATCAATAAGTTTTTTTTTTATTTTTTTTTGATCGCACTTAAACTATGTGTTTATGGTAAGTGCAAAAGGGAAAGGAAAAAACCCCGACCAGTCCGACGAGCTATTGTCCGAGTATTAGCAAGAAGTGCGAACCTCCAATCCCTATGCACCCGGTTAGGCAACAGCCACGGCGTTTGTTTTTATTTTTGGTAGATGGCCAAACGAAAGGCAAAAACTGAACCCGAACCCCCCCACCATTACATATATGGCGCCCAACACGTGGGACCCTAGCAAGAACGTAAAACTTTTACTTCTTGCGTAAGCACGACTAACACCTAGTGCACAACAATCCCCAATCGAAACTCGAAGTCATACCATATCAATTACTACCTATTATTTTTTAATTACCCTGTTAGGCCCCTTTCTCGGGAAAATACGTTGTGTTCAGACAGTAGTTAGTTGTAGGAATTTGCGATTGTAATTCAGGCATTGCTGGATTAGTCGACCACAATTAATTACTAGTACTTTAAGCAGCGGGTAAGATCGGAAAAGAGGGAATAATAATCAAATTTGGGTTAATTGTTTCAAGGACTATTTGGAATTACAACAAACTGGAAATATTTCGGATGTTGTCTAGTAGTCCATGAGCAGTAAAAATCCAAATCAGAAATAGACTCCAGTAAAATAAATAGCACAAATTCAACTACTCAGGTTTGCTTAAGGATTGTAAGCAATAACGTGTGGGAAAAAGACAGATAGAATAAATAACCAAGACTTAATAATACAAGTCCTATTTAGTTTTCCTTTTGTTGTTTGGAAACAAGCAAAAGTTTGCATTCATTATGGCAGTGAGACGAAGCACAGAGAGCATAGTTGCAGCGATTAACGCGCAAGATCCATTTTGTGGCATTTGCCATGAGCAATTGCAAGCAGAACAGCTATCTGCGACTACTCCTTGTCAACACCGTTTTCACGACGTTTGCATAAGCAATACACTAAAGACAACCCCAAAATGTCCAGTATGTGAGGCAGATTGCAACCCAGGGCAACTAATATTTATGAACAATACACTGGCAGCGGAGTTACACTCAGCTGGTAATGCTGAAACAGACGAAACTCTATCGCGAAATACTCTACCTTGCCAAGATGGTTCGACTACTACAGGTATCAGGAGAGGTCAGCGATTCGGAAAAGGGCGAGGAGCCACGCCCAAGCGAAGTATGCAAACTAGGTCTATGAATCGAAATCATAGAGAATATTTAGGTAGTTGCATGTCTTTAGGCAGCAACGGAAATAAGTCAGTGGACAATGGTCCAAATGTAGAGACAATTACCTATATCAACGAAGCTCTACAATCTCAGCAAAGGACTTTAATAGCAGAACTCAAAAACGTTATTAAAGCTTCTGTTGAACAATCACTGCAAGAGAAGTTAGCAACATTAAATGTACGAAGTGAGCAAGCTGAATCAACACGCTCTAGATTAGTTCAGTCTCCAAGGGGATTAGGTGCTGATACTCTCCCTAATAGTGCCCAGAACTCTGACATACCCCTTGACTGCGGACCATACAGCCCCAGAGGTAGCAATCGATCAAACTCAAGTTTGAGTTCAGAAAAAGCAGCTAGCATTATGCAAACCTGGCGACTTAAATTTGACGGTTCGAAAGACTCTATGCAGATAGATGAATTCTTGTATCGAATTCGTTCATTAACGGCTCAAAATTTGAACGGCGACTATAGGCTGCTTTGTGACAATCTTCATTTACTTTTCTTCGGGAAAGCCAATGATTGGTTTTGGAGCTTCCACAAGAAAAACCCACAGTATACCTGGTTGGCTTTCTGTACGGATTTCCGACTTAGATTCGAGGACGTTAAAGACGACTTTGACTTGTGGGAACTAATTAGGAAAAGACGCCAGAAAGATCAGGAGACATTTGATGATTTTCAATCAGCGATTGAAGGCCTGGTTAGCCAATTATCTAACGAAATAAGCGAAGACAAGCTTGTTGACCTATTAAAACGCAATGCGAGAACAGCGCTCAGGTACGAACTATTGCATTTGAAGATTAGAACTCGAGCAGAATTAAGAGAGGAAGTTAAGAAACATGAAAGTTTCTGTAGAGAAACTGGCTCGTTTCCCAATCGAACCAAATACGGTAGAGGTAATGTCTCTGAGTTACTGGAAAATAATGATATAGAAGATAATATTTCAGAAATACAGAACAAGAAAATAGTGTGCTGGAATTGCGATAAAGTGGGACACCGATTCGATGACTGCATGGGAGAAAGGCGTATATTCTGCTACGGTTGCGGTGCTAAAAATACTTTTAAACCCAATTGTAGCAAATGCAATCTTTTGGGAAACCGGAAGCGGGATGCGCAGACCAACACCAGTTTGACGCATCCCACAAAAGAATAAAGTCCTTGCCAGAAATACAGTCATATGGTAGTTTGGAGCAATCAACTCCAAATACTATATTTACAACTTATATGGCAAATACATGTTCAGTCGCCGAGACTGCAACTCAAACTGATATTGAAAATAAGTACGTACCGTACCATATTAGAGTAAAACACTATCTTGACACACGAAGACGAATTTTTAGCAGCATAGAACCCATCGAATTTCTCAGTCGGCCAAAACGCTCTACTGTTCGACTTAGGAAATTCTGGAAAAATATTAAAAGTCTTCGTAAGAAGCTCGTTCAATCAGTGTTTATGAGCTCAGATAACCGCTTGTACACTGAGTTAAGCCTAGAGGGAGAAAAATATGTAGCATTATTAGATTCCGGAGCGACGATTAGTTGCCTCGGTAATGTTGCAGCTAAGTCACTGTTGTCACATCCCAAAGCGCGCAAATGCTCTGGATCAATCCGAACAGCTAACAACGCTATTTGCCCAGTGGTAGGCAAACTGACACTTAAAGTTGAATTTCGAAAACAAGCGCATAATGTTGATTTTTATGTTATACCCGATTTGAAACAAGATGTTTACTTAGGCATAAATTTTTGGCAGGACTTTGGACTGTTAACGAATTTAATTCGTCCTGATGAGTCCGTAAATGAATTAGACAACAGTAACGAACAGGATATCCAGGAAACAGCGAAAATGCATCAGCTAACCGCTGAAGAAAAGTCACGATTAAATTCGATCATTTCTAATTTCTATTCTTATGAAAAGGAAGGATTAGGACGCACTGAGTTAATCGAACATCGCATTGAAATAGATAATGTGACCCCCGTCAAACAAAGACATTGGCCTATTTCGCCAGCCGTTGAAAAGCTAATGTTTGACGAGATCGAGAAAATGCTAGCTTTAGATATAATAGAGGTATCGCATAGCCCCTGGAGCAGCAACTGCGTCCTTGTGCAAAGAAAGGAGAAAAACAGGCTGTGTCTAGATTCTCGAGTCATAAATAAGTACACTCGTAAAGATGCGTACCCTCTACCCCATATCGACGGAATTCTTAGTCGTCTGCCGCCGGCTAAATATATAACGGGCCTCGATATGAAGCACGCATTCTGGCAGATACCCCTAGAAGAAAAATCACGTCAGTATACCGCTTTTACAGTCCCTAATCGTCCATTATTTCAATACAAAGTAATGCCGTTTGGATTGTGTAACGCTCCTCAAACGCTTTGTAGACTAATGGAACGCGTGATACCAGCCCATTTGCGGACCCGCGTATTTGTCTACTTAGATGATTTACTTCTGCTATCAGAGGACTTCGATTCGCATATGTTGCTTTTGCAGGAAGTAGCGCTGCACTTGCGTAAAGCGAACTTGACAATCAACATCGCAAAATCAAAATTTTGTATGCGGGAAATTAAATATTTGGGCTTTATAATTGGGTATGGTCAACTAAAGACGGACCCTAGCAAAATACAAGCTATTAACGAATTCCCTGTACCAAAAAGTGTAAAACAACTGAGACGTTTTCTTGGACTCGCTGGATGGTATAGACGTTTCGTTAATCATTATGCAACAGTTAGCTTTCCGCTTACAGAGTTGCTAAAGAAATCGAAAGTATTGAAATGGAACACTGATGCTGATTCCGCTTTCAACACCTTAAAAACACTTTTAACTTCTGCACCTGTATTGGCTACACCCGACTTCTCAAAACCTTTTAGATTAGTTTGCGATGCTAGCACAACTGGTTTAGGCTGCGTTCTAGCTCAACTAAATGAACAGGAAGAGGAGGCTCCAATAGCATACATGTCAGAGAAACTGTCAAAGGCCCAACGGAATTATAGTGTGACCGATCTGGAATGCTTAGCCGTAATAAGAGGTATTTTTAAATTTAGAGCGTATATAGAAGGACAGGACTTCGAAGTAATAACTGATCATGCTTCCTTACAATGGCTCATGAGACAGAAGGATCTCAGAGGACGTCAAGGTAGATGGGTGATCAAATTACAGGGCTTCAAGTTTAAAGTCTCGCATCGTAGCGGTACACAAAATGTTGTCGCTGATGCGCTATCGCGTCAAAATGAGACAGAGCTTGCGGAATTCGAGGAGCAAGGTCCCATAGTTGACCTGTCTTCACCCGAATTCAAATCGCCAAACTATCTGGATCTGATAGACAGTATTTCTTCTAACCAATCCAGATTACCGGATTTACAGATAATCGACGGTTTTATATATAAACGTACTGAGCCAGCGACGGGATATAGCATTCAGGAGAAACAATCCTGGAAACTCTGGATACCTTCGTCTCTCACCCTACAAGTGATAGAGAGAGCCCACAATCCCCCTAACGCTGCACACAGTGGCATCGGAAAAACAATAGAGAAACTCAAGAGATACTTGTTTTGGCCAAAAATGTCGGCCCAAATTCATGAATATATAGTCAATTGTAAAGTTTGTCGGCAAACGAAAAGCCCCAATGTAGTGTTGAGACCTCCAATGGGCAAGCCTATGACGTCAGAACGGCCATTTCAGAAGCTCTACATGGATCTTCTAGGGCCATATCCTCGGTCCAAGAACGGCAATATAGGTCTCCTGATGGTTGTAGACCACAATACTAAATTTCATTTTATGTGGCCTCTTCGCGCGTTTACTACCAACAAAATTATCGACTATCTAGAAAACACACTGTTTTGCACTTTCGGCGTGCCAGAAACTATTCTGACCGACAATGGCTCTCAGTTCATTTCTAGTGTCTTTAAAGCTTTTCTTACCCGGTATGGAATCATCCACATTCGAACGGCAATATACTCGCCACAAAGTAATGCGAGTGAGCGAGTAAATAGATCAGTATTAGCGGCTATTAGAGCCTATATCGGAAAAGATCATTCAAATTGGGATAAAAAGCTGTACGCCATTTGTGCTGCCTTGAGAGCCAGCGTTCACCAAAGTACAGGGTACTCTCCATATTTTTTAGCGTTTGGACAGAATATGATGTTAAACGGTAAAGACTATGACTTGCTAAAGCGACTTAACCTCTTGTCCGAAGACACTGCTATTGAGAGGCCCACAGCCTTACAAGTAATCCGTCAGATAGCTAAAGACAATGTAGCTCAGTCACATAATAGAAATGCTAAGATATATAATTTGCGCAGCCGAAACATAAGTCTTACTGCCGGTACGAAAGTCTTCGCCCGCAATTTTTGTCAGAGTAACGCGCAAAAGAAGTTTAGTTCTAAGCTTGCACCAGTTTTCATTCCGGCGATTGTTGTACAAAAAGTCAGCCCAGCCTACTATCAACTAGCTAATGAAACAGGTAAATGCATCGGTACTTTTCATCTCAAAGATATACAAACTAGTAACAAGTTCTAACTCAACAGTTATTATAGTTATTTCAGTTTATGTCCCGCTAGCAAGTAGCGCTGCATAAACTGTGGTGTAGTGGCTGCTTTGCACTCCCCAAACGAATCTGCTTGTTGATCAGCTGCTCTAGTTTAGTTACTGCTTTACCGACCGCGCTGGAAGCCAATTCTTCGTTTATTGCACAGCTGAGGGCATGCGCAACCGAATAGGGCGAATAGAGAGGAAAAAGGTGATAAGATCAGGCCATAGTACCGTTTTAAAATATAATCGCGTGATGTAGAGCTTTTGAAAGCTTCCTTATTTTTTTTGTCGTTGGGAAGTAGTAAAGGTTAAAAGTACAGCTCAGCATGTCAGATATATTTGAAGCGCGTGCGAGTTAAGTTCATAACATTTTTCTTTCTTTGCAAATAATTTTTGCAAAGACATCAACGACCAAGGCTGCAATTGTGGTACAGTTTGGAAGTGTTCTTTTGGTACGCTAATAGAAACCAAAAACCTTCATAACAACTCGACCCACTAACCTAATTGTGATTCGGGGTGACCCTTAAAGAAAAGGTATTTATATGTGCTAGTGTTGAGACTTGGAACTAATTAAGGCTTCCACAGTTTCCGTGCCTGCTCAGTTGACTAGATTTAGACGTACTAGTCGGCACTACCAGAGGGGGAGATCGGACCAGACAAGGGCAACACCAAGAGCACGTGTCGCACTTAGCAACCCAGCAGAACCAATTTTGTTGCTATTTTACTTATCAGCCGCTGTCTTGCGAAGAACAACATCTGGCATAGCCTCGGAAAACGGCGCCAAGCGGGTGAAACGCTTACTATTTATGCAGCACCATCGGGACCGCATGCACTAAGCATATAGTGTAACCTGCAGAGAGTAACAAAGGAGCCGAGTCTGTATTACTTTTTGGTGTACCCCTTTCGCTTGCTTAGCAGCATTGCCATATAATTCCATTAATTGTTTAACGTTGCCAAGATGGACGGCTAATAGATCCTTAGTTTTAATTTTTATTTCCTTTAATTTTTTTTTTTTCTTTTACTAATTTCTTTAAAACAAAATGTGCAATGAATATGCCTAAATAAGTTGAAGCGAGAGGAAATTCCTACACCACCGACCTTGACCGTTGCTCATATATATATATATATATATATATATATATATATACATGTGTTTATATACTTATAAATTTCTTTTGTAATATTTAGCAACAGCGATCATAATCGTCGTATACATTGGGCCCAACGTCTGCTTCGAAGGATATCGCGTGAGTAAGAGTTTAAACCAATGCCTATAGATATATGTAATTATATACACACATGAACATTTAAATGCAGTTAATTTAGCAAGACGGTAAATTAATTACTATCCGTCAAGTCTCAAGATAATGTTGGTGAATTTCTCCTTCCCCTTAATTTCTTTATGGGATTTAAACTAGTTATTGCACATTCATCATATTAACTTTGGATTCAAATTTTGTTTGGAAACTGTATATTTTTTCTTGTAAATAGAGTTATACTCACCTTGCTATTAATTGGCAACAAAATTGAACAATGCGTGAATAAACGAATTATATTAGCTTATATGATATGATATCCTAATTCCATAATTAATTGTTTTATCTGTCAAGTACCCATGTTAGCCGCTTGCAATTTATAGTGATGGTTTAAAAACCTGAAATAGGGACAAGCATCCACATTCCATTTTTTTTTTTTGCTTGTCAAGGTAGGGAGGGTAAAGAGAAAGAGAGACGATCAACACCTTAGTTCTCTCACTTACGCGAAATTGAATAGTTTGAATTTGGGTGTTCGGTCGGAACACATTAATGGTACCCATACTAGAATCCGGTTTTTTTTTTTGTTTCAATGGATTTACTTAAATCAATAAGTTTTTTTTTTATTTTTTTTTGATCGCACTTAAACTATGTGTTTATGGTAAGTGCAAAAGGGAAAGGAAAAAACCCCGACCAGTCCGACGAGCTATTGTCCGAGTATTAGCAAGAAGTGCGAACCTCCAATCCCTATGCACCCGGTTAGGCAACAGCCACGGCGTTTGTTTTTATTTTTTGGTAGATGGCCAAACGAAAGGCAAAAACTGAACCCGAACCCCCCCACCATTACAACGCACGCATAGACAGTCTGTACAGTTCGGGATAGCCAGAGTTGATAACGCCCATGACATCATCGTTATCATCATCATTCGCTCATCATCATCAATATAAATATTAACATTTGTTGTTTGCCAAATGCTCAAGTTGTCGCGACTTTCGGCTGATAAGCCCAATGTGAAGGTCAATTGGTTCAATGGGCCGTGAAAACTCTTCATTTTGCGATTTAGGTTAACAAAAATTAAGAAAAAAAAATCACATGTGCATTAAGTGCGCACAGCAATTGTTAAATCAAGTAGAAAATCCTACAAGTAGTTGAAAGAAGAACTTAATTAAAGTCGATTTCTTTTCAAAACAAAAGTTTCGACTCTAGTCAAGTTTTATGTACTTAAAGAAGAGGATATATTCAATATATGCATAGATAGAGTCTTTTTGGAATATGCTTGTGCCTTTCCGGTCTTAAGTCAAGTAAGTAGATCTTACTTAGTTTCAGCAATACATGGAATTACTTAAGAACAGTCAAACAGCAGTTATCATATGATTATTATTTTAAAGCTTTAGAACTTAAATCTAGCCTCCAGTTACTTAAACTATTATTCAGAAAATATTTAAAAATTGAAAAGATTATTTTTTGATTTTCTAAACAAGAGAAAAAACTTGCGACTAGGCTTTATCTCCAAAAGACGTTTTTTTTTACCGAAAAGGTAATGTACCAAAATTTAACAGCTCCAGAGATGGCCAAGAATCGAATACTTATCGATTTCGAGAGCAACGATTACAACGATTATATGAAATAAACATGAAATGAACATGGAGTACAATGGAACAGAATAGAATAGAATATAACAGAATAGAATAGAATAGAATAGAATGCAGTGTGTGACATTGAATGTTAATTTGTTTGAATATGTATTCTATGTTTTGACAAAATAATAAGAAATTTGGTTGTTATGTTGAGTGTTAGATACGATATAAAAGCATTTGTCATGCTTAAAGATAGAAAGTATTTTTCGACACAAAAAATATAATTGATTTATGGCATTATTATTCTGGTAATATCCAATCCCCAATCAACTGAGGCTTCTTACATGCGGATTTCATTGCGCTTGAAAGCGAAACCAGACGCAGCTGCGGCTTCGACGTGTTTCCACGCAACACACGCACTCACACACACACACACACACGCACACTCACACGCACACGCACACACACAGATATGCGCATCCGCAATCGCAGCCGCGCATCGCGCCTGCAATTAGAGAAAAGTCAAAGGTCCTTCATTCAGCCAGCGCGCAGATGGTTCGCTTACGCTGGGTTAGGCCCAGGGCCAGCTCATGGGCTCATCATGGGCGAAGGATATGCCCAATTGTTTGTAGCTGAATGCTAGCCAAATGAACTGTAAACAACAAACAGCGACAGCGGATAATCAGCTGTCTGCTTCTTCTTCTGCTGCTGCTGCTCAGCCCCTCGCGCTTAAACCAACCTCCTTCAATTAACAGCAAAATTTAATTGAATTTGCATTTAAAACATGTTTTCGGTCTGCAGCCAGCACAAAAGAAAAAACACCCAAAAAAAAAAAGGAGTATATGCATACATATATAAAATATTATATTTTATAATAAAGACACGAAACGAGAGAAAAAAAACTTACATTTTACTGCTTTATATCCCGGGCGCAAGAAGAAGACGACAATGAAGAGAGTGAAGACGGCAAAATGTTGCGCATGCGTTGTTGTTGTTGTTGTTGTCAACACTGATTGCGGCTGTTGTTGTTGGTGTTGTTGGTGTTGTTGTTTTTGGGTTTTTGGGTTTTTATCTCCCGTTCGCTGGTTTGGCGCGTTGTTTTTGTATTTTGGGTTAATACCAAATCATTGTAAAATAAATTAGCAAACAAATAAATATTAAACGCGAATTCGTTTTTTTATCGCTCTTTAGCGCTTTTGTTAGTTGCTGATTGTTCGTTTTTGTTTTCTTGTTGCTGTTGTTGTTGCTCTCAGAACCACGCTCTATATATTTGTTATCGTTGTGTTGTTGCTGTCGACTTGGGCAGTTTGGCTTTTGATTTTGTATTTTATCTAAATTTTATTTAGTTGCTTAAAGTTTTCTTGTCGCTTGCTGCCTTTCATTTTTTCGTAGTCGCAATTGTTGTTGTTGCTCCTGTTGTTGTTGTTGTTGTTGCTGTTGGCATAATGACAACTGTTTGTTGTTGCTGCTATTGTATTGAGAGTGCCTCACATGGCACCACACACGCACATGCACATACACACACACACACACACATGCATATACACGTATATATGTACCTATGGCATGCATATATGCATAGATAAATCCGTTCACAAAGAAAGATTCGCACACAAAAAAAAATAATAAATAAATTTAACGTCACAATTTACACTGGCAACAACAATAACGAAATAGTGTAATAAACGAAGCAGAAAACGCACGCACAGTGTTACAAAAACTGTAAAAATTGTAAGAAAAAAATAAATAAATGAAATAAAATAAATAGTTATAAAAAACAATTTAGCATAAATAGGTATATTGTAAATTGGCGTTTCTTTCAGAAGATGTGCAACTTAATGAATCGTTTTTTTTTTATTTTTTGCAAAAACACACAGAAACCAAACAACACACACACACACACACATACATATGCACTTTGTTGTGCCAACAACAAAAATGTCAAGATTATAATTTCAGCATGCTCCCATGCATATGTATGTATGTGAATATAATTGAATATTTGTATAAATGTATGTATGTACACATATGTATTTTATATATGTAAATGCACACACACACAGGCACACACTGTGCTGAAGATTATAAATTATCGGCGCCTGTTGCTGTTGTAACAATAGCAAACAGCAACAACAAAATGCCGCGTGTTTCACAACACTTAAATATGTATGTGAAAATGTACATATATATTTATATATATATATATATATATAAATTAAAAAAATATGTATATTTGTATCGGTCTCTCTATATATGAATATTAAGCATTTATTGTGCATTTTATTTTATTTCACTTGGAATTTATTTGAATCGCTTTTTGTTTCCTTTCACACAGATACGCATGGGTTTTATTTGGTTTTTGTTTTGATTTGGGGTTTTGCTGTTGCCGTTGTTGTTGTTGTTGTTGTTGTTTCTTTTGTCGTTTCGGTTACACAGTCCAAATTCAAATCGGAATCGGGTCAAACTAAAAAAACCAAAGCGAACCACAGCACCAAAGAGAAATGCACACGAAGAAACGTTTTTAAAATGCGACACATTTTGCTAGAATTTTTTTTTTTTTTTTTTTGTTTTTGGCGCGCACGAACTTACAAAAAAAAAATTTATTAAAACAAAAAACTAAAACTCATCAACAAAAATTTTATTTGAATTGAAATTATTCTAATATGCACGTTTCGAGCGATTGCACATAACTGTTAACATAAGTAAAGTACTCGTACAACCTACATATGTGTGTGTGTGTGTGTGTGTGTGTGTATTGTTATATTTTAAATACCCAGAAATGTTGTGGCAAATAGAAAATGTTAGAAAACGGAACACTACAAAAATAGAAATAGCAATCGAAAATAGAAATTAGAAAAGATAGAAGATCGATCCTATTATAAAGCACTTTTTGTCACTGTTCATTTATTTGATTTCTGTGCGATTCAGTTGCTTAGTTGGGTGAATGGTTTGATCGGTAGGGAGGGGGTTAGCTCGAGATGAGCCCCGTTTAACGATCCCGAGTTGACGTTTAGGCAAAGCTGCTACGCACGCACCGTTACCGTTCACGTTCACAGTTGTTTATGGAATGAGGCTTGAAAATGTGTGCGGGCGTCGTGGCCCCGAGCCACCAGCAGCAGCAGCCGTCAGAGAGAAGGAAAGAGAGAGAGAGAGAGAGAGAGCTGAAGAGCGTCAAACGAACGTGCATAGTGCGACTACGAGTTGAGTTCACTTGAGTTGTTGTTGTCCAACAGATCTCCCAACTGCAGAGAGAGAGAGAGAGAGAGGGAGAAGAAACGTGTGTGTGACGGAGAGAGATGTCAAGAGAGCCAGATGACAAAGAGAACGCAACGACTTTGACTGTCTGACTAAATTGCAGTGTCAGAGTCAACTGCTGCATTTGTTGCTGTTGTTGTTGTTGGTATTAATTTCGCTAGTGTTGTAAATAGTAATATTGCCGGCAATTCAAGTCAAATGTACCATAAAGATCAGGACCATGATACAAGAGCTGATCTTGAGATAAATGGGTTCCTTTTGCAAAACTTTAGCTTTAACTTGAAGCCATGAACGCAGAATAGGCTTAGGAATCGATCTTCACACACAGCATTTACATACATACATACATACATACATACATACATACATACACACTCATGCCGCCTCCTTCAACAACAACTACCTTTTTCTCCATACGTAGATCATCATATACATAGGTACAGATCGTGGTATTATCTTATCTTATCTTCTAATCTTAAAATTCGGAACCTTTGGAATTACAACTGCATACTTTTGTAGAGAATATTATAATTTTATATGAATTAATTATGTCTTGGTCAAGACCAGGAATTACGAGCTTCAATGTTATACAGATATCGATCAAATTTAACATTTGAATGCGCTTTCGGATCATCTTTTCACATGACCTCAAATAGGAATTTTCCTTAATTCATTTTTAATCTTAGGAAGGAACGTTGCTTTTTAAACCAATCGTCAGCAAATGTAGGGAATTTATTTAGTCGAGATTAGAAATAGAAAATGCATTTTGTATACTTATCGATATAGTTTCAGTTCAATATTTCCATTTCTTAAAATTCGTTTTTTTTTTTCTTTTGATTTTTTTTGTTTTAAACAGCGCGTGTGTTCGACTCGGCTATGCGCATTAGCTGGCCACCAAATATGTTGTAAGTGGCAACTGGGAACTGGGAGTTGGGAACTGGAACCGCAACTGGACTCTTGCTGAGTTGCACTCGGATGGGTCTATGTCTAGGGAGGGATAGATAGTTGGGCTGCATGATTAATGACAGCTGGAAAATGCATTTCTTTGCTTTGTCTGTTTGCAACTAATTGAGAAATTTACATAGAGCGTAGCGAGAGTGTGTGTGTGTGTGTGTGTGCGTGGGACTAGGTGTGGGCACGTCAATTCCCAATCAGTTTTCACGTTCAAAAGAAGAAAAAATAGAGATTTTCGAGAAACATTTTCAAAGAAAATCAATTTCTAGTTGTCACCATTTTCAATTTGTCTAGCATTGTCTAGCCCAAATGCGAAGAACCCTGACGCATTGTTTAAGAACATTTGGCTTGGCATAGGTCAGCTCTGGGCAGGAGCGAAACGGAGCAACTGAGTCTCACTAAGCCCCTGCAGCATTTACACTGTTCGGCATCGGAATCAATCAGTGCAAAGCCAACTGAAAATGCGAAATCTCCGCTTAAACACTCAAAAACATCCAGCTCCCAATAGCTTTGCCAGACTCGACCCATTTCATCTTGCTCGGCGGCTGCCTCCCTTCGATGGAGCTAAGCTCATCCGCTTACATTAACTTTTCACGCAATTCGCACACAACAAATACAAAAATATTACAACTGACTCGGCTCCGGAACCAGCTCCAGTTTCAGTTCCAGCAACTGCCACTGGGCTCTGGGCTTGGCATTTCCATTTGGCTAAGGGTGTGTCCGTGAGGGGGGTAGGGGGCTGAAGCTGGGTGTGAGTTTATTGAAATCCGCAACTTCAACTTGAACATGTTCGTATCCATTATGATTATTACGAGTGCCATGCAGCATGCTTGTTGTTGTTGCCAAATTGTATTTCACGCTACTTTTAATTGGCCGCCTCTTCAATATGCCTCCATCGCCAGCTAACCCCCTTTGGGGAGCTCCAATGGCAGCGGCTGTTGCTGCCGTTTTTTAGGCCCATATAATGGCCAATTATGCCCACTTGGAACTCGCACATTCCGGTCTCTCTCTCTCTCTCCCCCTCTCTCTCTCTCTCTCGGCGAGCGTATGTGTGTGCGTGTTGGAGTTTACTTTTTAATGGTCAAGTGTATTTGGGATGGATCTGGGCTCTGCGTTCTGGCACTGGCCTTTCCCAAATATCGACTCCAAGTCCAAAAACAACAGCTTTTTTTTTTTTTTTTTGCTGGTACTTTTCCTGTGCTTTGTCTTCTTCAGCTTCTTGTTGTTTTGTTGGTACTTTAAGTGAAATCAATTAAAAAATTTCTTTGTCTTTCGAATGTTTGACTTCGGTTTCGTCTGTTGTTGTTGTTGTTGTTGCGAAGCATCTTCCAAGTGGCATTTGGAATTCAATGGAAATTAATTTCTTTTGTTTCTTGGGTGTGTTTTTTTTTTTTTTAGTTGGTTTTCTGGTTTGCTGCTGTCTTGTCTTCTTCTTGCCACTTCTTCATTTTCATTTTCACTTTTATTCAATTTTTGTAAGTTTTTTTTTTATGTTCTCGTTTTCACTTTCAGACCAAGTTTTTTGTTTTGTTGGAAACTAATTAATGTGATGTTGACCGTTAATATTTTAATTTCAAGAAAATTCCAAAAAGTAAAAACCATAAGTTAAGAGCTTTGCCCGCTTTCTAGGGCCAATTTAATTGTCTGAGCTAATGGCATAACTCCTAAAAGGAAAACAAATATACAAAATCCGGGCATGCCAGAATATAAAGATAGGCGATATCAGTCGACAGCAATGAGGCCTAAAAAGATTTCACATTCTGCAACCAGATAAATCCTTTTCATTTGAAATTTCTCGCCTCGTTGGCAGCGCCGGATTTGGATTTGGATTCGGAGTCGGGTACCGAGTGCCTGCCGGTGCCTGCCGGCTGTCGATTTATGTCTTTTGTAAGTCAAAACGCAAATTGACAACTTAATGCTATCAAAGTTCAAAGTGCGCACAATAAACCCCGCCAACATGCGGCACCCATTGGCATCCCCCGCCCGACAGCCCGGCCGCCCGCTGCCACCAAACACTTTCCCCCAGCTCCAGCTACATGGCGACCCAAAAGCGGGCGCAGAAAAAGCGCTGGGAAAAAGTCTGCAATCGAATGCCAATGCCAATGCCGATGCCCATGTCGATGCCATCGACATTGACATTCAAATCTAAACATAAATAATAACAATGATAAACATGTCAACACGTCGACAGCGTTGGGCCTGGGTCTGGGCCGGGGCTTGGCCTGGAAGCCGCACGCATGCATGTCAGACACAGATAGAGATACAAATACGGCTGCAGATACAGAGATACATGCCACATGTAGTAACAGATGCCAAATACCGATATGGAGCGCCACAACAGCAACAACAACAACAACAACAACAAGAAAAGGGCAACAGCATTTTTAGGATTCAGTGCGCTTTGGGCCTACAAGAATCGAAAGCAAAAGAAAACATTGACCGTAAAAAATCGAAAGATAGAAAGAACAAAAAAAAAAAAAAAAATACAAGCCAAAGCCAACCACCTCTGACAACGACATGAATTGCAACGATAAAAGGTTGTAGCTCGGTTCGGAACAACATGAAAAGTGGACGGCAATTTGCCAGTTACCAGTTGCCAGTTGCCAGTAAAAAAGGAGGAAAACAGAAGCTCAGAAGCTAGACATCAAAAACTACAATGGGAACAGCCAGAAAATGGCCTGAACCTGTTCTGATCTGTCCACAAAAACGTTCACTGGTTCGGTTCATGGTTCGGAACAATGCCTCACCTTGGCGTAGGGTCTGTAAACTGAGCTTTCCACAGCCATGCGTAAATATAATATAAATTAGAAACAGCCGATTCAAGTCTGAATCGAAACGTGATCTATATTTTGATTGGCATTCCGGGCGTAGGGAGCACGCTTAATACTTATTAGATGGCTTTATGAAGTCAAGTACTTGAGCAATCGCTGGTCTGGTTCCGATAGCCCGATAGGCCGATACTCCGATAATCCGATGACGTGTCCTAACGGTACCTTGGACGCGCCCATGCCCATGCAGCGTCTATGGGTTTCGGCATTTTTTCGTGTTTGTTGTTGTAACTTTTGTGTTTCCCAAAGTGACGACAAGATGAAATATTTTCGGTGTGTGATATCTTGAGAGCGGGCGAGCGTCGCCGGGACTGATAACCAAGCGGGCGACAGATGCGTGTGTACGGTATACTAGGAAAACTGTGGAAACCTGAGGCCAAGTGGCGTCGTCTTCGTCTGCATTGCTGCCCCTTTGCCTTGACATTTGAACTTGGCAATGAGTCATCACAAAAAATGTACAACAACAGCAGCAACAACAGCAAGAGGAAAAAAAACAAGATACAACTACTTTCAATGTTGCTGAGGGATTGTTTTTGTTTTCTCGTTGTCTTGTTTGTGTTGAAGCTGTTATTTGTTGACCTTCCAGGAATTTCGGTAAAATAAAGTCCAACTCCATCTAGTCCAGCTAAAGCCGTTGTCCAGTCCCCTCCCTGCCGAAATTATTGTACACATCCGCTGCCAATTAATAAGTCACTTCACATATTTTGTTATACTGCATGTGGCCCACAGACAGGGAAGCATCGCGTGCTTGGTGGAAAACTCAGAATGCTTTAGCAATCGAGATCCATGTGCATTATTCGCCCTTAAGAGTTGGAGTAGCTGGGCGTGGCTGCACCCAAGTGCTCTTAGCTATTCAAGTTCCCAAGTTTTTAGGATCAAGATGTGTCTGCATCGATTGAGAGATTTTCGTATGAAATGGATAAAGTGTGTATAGAAAAAAGAACATAGATCTTTGGAGCTATTGCCAAAACATAGCCCAGCTCTCATTTTGTGAGGCAGTATGCTTTGTAGAACTAGTTCTTTTTTGAGATTTATTGTTTCCAATATATTATTGCCAAGTACTAATACTAAGCTCTTTTCCTCTCTTTTCTTTCTTTCGATAAAAATATTTTTATCAAAACGAACCAACTATATATATAATTGAATTGTATATACAGAACTCGATAAGTGTGACCATGCTCGAACCATTAACCGAACCAGTTGAAAATGTTTATGGTTTTTCAATTATTACCTATTTATTTTTGATAATTACTACTGGAAAGGTTGACTTTTGTCTTCACAGAAGGTTTAAGCCCTCCACTTTGTGCCCACCGCATTATGCACTCTGTCTGTTTTCGTAATACCCAATCATTGTTTTCGTTTGTAATAATTTCAAATTTCTGTAAGCCCATATAGTGGTTCTCTCTGCCAAACAATGCCGAAGCGTTCTATAAAAGCGCCGGCCGCAGGACCCTTGACTTTACCAACCTTTTGCCCCTTGCGAATCATAACAATAACAGTTATAATAATAATAATGCTAAAGAATTCGTTGCGAATAAATGTCATTTTAAATAATAAAAAAAAAATAACTTCATTTCATGTTAATATGCATAAATAATACCCGAACCCAAATGGAAGGCGGCAGCAGGGCGTGGTCGTCTGAAACAGCAGCTGCTGCTGATGTTGCTGTTGTGTTTGTTGATGCTGCTGCTGCTGCTGCTGCTGTTGCTGTTGCTGCTGGTACTGCTGCTCTTGTGGTCAGCAACTAATTATAATCAATTCTAATCGTCTTTAAATTGCTGCTTTTACTGCCCGCAGTCGCTGCCTTTTCTGGGCCGCACTTTAAAAGGTGCTGTTGTTGTTGTTGCTGCTGCTTCTGTTGTTGCTGCTTCTGTTGTTGCGGCGAGGCTTCCGCCTTGCAGGAGTTGCTGTTTACGCTGGCCAAGCTGTTGGCTGCCCGCCCCAATGTCGAGCCGTCTGCTGACTCCCATTTAAACGCTTCGATTTTTCTTTTGCCAACCAATTGGAGTTGTTGTTGCTGTTGTTATGGTTGTTGTTGTTGCTATTTAGTATGTGCACGTAACTTTTTTTAGTCGCGTTTTTTATGGGCTTTTGGCTTTTCCGCTTGATTCTATTTTGAAACTGGTGCTGCCGCTTATGGCCTTAAGGCGAACAGCCATGGCCAAAATGAAACGAAACGAAACAATCCATTTCTGTTATTTTCAATAGAAACTGAAGAGCAGTTAGTTGGCGCTGCCAGATTGGCTTCGCCTGGGCTGATGGGTACCCATTGGCAACCGCAATGTGTCAGTTTAACACGACAATCTACTTAAAGAGCTACCCGCATATGGGAATGCGACAGGGCAAGGGCAGTGGCAAAGGCAACGGTGTGCTGGGCAGGGGTTAGGCTTTGCCTCTTATGGCTGCCAGCCCGTAGCCCAGAGAGGGACGACAGTTGTGGATGCGTGGAGCGGAAGCGGGAGCGGGAGCGGGAGTGCGAGTGCGAATGGGAGTGGGAGGTGATTGGTTTCATCCCTCGATTGTTGTTGGCTGTCAAATTGACATTTTTCATTTTCGCTTAAAAACCACAAAAACCGCCAGATTGTTTGTCTTAACAGCGGCTGGCATTCCGGCTGCTGTCAATCACAGTGAGATTTTCTCGCCCTGCCCATTTGGACTTCATTTGACGTGGAATTTATACTAGAGCAGCCCAAACGAAACCAACGTACAGCCAGCAGACACCAGGCGCTAATGTTTCCTGTCAAAGGCCCACAAAGCCAAGAGCGCGCAAGGAGGCGTCGAATGCTCCGACATGGAGGAGGGAACGGCCAATTACCCACACTCCATACCCATGCCCATGGCCGTGCCCACTTCCATTGCCATTTCCATTCACACGTTCAGCATTTTGCCGAAACGCGACTCCTATCTGGGCCCCATTTGATGAATGGGCTGTCACTTTGATGCTCTGCAGAGCTACAGAGCAGTCGTCTAGGCAGTCGAAAAAAATGAAAGAAACCAATGTCAAGTATCGAAAAGTGAGACATGCCAAAAATGAACACACGATGAACTCTGGTTCTCATCGGATCAAAAATATCTAATATCTAACAACATTTGAAGCAAGCCCGTTCGAACCCATGTTAGATTAGTGCGTAGGATCAACAAAACCTTTGCGTAAATCAGTTGCCCAAATAAAACAGGCAAAACCAAACTGGAATCATGTTTATACCCTGGTAGAGGGTATTACAATTTTTCAATAAATGTGTAATGTGTAACTAAGGAGGAGACGTTTTGGAACTCATGCTCGTCTGTCGGCACAATTTTCGTAGAGTTTTAACCGGCAACCTCTCGTTTGTTAGTTCGACGCGCAGACACTTGAGCCAAGTCACGTTCCATTGCACACTCTTTTGCTAGATTGATGCTGATATGTTGCATACTTCATTTTGCTACATTTAGAGGTCTAATTTGCCAAAAGCCTCGTCTTGGGATTCACCATACACGTAAGACTGAATTTCAGCTTACTTTCTACGACGGCTTCGACTGGAAGTTGTTAGTCTGCCATGGCAAACTCTTTCACGTACAAACCAAGCTTGTGAATCCAACCCTAGGCTCAAGGATGTGGAAAATCAGGTGCTCGAAGCGAGCCTCAAGGCGGCCAGCTGATTCAAAATTCGAAACGAAGCACCGACAATTTTTTTGTGGTTTGCAGGCCATTATTTAAGCTACACTTTTGCTGCTTGCGTGTGTTGTGTGTGTATGTTGTGCCACAGTTCGTGGAAATCTTTGGCTGTTATCACTTGGTAGCTGCCGCTGGTAACCGCTGCAAATTGACTGCCTGGCATTGCTAAAGTAGGTAACCAGCGTGCCGCATCTGCTGTGGCTGCAGCCCAAGATCCCCCCACGAGCCCCCACCGTCGTACACAGCACCCTAGCCCATCTAACAGCTGGCCCCAACTGCCGCCGCCTCTGGTTGGCCCCAGTGCTGTGGCAAAACGGACAGCTCGTGTGTTGTTCAAATTAAGTAAAACCCATATCAAGGCAATGTCTGTCTATGTGCGCGTGTGTGTGTGTGTGTGTATGTGAGGGGCGTAGGGCGTGGCCAGGGCCTCTACGAGTGTGTAACTATGTGTGTAGTGAGTGCCTGTTATGTAATAGCATGTTACGTGTATAACTTTTATTATTATGATTATACTTTTGCTGCTGCTTCAACTACCATGACTTTGTTGTTGTTCTCGTTGTGGTTGTTGTTGTTGTTGTTGTTGTTATTGCTCCTATATGGAGCCAAAGCTGGAAGCTTGGGAACTGCCTGCAAGAGGAGATACGTGAAAGTCACGTGAGTCATTAAAATGAAATAGCAGCCAGGCAGCTAAGGGGGATGTGCTGCTGGCCATGGCTGCGTGCGGGGAGAGGGGGGCAAAGAGCAAAAGTTGGAGCACACTGTAAGGGCAAATACAGGTGCATGCGTGCATGTGTGTGCGAGTGTGTGTGCGAGTGTGTGTGCGAGTGTGTGTGTATGCTTGTGTTTGTGTTGCTGACTGAATGATGAGATGCTTACTACTATTAACAAAGTTGTTTGTTGTCGTTTCTGTTATGCTCCGCTCCGCTCCCGTTCCGTTCCGTTCCGCTTCTTTGTTGTGTGTGTGCGCTGTCAACGCTAATGTCATCCGAGCTGCTACTTTGAGCCTGCAGTCACAAGGCGCAGTCACAAACGCACAGATGCAGTCCAAGTTAAAGTTTGAGTCGAAGTTGGTCGCAAAGTTATTGCCAACGTCATTGCAGGTATTAGAGATCCTCATCATCGTTACCATCATCATCATCATCATCATCATCATCATCAGCAATATATTCGTTGTTGTTGGCTCAGGCAACTGGATTTTTAATTGCAATTAATTTTCGAGAGTCGCCGAAATGCCAACTCATCATCGTTCTGTCGCAGCGCCTAGTGCCTGAGTCTGGGTCTAGGTAAAATCTACAAATGTGAATGAAAAAATAGCCCGTCTTAAGCTAATCGCCCATGTTTTGTCATCGGACTTTCGCTGCAGAGAGCTGAGGAATTAAAGATACGTGGTCACGATTGGATGCTTGACATAGCCATGCAAATTAATCGAATACTTGTACTGATTGATTTAAGGAGTTTGCTTGACACTTCTTATGGAATCTGGCCAAACAGGCTGTTTGGAACAATCGTCAGTATTTTTATCGATAACTTATCGATTTGCTGATATTTTCGTTGATATATACATACATACAACAACTTTAATTAACACACAGTTCGTTGGACCTTTGACCCAAGAATGTTGCCACTGATTGCAGTCGACTGGCTGATATTGAGGGGGTGGTGGGTTGAAGGGGGGCTTGCAGTTAGCTTCTGTTCCTGCTCATTTTCATATTCGCATGCATACGAATATTCATATTCGCATTTAGGTACATTCGGGGCAGCGATGCATTCAATTTCAAGCAACTGCATACAAATTGCAATTTTTCATTTTATCGCCAGCTTCTCTTCCCTGCTTTCCCTTCGCCTACAGTGGCACGTAAAGGTTCAGGTTAAGGTTCAGGTACCTTTTTTCTGTTTTAGTTTTGGCAACATTTAGTGGGCCATGCCTCGAAGGCTCTTAGCTGAGTGAAGTATGTGTTTGAGCACCCAACGCAAACGAACTATAACATTGCATTCGGGTCTATATCAACTGCGCCATACTCTGTTCACAGTGTCACCGACCAAAGTTCCAGTCTTCTTGATTTTGTGCTGGGCTCCGGACACGTTAGACTGTTATTTAAAATGCGACTTTTGGAAATATTTTGGTTTGGTAGGCCTAGCTATTCGCCCATAAGTGGGCGGCCATCCATAGCACTTTGTCCCAACTTCAAGAGTCTAGCGGACTTCGAGCCCAAAGGGCGGACGTGTCACAAGCCCGATATACCCGCTTTTCCCTTATTAAGCAATTATAAATATTAGGGCTATATTTTGGTGACAATTTACCGTAAAACAAAAAAGTTTTCAATACAAAAAATTAATTTGCGAACGATTCTTCCCATGAAGCTATATGGTATAGTCAATAAAATGTGGTTTAAGTGTAAAACAGGCAGCAATATTGTATATAATATTTCGATGTTGATAAGTTCGAACTCTTAAATTAAGAAATGCCAGTTTTGGTCAAAGTTTCATGAAGAGGGAAAAGTTAACTCATATAAGGGACTTATTTATCGAACGATCAGCCCTATGGCTGCTTTATGACAGTATTCCGATGTTGATAAGATTTGGCATATATATAAGAAGAATATGATAAGCATTTAATGGCGTCTTTGGTCAAGATGTCTTAAAGAACGAAAAGGTATTTCATATAAGAACTTAATTGTCGACCGATCATTTCTTATCAGCTATATGATATACTTAGTTCGTTACGGTATACGATAGCTTCCAGCTGAGGGAACAGCCTTGGCTGTTCACACAGATTAAATATATATATACCCAATGCTGTTGGAGATATTTTCTTCGATACTTCAATCGTTTCATGAGCACATTTGATTACCCTTTAGAAGGGTAAAAATGAAAAAAAAAAAAAGCAGACATTAAATAATATTGGTTCAAGCATTTAATCGTATTGTGGCCGCACCGTGAATTTGTTATTATATGATTTTATTATTATTATTATTAAGAGCATATTGCATATTTAATATTTTGCGCATTTGCGAGTGTTAAGTGAATCGCCGCATCAAATTTGATTTCAGTCCATTCGCGTAATTCGTTTCAATTTCATTGCACATTTTCGCTATACAATTAACTTTCAATTAATTACACACGCATCATATACATATATAAGTATATATATTAAGTTTTATCAAGCGATTGACTTGCGAAACGGGCTGACCAACGCATCCGCTGGCAGACAAATTCTTAACTGGGCGACGAGACGACCAGCTGCAATTCGGAACGACAAAATTGTGGTAACAAGTTCTGTTGTCATGGCCACTAATTGAAATTGCCAGCGGGGGATGAATGGCAGGGCATAAAATACATTAACGAGCATATTTGAACTATATAGGCAAATCAGCTGGGAAGCGAACGCCAATCGGACAGCCGTTGCCCGTGGCCATGTGACGTGTCGCACGGCACAGGTGTTTCACTGTACTAAAAGACTATTTAATTGCCAACTTAAATGGTTTGCTAAGCGTCTCCCACAGGCATTAAGACTTAATGGCATTAAAAACGAACCATTATGAAAATTCTCTTGCTCCATTTAAATTAAATGGCCGCACGCGATAATTTCGGCTTATTGCAAGACCGTTGCCATCAATTAACGATTAGAAACTATCGATTAATTAATGGCGTTGTTGGATATGCATTTTTGTTTGACTTCGGTGTTTATAGTCCAATCTGTTGTTCGATCAAAAGTGTCTACATTTCCAAGGGGAAGCCTCTACATTCAAGACAGAGGCTTGTCTATTTGGTAGCGGGAAGGGGCGATAGTAATATAATAATCGATATTTATCGATATTATGGAAATGTAGTAGATATTGAAAGATAAACGGGGAAGTTGTTCTGCTAATGATATATGCGAATATTAATGATCCTGATGAAGAATGAATTTACTTTATGAGATCGTGATGCTATCTCTCATCTGTTTAGCGCATTTTTACAAAATATTATAGCTGCCAGACTTTCTGCCTAATTGATTTTGTCGCTGATGGAATTCATTAAGCCAGTTTCGACTTAATGTTAATTCATAAATCTGTTAGCAGGTGTAAATTAAATACTTTTATTTTATTATTTTGTTTGGTTTATTACGGTCAATTTTTGCTCGAATTGGCCGAATATTCTGAACAAATATTTGCACGCCTGACCTTTGGCCGGCGCTCAACTTTCATGCAGCTGAAATCAAATATTTTATGCAGTTTTAAATTTATTCATATGTATACATACATTTTTTTGTATTTTATCATTTTAGCTGCAACTACCGGATGTATGGAATAATTAATATTCGGTTCATTGCAATTTTTGTGTTATTTTTTTTTTTTTTTTTGTGTGTGCTCTTTTCAAAAACAAAATTTCCGGCTAAGGCGACGTCGACGGCTGGCATTAGCTGCCATAATTTTAATTGCGTTTAATGGCGCAGGAATTGAATGCGAATGTTGGCCAAGAGGAGAGAGCGAAAAAAAAACGCATTAATTAGAAAACGAGCAGCAGGACAGTTAGCGGAAGAAGTGGGCAGAGTGCGTGTGAGAGAGGGGTGAGGGGGACTGGGAGCGGAAGTGGGAGAGAGTAATAAAACAATAACAATATAGCACGCCAACGTGACCGACACGCCTTGACCACGCCCACCCCTCAGCGTTCGCATAAAAAAAGGCAGTAAATTAGGCGCTCGAGACTAAATACCCGCAAAATTCACGCACTTGACACAAATTCCTTTGGGGCGGATGGCATTAAAATTGAAAAAAAAAGAAGAAAACATAACGAAAAGAAAAGAAAAGTAAAACCAGAAATCAAAAAGAAGAGCATAGAAGCAGTGCACAAAAAGTGTGGCGAAAAGCACCCAAGAAAATAATTCATAATAATGCTGAACTAGCGCTAAGGGTGAGCTGTGGGCTGGCCGTGTAAGAGACGAAGTGTTGGGGGGGAGGGGGACACAACTACTCAGTAGCTGCGGTGGCTGAGTGGCACGACAAAATGGCGACCACCAAAGCGGAAGTGCGCGCAAATGACAAAATGCTGTTAGCCCAAAATGCTAACCAAGCAGCGGCGGGGGGCCAAGAAGAAAAAGAAGAAGCTGCAGCAGCAGCAGCAGCAGCAGCGTCAAATGCATGCAACCCGAGACTAGAGTAGCAAAATTTAGGGAAAAACTAATTTCAACTGCATAAATTGAAAATATTTGTCGGGCAGCATTAGCTGAAGGCCTGTTTATTAATGATTAAGACAGATGGACAGATGGAGAGAGAGAGAGAGAGAGAGAGAGAGAGAGCGACAAGCAAACACAGAGTGAAAAAGAGCGAGAGAGACCATGTTAGAAATGCATTTGCAATATTTTGAACAAGCAAAACCTTTGCGTACTTTCTAGACCGGGCTTACTTAATTATTACTTCTTTCACTCTATCTGACTCTTTCTCTGAATCTCGTATCTTAATATATATGTCTTAATATCTAAGCAAGCATAATAACATTGGACTTTCTTTAGTAAAGTACAAAATGGAAAATCTTAAAGCTCACAACTTACCTTAAATCAGGCGTGAGAGTTGAGATAAAAAATGTTGAATATAAACACAAGACGAAGTGTAACTACAATCCTTATTAAATCAAATTAATTACGTGCCTGCAATCAAATGTCTATGTTTATTCTATGCAACTCTATCATCAGACCTGATATCGATTTCAACTCATTTCCTTTCCTTTCACTTGCAGATGGCGCGCGCCTAAAACACGCGAAATACTCGTGCGTTATGTAATAGCAGCAACAGCAGAGGGGGAAAATAAAACAAAAAATTTAATAATCGGAGCTTCAGCCGTGCGCTGATTGAAACAATCAAGTGAAAAACCTGGCAAAAAACAAAGACAGAGAGAGAGAGAGAGAGAGCACAGAGGAGCGAGATATAGCCAGCAAGGGGAAGAGGGAGAGAGAGTGTGTCTCGTAGATTTTGGATAAATAGAAATCGAAAATGTGCAAGGGCAGCAAACCAAACACGACGACGACAACTGCAAATTCAACTGCAACTGCAGCAGCGCTCACAAACTTATTAGCAAAATGCACAAAGTCAACAAACGGTCCCAACGGCAACAACATTGGCAGCATCAACGCTAGCAACTGTCAACAGAGGCGCATGCTAGGGGCAGCTGCGGCAGGCGGCAGCAACGGAGAAGAACCACAAAAACAGGGAGCAAAACATCAAAACATGCAGCTGCAGCAGCAGCAGCTGCAGCAGCAGGAGCAGGAACATAATCAGCGGCAACATCAACAACGTCAGGAACAAGGACATCAAATAAAGCAAATGGCAACGGGGACAATTGGTGAGGCAGTCGCCGTTGCGCCAGCCAAAGAACTTGAACAGAAACACGAATTTGGACGAGACCAAGAACAGCGTCGTCGACATTGCAATAATGTTGCCAGAGTGCAGCATCAGCATCAGCAACAACAACAGCCACAGCAGCGGCAGCAACAGTTCAAACTGCATCAACGTAGCTGTCTCTCGATTGTCCTGTGCTTGATGCTCGCAACGACTGCAGCAGCAGCAGCAGCAGCAGCAACAACAACAGCCAAACCAGCAGCAACACCAACTGTGTCGACAATTGCTCAGCGCTCCGCCCGCTCGTTGAGCAGCGGCCACAAGACTCTGAGCAGCGGCGTCAGCAGCGGGCTGATCGGTGGCAAAAGCAACGCACGAGAGCTACACTACGAGCTAAACAGCGGCGCCAGTGCCGGCCATGGGGCTGGCGGCGGTGGTGGAGCAGCCGGCATCGAGTGTCCCAGCTTCGATGATAGCTCGGCCTGTCCCTGCTATAAGTTCGAAGATGGTAAGTCCAAGCGGCTGGCCGGCCGGCCGGTCCGGCCCAGCTAATTAAACGCATCACAGCCGACCAGAGTTAAGTTTATTGCACCCAAAAACGTGTGGACAGGCACAATAACAAATCACGACAGCACCCGCCCTAAGTGTGTGCAAGTGTGTGCGTGTGTGTGTGTCTGTGTGTGTGTGTGTGTGTGTGTACATGCAAAGATTGTTTACTTTGACACCAGAGAGCATCTGTAGAGCAGCATTTGCGAGTGGACATCACTTGAATGCGAATGCACACACACCGGGTACTCACATGTATTCATTGTTATCAAGTCAATTAAATCAAGGTATTGTCAGCAGCTCATGAGAAACTAGGCAAGCCACAACTCTTTGCTTGTTGTTATGTATTAGTAACATTATTTAATATTATTATTATTATAAGATTATTATATAAGATTCGATTATTATCAATAATTATTTTTGTGAGCAGTTGTACTAGCTTTTGAGACCGTCCAAAGCTTTTATGTGCTTTTTTCCTTAAATTTGTACGTTAATTTATTCGATTAGTCCGATGATCTTTCAAACAGCTTAAGTCTATGTAGAAAAGAAAATTGCTAAACGGGCCTTTCAGTTTTCTTTCAAATTAGCTCAGCTTTCCCAAAGCTTTAATTAGCAAGAGCTTTAGTTTTCGACAGCCTTAAAGCTTTTATGTGCTGCCAGTTCAATAAGTGCAATAAAGCCTTTTGTTTGTGAGCAGCTGAATGAGCTTTAAGTTAGATCAAAACTTTCACGGGCTTTAAAATCTCCTGATGTTAAGAGTTTCTAAATTTAGATAAGCTTTCAATCAGAATTAGTGCTTTTAGAAGAAAAGTAGCTCAATGGATCTTTCCACATAGCTTAGCTAGCTTAAAACTATCTGTTAAAGTTTGTCTAGCAAAAACTCATGGCTTAGGTGCCAGAAATTTGGCAAAAGCTCCTTTAATTGACTGCTGCACAGTAAGGATTGTCTGTTTCTACCGCATAGGATTAAGTTTAGTTTCTATTTATTGATTATTTACATTGCTCTAATGCATTTATTTATAGAATGCGTTCAATTTGCAAGAATTTCGATAACATTATGTTTTACTTAAGCTGATTATTTACTTGTCTGTTTGAATCCTAAGAGTGAATAAAATGCCAAGACAGAAACACACACACACACACACACTTGCAAGTTTGACTACTTATGCCACACTCGAACGCACCGCTATAGCCGTGTTCTGTCCGTGTGCTTACTCAAGCTGTTTGCCTGGTGAAATTTGAGGCATCATTAACTAATAACAATCGCCAGCAAGGAGAATAATATAGATTACTGCAACTGAGGGTCATAGTGGCATCAGTTTGCTCTGTGTTGGGGCTGCGGGCAGGCTTATTGAAATGCGCGGCGCGCAACTTGTTCTAATTGATGTTGGATTTCTGTGCTTGTTATTTCGCAGGCCTGTTTCTGGAGTGTCCTGGCACGACGGCGCTGTCGCTGCGCTCGACGCTGGAACGCATCTCGGCGCCAATACACTCGCTGTCCATTTACGATTTTGATCGGTCCGTGACATCACTCTCGCAGGACGTTATACAGCCGGGCGTGCACATACGGCACCTGCAGTTTTCGCACTCGCACCTGGAGGCGCTCAAGGAGAACAGCCTGCGCAATGTGCGCGGCAGTCTCGAGTCTCTGAGCATTGTCAATGGCAAATTAACGCAGGTAAGCGGCTAACGAATTACATTGCGTATACGCCATGTGCAACACTTTGCATTTGCCAACGCACACACAAAACAAATACTGACATGGCTGAGCTGGCAGGTTACCTCAAAGTGGCACTATTGTCACTGGCACCTGTTTTCGGGGGCGTTGCTTGCAGCAAAATAAGTGAAAACTAAGCAAAAGTGGGGCAAACGCAAACGTAGGCGACAGACACCAAAAATAATTGCATGCAAATTTATTGCACTTTACATTTTGCTGCTGTTGCTGCTGCTGCTGCCGCCCGTCACTGCAACCGTGTGCCTGTGGCATGCCAGCGCCAGCCACGCCCCACAGTCAACGCCCTAACTAACGGTGTGACAATCATCTGTTGGCTGTCAGCTAACAACACAACACACAAAAGGCAGCAGCAACAGCAACGGCGATTAATGTGCGCCAGCCACATGGCCCACTTGACTGAAGTGTGAAAAAAAGGTGTATAAATTAGCATGAGCTTAAAAATTAAGCAAACTTCACTAAGAAGCCTAGCACAACGCCTTAGTGATTAGTAATAACTTCAGCGTTTTTAAGATATTCCACTCACAAGATAAATTTATAGCAACCGAATAAAAATATCACAGCTTGAGCCAATTGCCCAGTTACCTGGCACCTGGTTTTACATATCCATGATGATAAATAGTTTAGGATTTGCAGCCGAGTCACTCTTAAAAGTCTTTTTTATTTTGAGCCAAAACATTTCAATCAAAATATTCAAATATTTTGGTTCTAGGTCCAGTTCTTGGTAAACAAACAGCTCTGATTAACTTGATAATTTTATGCATTTATTCAAAATCCTTTCCTATTGGTTTATTGATTTTCAAGACCGCGCAAAAGTATGCTATGGAGGCTTACCTGCTTCTAATATGGCGGCCGTGGGCGGCTGTCTCCCATTTCCGGTTGTCAAAAATTCATTGCCTACTTACGGGCTGCTTTAATAAAATGTCGAGGGCAAAACTTGACTCTGGCGTGGAGATAATCAGTTGCCTATCAAACAAATGTATAAATTACTCTTGTTAATTAAACAAATATATAACTTACCTTTGATAATTGTGTCAACTAAGACTGAACGTGTGTTTATTTAAATTTTGCAAAATTTAATCAAGTCACGAGCGCTCAAAACTGATTGTTAGCTGCATAATAAAATACATAACTGGTAAAGTATTTGTTTGCTGCTGCTGGTAATGCTGCTGTCGGTTTTGGCGGTGAGATTGGGGCTGATGTTGGTGATGCAGCCAAAGCTAATTAGCGGCGCCAACATACGGCGTCAATAATGTTGAACAAAGTTGGGCAACCGAAAAAATGCAAATGGCTTTCTAAGCCATTAAATTTGGAAAAACAGCCGCCACAGCAGCAGCAGCAGCAACAGCAGCAACAGCGGCAGTGGCAACAGTGGCTACAGTGGCAACGGCAATGGCAACGGCATCCACCGTTAACGTAAACCCGACAAGCGGCACTTGGGCAGCCATAAAAAGTAATTTGCCGCCGCGAAATAACAAACGATCCAAAGCTAAAAACAATTGCGTTCAATATAATAATTTTCGCCGAACGCGGTGGCCGCTGCGGCTGGCTGGCAAAAGGCATCCAGCTGGAAATATGTATACAGAGGCGATGGGCGTGACAGCATTGGTTCCTGCTCTCCATGGCATTGCTTGCAATTAAATGGTTAATACTGCAGCAAATATTCTGCAGAATGTTCACTTTGTTGGTTTTATTTATACCAAAAAGAGAAAAGCAAAGTGCAACTGTAGAAGAATAAAACGCTTGCAGCAATCTTCTTAGCCAGCTGTTAGTGTGACATTTACAGGCCCAGGTCTACGGGTGGTCGTGATCCGAGGTGGTGGCGGGGGCAGCACTGGCCTAATGGTCACATCGGGCTTCCTGGTGAGCGGCAGCGTTGCGCAGGCACGTGGCTTATCACCCAGCTGCATCGGGCCGCAGAGACGCTTGTCTGCCGGCAGCCAATCTGCGAAGGAATGAGCGAGAAGACGAGTGAGCTGTGAAGTAGGACACCTGGGGATTGCCAGCACTTACTGTTGCGTGGACGCGAGTGGCAGTTGTTGTTTAGTAGCTGGCAGCGGTTGGCCACCACCTTGCACTGCCGATGGTTGCGTGAACGCACGCATATCTCCTGGGAGCGGGGCGTGCGTCGACAGGCCACCGGTCGCCTGGGACAGTCCTGATGGCACCAGGTCGCGTATGCTGCGCCCACGCCGCGCACCGTGCGGCAGTCACGCTCCTGCGTGTGTGTCCAAGTCAGCTGGTTGCTGCTGCTCAAATCCGGGCGATTCAGCTCCAACAGCTCGCAAATATTCCTGAAGCGACGGCACATACCATCCTCAGCGCGGCCGCAGACACGCGGACTACGCGCAGCACAAACAGCGGGCAGCCGACACAGCGGCCAACGCGTGGGCAGAATGGTGACCGGTCCCGACGTGGGTATCAATGTGGGCGTCCAGGCGTCGATCGGCGATGACAGCAGCAACAAAAGCGCCGCGCTGAGCACAATTACTGCAAAAAGCAAGTGGACAATTGGCAACTTAGCCAGTCCCCAGGGCTACAATACTAGCGAGAGCACCTACCAATTAACCTGGTCAACTGCATGTTGTTATGTGAGCCGTGTCTGGTGTACAAGTTGTTGGCTTGGACCTTTCGCACAACGTTTTTATAGCTCCTGCATCTAGGCAAAACAAAGGACCGGCTGCCGTATGATAGAAACAACAGTCGGCACATTCTTTGTTTGCCATGCGTCGTCTTTTGTCTGACTACTCTGTAAATGCCATTGACCTTAACAACAGAAGCACTTGAATGGCCGCTTATGCGACTTTTGGGGAGTAGGACTTAAGAAAACACTTAGTTATATATAGTATATCTAGCTTTTATTTAAACTTATTTGGAGGCAATATTTAATGAAGAAATCTGCGGCTGTTTTCAGCTTTAAAACGAGTTAAAATATACTGAATAATTAGGAGTAAAAATAAATTAAATTAAATAAAAGCCATGCTTTCCGTATCAAATTGCCTCCACTCTATATAGAGGCCACTTCAAAAATTTAATTGATTATAAATTTGTAAATATTTATGTAGCAAAATAATTAATTTAATACATAATTTTCCTTAATTAGCTTGTGGGCTATGTGGCCAAGGCTTAAAGCTTATTTCAATTTTTAATATTTTTAAATATTAATTAAATAAACATTTAATTAAATTTTAATTATTTTTGCTCATATTAAAAATGTTTAAAGAAGAGTTTTGCATTGCTAAAAAGCACAGTTAACAACAAATTAGAAGCAAAAAAAAGACTAAATATATTGCATAGTGTTATAGATAATAATAAGAACTTATAAACTAGGCTGTCAATCATAATGTGGAAGCATATAAAGGATTTTTATCTTATTTTTGTCTCACATTATTATTACTATTATTATTAGAAAGCCCGCTTTAGTTTCTTCAATAATATAAAATTCAAGTTGTGCATGAATTGATGTTAATAGATATTTTAGAGAATCCAAGCTATATATGTGTATCCCCTTAGCAATTCCGCGCCTTGTTTTACAGCATGATTTATCGGTCAAAACAGTCGATTGTCTGCCGTTCTCTTAAAATGAAAGAAACACGTGTCGCGTGGCATACAAATAAATGTAAATTGGAGCACAATTTAGTAGCTTCTGTAAGACAATAAGACAGTTAACGTGCCCGCTTGACTGGGGCTGGCCACATATAAATAGCCAGCCCGATCCGTTGACAATCATCAACAACATAAGCTAGCTCCCGATAACAGCTGCAGTTCAAACCAAGTAGAATGATGTTGAAGCTTACAACTTGCTGGCTGCTGCTGGTCGTGCTGCTGGCTTCCGCCGAGGCAAACACGGGCGCCTCGACAGTGTGCGTGGGTCGCTGCCACATCCTGGATCTACATGACAAGCGAAGGGTGTGCACTCGGGATGCCAAAACGAATATGTGCACCAAGATGCTGCCCTGCCGGCTGCGCGAACGCAACTGCGCCCTCAGAAGTCTGGGCCTGCCGCCGCTCAGGGAGACCAGCCTCGGGCAGTGCGCCAATGTTGTTAGCAGCACCGGCACCGCTCGATGTGTGCTCATACCACGCCCCACCAAGCCCAGGCCCAACGTCAACATCAAGGTGCATGTGAGCTGCATTGACAAGGCCTGCAACAGGCAGACGCCCAACAGTTGCTGGCGCACCAGAGACGGGCGTAACCTTTGGCTGAGCCTCTGCGATGCCCGGGAGAGGAACTGCATCAACTGGAACAACCCACAATTGCAGCTGGTGCGCATCCACGATGTGCAGTGCCGCTCAAAGGCGCCCGTTATCAAGGGCTAGGCACGCTGACAACAACGATATCCGCACATGCATATATATTTTATATTTTATTATATACCAACTTGTCCCTTCTTTTTATTTCTTGGTTGCTTCGCATCAAATTCAAAGCGCTCGTAAATATTTCATAATGTTGCGACAATAAAAATAAATATCATTTTATGGCAGGCTCTTCTTTGTTCTGTTTTTATTCCTGTCTCTGCTGCTCCTATACCATGTTACCTCACCCCTCCCCAGCACTTGCCACAGCCGCTGGCCAGGCGCTGGCTCCTCGCATGACTTGGCCATAAATTTGCTGAGGCGCGTTTCAAGGCGCCAAGCCAAAAGCGGCAACTGAGCGGCCGGAGCGGACCAAGCGGCGTCGCAAATGTTCAATAAATTAAAATCGACTGCCATAAATTTCCATGTCAGTACATTAATTAAAAGCCCGTAATTCGCTTGGCCATGTCACAGGGCCCAGACTCCGCCCTGTCCAGTCCGTGTGCAGTCACCTGCTCAACCCCCCCGCCCACATGCCGGCTCAGTTGTAGCGGAAGTTTTGTAATTTAATGCAATTAAAAAGCCAAACAGTCCAAAAAGGAAAATGTGTTCATTTCATTTGAGGATAGAGGATCGCATAGCCACATCGCATACAAATCCTTAGACTTTTTTGACTGTCTATAGCTCAGATTTGGAACTATGCTAAGGCCGGGGCTGCAAAACTCAAACAAATTCTAATTGGTTCGAACCGACTGTTCAATAAAGCCTTCTAGATCAAGTCTGCTTAACCAAACCAGCTTAACTTAATTTATAACAAGAGATTCTAGTCGGGAACTCCCGACTGGGGGATACCCTGAACCCTCTTCTTCCAACATCAAATGCATATATATATATATTTTATTTTAGAAGCTATGTGTCAAGTTTTATCGATTGTTTGGAAACGTTGTAAGTTATCGATTATCGGAAACAAACTCGATCTGCGCGGGAACTCTTAGCATATACATCTTAAGTCAAGTTTCAAGTCTCTGGCTCTTATAGGTTCTAAGATCCTTGCGTTCATACATACGGACGGACAGACGGACGGACGGACAGACAGACGGACATGGCTAGATCGACTCGGCTATTGATGCTGATCAAGAATATATATACTTTGTGGGGTCGGAGATGTTTCCTTCTGCCTGTTACATACTGTTGGATTTTGCACAAATACAACATACCCTTATACCCTTTTTTAATGGGTTTAGGGTATAAAAAGCGAGTTTATCTAAGCTTGCTCTAACTTGTTTAGCACTATAATAAATATATGTACAGCTGCAGCATAAATTGAAAGTAAAATCACATGTGAGCCATTTTGTCATCTGCTTCAAACTTATCAATCACTTATTGAACATATCGCACTATTTATCGAACTGGTGTAGCTTGATTTTAAACTTTTAAAATGAGTCGCAGTTCGTGCAGCTGATTTTAGCTGGCTCTAGATCTTGATTTTTTTCGCTTTTTTTTTGCATTCGGAAATATATTCAGAGTCTCTTCGAGATAAATCATTTACGCTACGATGACCAACATTTCGTTCTCTGTCTGTTCTATTGTCTATTTGTAATTTAAATTGATTTAATATTTAATATTAATGTTAAATAAAAATCAAAATACGTATAATCAATAATAAAATAGCACTGGCAACTACGATCTGTGCTTTGAGCCCGCAACCTCGTAGCTTATCAAATGAATGAAATTTAGCTTCAGGTGCAGAGCCTTTAACTATTTCAGAGGAACATGGGAACGAAACGAACATTGGAGCCAGCGGCAAGCTTTATTTGGGGAAAGCTGTTGGCAACTCTGTGTGCCTCAAAATGGCTGTGCGTGTCGCCTTTTAAAATAGATTTTGTTGCTATCAAAGTGTGCATTGCACTTTGCGTTTCAGGATCGGCATACGTCTAGGCTGGTTATATTCATTTCAGAGCAAATCTCGTCGAGTTACAAGCTTAAATAACAGCGCTCCAATAAAATAAAAATTTATAAAAGGAAAACTTAAATTTGTTCATTTGTTTGGTTCAGAAGAGTTAAAGCAGCGTTACGTGAAGATGCGTCGGGCAGCTCAAAGCAAAGGCAACAATAGCGGAGAACCGTCATCCAAGAAGGAGAAGATGGACAAGAAGAGTGATAAGAAGGCCGGATCCAAGGCACCGCTGGCGCCGAACATTGCGAAGAAGAAGATAAAGACGCCCTCGCCGGCATCATCGGCCAGCAGCGATACCGACAGCGATTCCACCAGCTGCTCCAGTGGCTCATCGAGCAGCTCCTCCTCTTCATCGTCGAGCGAGTCCGAGAGCGACTCGGAAAGAAAGAAGCGCCGCCATCGCCGTTCACGAAAAACCAAATCTTCAAAAAACTCCAAGTACAAATCGAAGCGCAGCCGTTCGCGCAAGAGGGCTCCTGTGGTGGCGGCTGTGCCGACTCCTGTACCGCCGCCCCTGCCAGCTATTGTTCCTGCGCCAGTTCCACCGCCAAGCTCAACTCCAATGCCATTGCCAATACCATTACCCATACCAATACCAATACCAGTAACACCAACACCGAAGGCAGCTCCGCCAGCAATAGAGATTTGGTCACCGGTTCCCTGCTCCAAGCAGCGCGGCCGCACTCTCCATCGTAGCCGCTCTGGGCTGCCAGGCATTGAATCCAAGAGCGGGTGCAAGCACTCGACAAAGTCGCCAACTCCAAAATCCAAGAATAAATCGCCGCCAAAATCAAAATCAAAAGACAAGGACAAGAGCACAACTGCTGCCACAAAATCAAACAGAGAGCGCCAGCCGGCTGCACCCACAAAGTCCAAGGAGAAAGAGAAGGAAAGGGAGAGGCGCTCAGCGCAGCGGCCATCGTCGCGGGGAAAAGAAAGAGACAAGAACAGAGACAAGAGCTCAACAACCAAGGGCAAGGGTGTGGATAAGGCTTTGACTTTGGTTTCAGCCTCGACTTTAGCTTCGGCTTCAGTTGCCAGATCCGGATCTAAGGATAAGGAACATCGCCCATCGGCTTCAAGCAAGGACAAGGGGAAGCCAGACACTAAATCGCAGAAGAAAAAGGAAGAGACTTCATCATCCAAATCAGCCGCAGCAAAAGCAAAAGACAAAGACAAATACAAAGACAAAGATAAAGATAAGGACAAAGATAAAGATAAAGACAGAAAGTCTTCGTCGCGTTCAACCTCAAGAGACAGGCAGCGGCGCATGCTGTCCCGCGCAACCACAGTTCCAAGGGAGAAGCGCCACTATACCCCATTTCGTTCAGCTGAAAAACGCGTCTCGAGTCGCTCGACGTCGCGCTCCAGGAACTGGCGCTCGTTGTCACGCCCAACTCCCCGTTCCCGGGAAAGGCGCTCGATGTCGGACATAAGCGCTCGGATCCGCATTCGCCGCTCCCCGTCCTCATCGTCGACGCCATCGATGAGCTACCGTCGGCGTAGCCTGGACGGTACGCCGAGTCCATTGCGTTCTCATGATCACGATCTGAAGACCGTGCGCCTGCATATCAAGGGCCTGACACGGCAGGTGACCAAGTCGCATATCGTGGAGATCTTTGGCAGCTTCGGGCCCCTGACTAACGTTGACTTTCCCATAGATCACTTCTATCGCGGCGGATATTCACGTGCCGGACGTGGATTCGCATTTGTCGAGTACGCCAATCCCGAGGACTGCGAGTGCGCTCTTAAAAACATGGATGGCGGCAAGATCGATGGCCAGCGTATTGTTGTCTCCCCCTTCGAGAAGAGTATGCTCCGTTTTCCTATGCGTCGTCGTTATCCTTCGCCGCTCAACATTCGAAATCGCTTTTGAATTGGAATAGATGGGCGGCGGGCCAGAAAAATATTTATACTTTCCAAGCCCCTGTGTGTAAATCATTTGCATTTTAATTTCAATCCTCCGTCAAACAGAAACAATCCGTGTTGATTTTATATAAGGAATGACTGACAATAAAACAAATATCAAAATCAACTTTGATTCTGAATTATCGATACGGAATATCGACAGCTGAAGCTCTTTTCGAGTCAAAGTATTGACAGCTCGTATACAAAAGATAATTCTTCCACATGCCTATGCTCGCATTATTAACATGTATTTAGTATTAGATTTTGTAAGGACTAACCTATAAATACATTTTCCAAAGCAGATGTACAGTGAAAACTCTTCTGGGCGGACAGCTTTCGTCAAGATATTTTGTCTGATCAACCGGAGTCCTGATCCAAAATTATTTGAAAGAAAATATCCGCACAAGAACGGTGTTCGCCCAAAAAGAGTTTCCGTTAGAAGAGTTTTCACTGTATTCGTTTTAGACGTATATAAAAAAAGAAAATTATATTTAAGTAGGGATTGTATAATTAAAAGATATGACAGTTGCGTTTGCTAATCATTTTACTAACTAAATGCCTAATTTAAATTGATTATTTGTATGAGAATAATGTGAATCGGCAAAAGGTTATTATAGATTCCTTGCTATTCTAGGTTTTTTTTTTTTTTTTTTGTATATATATTCAATGGCGACTTTTATGGAACAACATATAAGATACTCACCTTAACCTATCTGTATCAGCTTTTATTTTGGAGCTGTCAGATAATTTAATGACAGTTGAAATTTTGTTTTTGAATTCTTGTAAACTTCGTCAATACACAAACGTAAACAATTTATAAATACTCGCGCGTGTAATAGGCTAGACTATGCCAAAAAGCTCGTGGGGCATTATTTCCATAGTCCATTGTTCGCACTCCAGAACCAAGCTTTCGTTTCTTCAGAGCTCCGTGGCACTGGTTTTCTGGTTTGTTGTTGTTGGCGTACTTTAACGCAATTATAGACACATATGTATGTATGTGCATAAGAAGTGCGCGAACTTTTCAATTAATTGCTATTAAAAACAATTTAAATATTTTATGGGGCCCCGTATTAACAGGTGATTCGAGCGAAGCCAGCTGTGCAAATATATAAATAAAAAAAAGTAACTACATGAATAAAGGAGCGAATAAAACTGTTTTAAAATCCAATATTGCATAATAGCCCGACCGCAAAATTACGCATTTTGTTAACGTTAATTTGTTATCGCGTATTTACTTTTATTTATTAAACAAACTTGATTGCGACTCGAGCATTGCACAATTGTTGCCATTAATTACAGCGCACGCATATTCATTTGCATTATCCTAATTTCTCGAATGACCTTATCGGCAGTGCCCGGCCGACGGTTACCCTGCACTCGAATTATTGTAACCCTAAAAGTCGACGCTAACTTAAATTGGCCTAAATGCCCCACAGCTCAACATCTGACCAACATATCTGCTAAATCAGACTTTCGCTTATAAAAATTGGGTTTCCCCCAATTATAGTCGTAAATACTTATCAGGTTAAGAAATAAATAATCGAAAAGGTTATTCTTCTAGGGAAGACATTTTCATTTGATCTTGGTATCTTCATATATGATATAGTGTTCTGTTCCACCCGACTCGGATATATGTACCGATTGGGCTGTTCAAACTTATAAAGAAACTAATCGGAGATTTAAATCTGTAATACCTTCTTCAAAGCTTGGAGCCATACTAGAAGTATCCATTCGGCATACCTGCTTTCACCATAGGCCTTGAGACTTGGTTTGATCTATGATCCGGGTGTCAATTGCGTACTATTCCATGCTCCAATTAAACTTGTAAATAGTCTTGGTGGTGCGGGTCCCGATCAGAGTCTTATGATCTGATAGTACGGGCACCCCAGAGCCCGCTGTCCGTCCGTTTCTGGGTTTCGGCCCATACAGCAGCTCTTTTAGTGATAGTGGCTTAAGACACTATTTTGTATAGAGCTTTTGCTGAATGCTGTGAGCCATAGATGGACAGAGGTCTTAGATAGATCTCCAGGGAAAATAATATGGAAGACCCATCCAAACAGTATTGGTTTTAATTGGAATGTATGCTCTAAGCCTGCAATAGGAACCGTGAACTTGAGCCATCGTGGCACAGGCTCACGTAGAGCCCTTTTCTTTAAAGGTATAAGAAGATATTATACAAGCAAATAGTTCAAATTTCAACAAATCCTCCATACATGAATATCAATTTTAACATCTCGCATATTAGCCGGACTTTTAACCTATCTCTTCTTTCTGAATCCCCTCCCTATCCGCAGCTGCCCTCGCGAGCACTCAGCTCCATGCAAAAGCTAACCGCCCTGGACTTTGACTACAACGAGATCGTGCGCATCGATGACTATAGCTTCTATGGACTACGAGTCTCCAAGCTGAACATAAAGGGCAATCGACTGCAGGGCATACCGGAGCACGGTTTTGCCGGACTGGAGGACTGCATGCAGGAGATCGACGTTTCGGAGAATGGATTGCGAACATTCCCGATGATGGCGCTGCGCAAGCTGGATCACCTGCGCATCCTGCGTCTGTCCAACAATAAGATATCCACATTCTATGGGGACATTCAGCTGGCCACAAACAATGCCTCGGCGGCAGCGGCAACAGCGGCCGCACTGCAGCTGCCCTCATTGATCCTACTGGATCTCAGCTCGAATCAGTTTAGTGAGATTGTCCACGATTGTTTTCGCGCCTTTCCGCAGCTGAAGACGCTCTCATTTTATGCCAACCAGATTGAGATCGTGCAGCCCGAGGCGTTCAGAAGCCTCAAGGAACTCATGTCGTTGGATATGTCGCACAATCGCATCATTACGCTAGATCCAAAGGTGTTCGACAAGAACAAGCGGCTCCAAACGGTCGATCTGAGTCACAATCACATACACGCCATTAGCGGTGTCTTCTCCAACCTGCCGCAGCTGCGCGAGGTCTTTCTGTCGGAGAACAATGTACTGGAGCTGCCGGCTGATGCCTTTACCAATTCAACGAACGTGGATGTTATCTACTTGGAATCGAACGGCATTTCGCACATTGATCCCAACGTCTTCAGCACTTTGGCCAATCTGGATCATCTCTATTTGCGGTCCAATTTTATACCGTTGGTGCCCGTCACTCTATTCGACAAGTGCACTAAGCTATCGTCGCTGTCGCTGGACAACAACGAGATTCAGGATCTGGAGATCGGCATGTTCCGCAAGCTGGAGCAGCTGCGCGAAGTACGGCTGCACAACAATCGCATTCGTCGTGTGCGGAAGGGCGTCTTTGAACCGTTGCCGGCGCTGCAGGAGCTGCACATTCAAAAGAATAACATTGAGGACATTGAGCCGGGCGCATTTCATACTCTGGCCAATATGCAGCACATTAATCTACAGGACAATCAACTGACCGTGCTGGAGGACATATTTCCAGAGCAGAACTCTTCGCTACTCTCCATACAGCTGGAATCGAACTATTTGCATAAAATCCATCAGCGCACTTTCCGGCAGCAACAGCGCATCCAGATCATGTGGCTGCGCGACAATCAGCTACTGAAGATCAATCGTTCGCTATTCGTGGACACACCGCATCTGGGCCGGCTCTACCTGAGCAACAATCACATACGAGAGATCGAGAAGGACACCTTTGTCAGCCTGGGGCAGCTCAAATTCCTCGATTTAAGTGGCAATCAGCTGAGACAGTTGCGGCGCGACTATTTCGCCACATTGCACAGTCTCGAGGAGCTGAACCTGGCGTACAATCAAATCGAAGCTATTGAGGGCTACGCCTTTAGCCGGATGAAGCAGCTCAAGTCGCTGGATCTGTCGCACAACCCGCTGGTGCAGCTGACACGCGACATCTTTCTGGATGAGCTGCCGCTGAGCACACTCAATTTGCGCAACACCTCGTTGCGCAAGCTGGAGCAGCACACTTTCAAGTCCATGCAGAATCTAAACGAGCTGAATCTCGAGCGCAATCAACTGAATCCGGCGGATATACAGAAGCTAGATGTGCCCAGTCTGCGTCGTCTGCACTTGTCCCACAACAACTTCAGTCATGTGGGCATCGGCGGCAGCCTTGGCGGCATTATGTCCGGCATGTTCGACAAGCTGCGCTCGCTGCAGCAGCTGTCCATGGCCAACTGCAGCCTGAACAGCATACCCGATCAGCTTTTTGCGAAGAACACGAACTTGGTGCGCATCGATCTGTGCGATAATCAGCTTACCGAGATGAACCGTAACATTTTCAACGGGCTGAACGTGTTCAAGGAGTTGCGTCTGTGCCGCAATAATCTGGTCGAGTTCCCACACATTGCACTGTACAATCTGAGCACGCTGGAGACACTGGATCTGGCCAAGAATCAGCTGAACTCCATTGACTTCTTTAAGCTGAGCGGCACCCTTAATCTGAGGCAGCTAATACTTCGGGATAATAAGATCAGCTCGCTGAGCGGCTTCAATGCAGTCAATCTGACGCAACTGGACAATGTGGATCTGAGTGGCAACCTGTTGCTCTCGCTGCCGGCCAACTTTCTGCGTCACTCGATCAACCTGCAGCGCGTGGATCTGTCCAGCAATCGGTTCCTGCAGATACCCAGCTCGGCGCTCTCGGATGTGTCCATACCGCGCTTGTCCTGGCTTAATTTGACTGGCAATCCGATAAATAAGATCTATACGGTCAAGGAGGAGCGTTACCTGTATCTGAAGGAGCTGTACATTTGCCAGACGAACCTGTCCATACTCACATCCAAGGACTTTGAAGCCTTTCAGGCGCTGCAGCATCTGCACTTGATCAACAATCGGATAACGCGTATCTCGCCCGGCGCATTTAAGACATTAACCAATCTGCTCACCCTGGACATCAGCGTCAATGAACTGGAAATGCTGCCCAAGGAACGTTTGCAAGGTCTGCGGTTGCTGCGACTGCTCAACATATCGCACAATACGCTCAAGGATCTGGACGAGTTCAGTGGCGACTTGGGACAACTGCAAACGCTGGACCTGAGCTTCAATCAGCTGGATCGCATCTCCAAGAAGACGTTCCGCAATCTGCACAGCCTTACGGAGCTGCTGCTGATGGGCAATCGCATGACGGCGCTCTCCAACGATGGCTTCCGCTATCTGCGCAAATTGCAGCTGCTTGATCTGCGCAAGAACTATTTTGAGCTGGTGCCGTTGGAGCCGCTGAGGCCACTCGAAACGAATTTGCGTTCTTTGAAATTGGAGGGTAAGTAACAGTTCGGAAATTCAGTCTGCGCCTAATTAGCTGCTTATTTCTCATCGTAATTTTCATCCGTATTTTCTCCGCACACTCACACATACACGCACCCATAGAGAATCCACTGCATTGCACCTGCGATGCACAAAAGCTCTGGGAATGGCTGCGGGATCATCGAAAATGGTCGCTCTCGCCAACGGGCGGCGATAACATTAATTATCTGAGGTGCGAACACCCAACGGAGCTGCGCGGCAAGGTGTTTGGCCGCATGGAGCCGCAGCAATTTTGTGATGCCCCATTAATACCAAAAATGGCCATACAGGACATACAGCCATATTCGGTGGTCGTTTCCTGGCAGAGTCGTGACCATTTGGGCCTCACTGGCTTTGAAATTGTTTACCATGCCACCGGCGATGGACTCATTGCGGCCCCAACCGACCGCGACGAGACCAGAGGCCGTGATAATCACCGCGAACGCGAGCCCGGAATGGAAATGGAACGGGACCGAGACCGAGACCGAGACCAGGACAGGCACCGGCAAGGTGTGCGCCAGCGCGAGCGAGAGAGGGACAGGGACGTGGACCGAGACCAAGACCGGGAGTTTGAACGAGACAGAGATAGAGAGCATCTCTCGCAGTTTGCTGCTACGGATGAGGTGAGTGGCCAATGATTGCTCAAACAAACAACAGACTGACACTGGACGCGCCAAATTTGACAGAAATTCGATGATAAATACTCGATGCTGAATCTGAGCTGACCATCCGCCGTCATTTGAGCTGGCCAAGTTTGCCTTCTGGCCCCTAATTTTCTTTTAATAAACGCTTAATCAACGCTTAGAGGGCTACAGGGTGGTTGGCGGCGGATAAGAGCCATGTGGCCTCGTTCGATCGGCAATAAACTGCGCAACTTTGTGCATACAAAATTTAATTTAAGCAACACGTCGCCCCGGGTCCTCAACTAACTAAGATGCCAGACATAGCACAGTGGGCCAAGCTGCACGAAAATGTGTATAAAAATCGATTGAAAGTTGGAAAAACAACGTCAATGGAAAACATGTAACAGCCAGGAGCTTAAATAGCGTTATAAATATATTTTTTGAATAGAGCAATCGAAGCGTTAGGAAAGAAAATCGGTTGAGCTTTTTAGTGTTGGTAATCGCAATTCTGCGCCTCTGCAGATGATCATAGAGTAATAAACATATATATGTTAATTACTCTATGGTAGATGACAAATGACAGATCTTAGCTAAAATAATAAGTAATCATAAATAATATTGTGTAGAGCAAGCCAACTTATCGCTTAATTATCGCAATCGAGCGAGCTTTCTAGTGTTGGAAATCGCTCAAGTTATTTAATTATTCAGCTTGGTTTTTAAAGCTTCTGCTATTGACTGCTCAAGCAATAATTGATATTTTAATTTATTAACGTATGTTTTTGCCGTTAAGTTTTAACAAAATAAATAAATTGGAAGCTAGCGTGACCCCATTGTCCGGTTCAGTTAGTCAAATTGCAGCCGCAGGCCGCGAGAGAAAATTTTAATAAAAACGACACGACGATGATGACGAGTATCGGGGTGTGGGTATACTGAGGTTGAGGTTGGCAACGCAATAATAATCTTGAAACTTGGTTAATTTATTCCACAGATACACGGCAAGCGGCTAAACGGCACGGCCAGCTCGACAAAGCTAACGAAATTGAGCCCCAACACGCGCTATCACATCTGCGTCATCGGCACTGGTAATTGGCTCTCAGAGCCTTTGGCCAATGCGCTTCAAAGGCTGCACTACAATGAGACGCGAGACGAGCTGCTGCTGTCCATGACCGGTGGCGCCTCTGCCTATGCTGGTGGTGGTGGGTTTGGGGATGTGGCCGCCCTGCCATCACTGCCGGACAACTATTCGCCGTATCAGCACCTGAGCGGTGCGGTCGAGGAGCTGGAGCAGCAGGCATTGATAGAGAACAGCATTGTAACGGACAAAGCGCTGCACGAGGTGCTTAAAAACTCGCACATCTCGGCCTGCACGGACGTACAGACGCTGGACTCAACGCCCAGCCTCATTACCGATGAGAATGGCCTGTCCAGCAACGGCTTTATACACTCGATATTGACACGACGCCTGGGCCTAATTGTCGGCTGCTGTTTGGGCATTATAGTATTCATAGTGATGATATCGGTGCTTAGTTACGTGAAGCTCAAGAAGCAGCGCATCGAGAACGCCAAGCGACAGGCGGCTATGCCACCAGAGTACATCTCCTATCGTCACTTCTCCATACCCAACGAGGAGCTCACCAGAACCGCAGCGAATGTGAACAGCGCCGCAGCTGCGGCAGCAGCTGCCTCTGCGGCATCAGCCCCATCAACTGCTGCACACAACATGTCCAGCGTGCCAAGCGGCATCAGCGCACATATAAGCGGCACGAGCCTGAGCACCGGCACCACCACCACTACGGCCACAACGCCCATTGGTGGTGTACCCTTGCCCATGGCCAAGTCGGGCAGTCGCAGTCCCATTGTGGGCATAGCGGGTCTCGTTGTGGAGAACGGCGATACCGCCGCCGCCGTCGGCAATGTTGTTGCCGTCTCCACCGTCTCGCCGGCAGCAGGAAACGCACACAACAATCACAGTCACAACCATCACCAAGCAGCGCATCGTCCAAACAACGGCGCCATTGGGGGTTATATGGCCGCAGGCGTGGTACTCAATACGAATCATCTAAGCGTCTGTTAGTCACACTAGCTACTCAAAGCCATCTCTTTTTTTTTCAAATTATTCAAATGCATTCGAATTTGAGAGCCCTTTTCAAAGAGCTCCCACTTACGACCTGTGCATGTTGTCTATTATGCTGAAGTTCAATCCGAATGGCCATCAAAAATGGATACACTCCACTCCACATTGTCAATGTCACCAGGAATGTGTGCAGCAATAACCTATCCAATCATGCCAGCAGCATATACAGTGATATGCAGTACTCAAAAGGTTACTCGATTCAACATAATTCATTTTACCACACTGGCTCGCCTGTGGCAGACCTCAATATGTGTGTCGCTGCACTCTCTGTTGATCTGCGAAACACTCCCACTCTCGATTCGCACAATTTCATATTTCATGCGGCATTCAATTCATTTACCATGAAAACTTTTTCAATCAGAGAAAATGCCAAAGCATTTTTTATGTTTTCAATGTGGCCCAAAATGCATTTAATTTATGAGTAAAAAAATAAAACCCAACTACCAAAAAAAACAAAAAAAAAAAAATCAAAAAAAAAAACTAGGTTAGTGATAATAATCATCATGATGCGTTCAACGTTCGTTTAGTTATGACAATTTAAAAAAATAGAGAAGAACATCCAAAAGAAGAATAACAAACAATAATACACACAGTAAACGATTTTCAATGTAAATAAAAGTTGAAACAAAATGAAAACTCAGCTCACAAGCAAATGGAAAAAAAATGAAATACATAAATAAGAAAAATCTGTTTTTAGAGTAATGATAAATATATTGAAATAAAAGTAACTATGAAAAATGTCGGAGATAAATCAAAAAGCCAGTTACATATGTGTGTACATTGCGTCGCTACATATGCATGTGCATATGCTTATGCATATGTATGCATGTAGTATTCATAAGCACGGACACAACTCTGTAATCAATGTTGTTGTTTTTTTTTTGAGCCCAAAAAAACTTAGATTTAATCAATGGAATTTTTTTTGAAAGCAGCGCGGTAAGTAAGAATCACTAAGCAAATAGAAACAAAAGTAAATGAAAAATGAATGAATATAATTATCTCTACGCGTAGCATCAAACTGCAAGAGAAACATATTAACTAATTAATAAACTAATTAAAAAAAAATTTAATGAAATTAAGTAAGTGCAAGCGACATGCAAAACTGTTGGATAAAACTCAAAGAGTTTCATTTTTAAAATGCAAAACTCGTTTCTTTCTTTTCACTTGAATTTAACTTGTATTTATAATTTTCCTAATACAATAAATACATAAACAATTTTTTTTTAAATATTACTAATAAATAAATAACTTTAGCGTTAGTCAAAGATTTAGCTATAATATAAACAAATACAAACATGAATGCATATTATATTTAAGAAAAACAAACATATTTATGTGACAAAGAGCTGCGTAGTATACCAATTACTTTATAGCCAGCAAAAAATGCAAAATGCAAGTCAAGTGTAAACAAAAAAAAAAAAAAAGAAAGATGAACAATGAAATCATAAAACCATTTATGGCAAAAGTGCAAAAATTCATATAATGGCAAAATCAAACACACACACACACAAAGGCAAATAATGCTAGCAAACTAACCATAAGCCAAAGAAAAGATATAAAGAGACAAAAAACAAATCAAATCAAAAGAAATGTCTAATTTATGCATAGTCCAGTTTCGTATAGCCCCCCACCAGCACTCCCCAGCAAATGTGGGTGTAGGCAACCCATTCATGTGTTTGTTTTTAACTGAAACAGCCTATGCTTGAGTTTAATAAAAACTGCATTACAATAGCTAATTTATATGCATATAAACAAATATGTGTGTGTATGGGCATTTTGTGAGCTATGTGCTATGGCTATCAGAACAGGAAGACCCGATATATAGGGGCTGGATTAAGAAAACTAATTCGAAATAGCTGCGCGTAATGCCAAATGCAAATCAAAATCAAAAATCAAACTTAAGAATATAAATGCAAGAAACAAAAATAATAAATAAATGAAAAATAAAAAATTATATGAGTATCTACGCGTTAACGAAGCTTTTCAGATGCTCTGCGGTGTATGTGCGTGTGTGTGTGAGTGAGTGTGTGTGTATTAGCTATGCCCTCTGAGCTGCGGGCTTAGCGACATTGATATCCCTCGCCAGGATTACATGCACACACACATACACACGCACACATATTCACAAAATAGTTCTAGTCTTATGTAGAACCTGAAAGGCAAATGCAAACAGAATTCACAAAACAAATGCAATAAATGAAATTATTATTAACAAAATAAATATTGTATTGAAAGCAACAAGAACTAAAGTATAAATAAATGACAAACGAAATTTAACAATAAATTATTAGAGAAATTTGTGCTTTATCTCAAAAGGAACTGGGCTTCATTCGAGTGCTTCCCTTCAGTCCTGTCTGCTGTTCGATGCACCCTCTACCTTCCCCCTAACCCAATCCTGCAGATATCAACTAAGTTGTGGTTTTTAACATTTAAATATATTTTTTCTAAAATATTAATTAAATGGACATTTCCGCTGACTTGAGCACGTATTCTCATCAACGGCATTAAATGCAATGCGGAATTTTAATTAGGCTCGCAAATATTCACACGCACACACACTTGCACTTCCACAGAGCAAGGGAAAAGTTGAGCTAACACAGCGGGTAGGGCTGAGGGGCAGAGGCGCGTGCACCTGCGGCATGCTCAATACAGGGCTGCAGCAAGAACTGTGCATGGGCATGTGTGTGTGTGTGTCGTCAGAACTCTGTATGCAACAGAACTCGCCTCAAAATGAAGCGAGCAACTACACCATGACTGAAACACACACACACACAGACATTCTGTCGGTCCGCACCAAAGTTGATTTAATGCCAGCTTCTTTTGCTTTATTCACACTAATACCGGCACCGCCAGCAATTTTAGGCACTAATGACATTACCTGAAGTCGCGAATTAAGCGTTAGACAAGTCCCGAGCGAAATATCAACCGAAATGCGAATGTCCTTGCAGACGGGTTACATAATTTAAATTCACAAACGAATTTATTTGAATTTGGATATTCTCAAGAAAAAATAAAAAAAAAACAATGGTACGATAAATGCATATATCATGGTATATGCATATAACATGGTATATAATAAATGCCCCATTTAATTCCTATATATAAAACTGAGAACAGTTTCACACTTTATACATTATACTTTATTTATACTTTTGGCAAAATGAAACCCTTTTCGATGGAAAAGGCTGCTCAAAGGTTGGATATACGAATGTTTTTTTCGGGCCACCCAACAAAACTAAAATGGAAGTACATTTCAACTTTTGGTTCTTGATTTGATGGACTTCCAACTCAGTTTCAAATATCTATGTTAATTATAAGTTTAGCTTCAAATTTTACTAGGTTGAGAATGCACGACCGGAAATTACCAGATAGTTAATTGTATATAGCTTCCGACTCAAAATATTCTATTGTTAATGTTGAAGCAACTCACGTAGCCAGCTAGTTGCAATGTGCAACCGCATGCAGCACCGCTTCCAATGTAAATTGGCTAGTAAACTGAGATGTTCCCACAAGGATGTTAGCTCTTTGCCCAAAGTGAGTGACGATGCTACAATTGAAGCAGGAGCAGCTGCAGCTACAGCAGCTGTCTAGGCAGTGGGCGGTGCTTCCATTTGCATTACTTGCAACAATAAGTAGGTAGCTAAGTAAGTTGCTTCATTAAAACAAACTTTAATTGGCAAAATTTCCTCCTGCCGGCCGCTCCGCCTCACGTGAGTGTGAAGCTGTGTGTATGTGTGTGTACGTGTATGCGTGTGTGTGGGTGTGTATTTGGAGAGAAAGAAAGTTACATGACAATATCGACATCCCGACCATTTACTGCTGCACTCAACTAGGAAAACACTTTGTTGGTCTTGAGGGCGAATCGCAACTGTAACTGTGACTGCGACTGCGACTCGCAACGACCACAACTCGTGTCAAGTTACGTCAAGTCAAGTCGTCATTGTCGTCCTCTTCGTCGTCAGCGTCATCTTCATCATCATCATCATCTTGACGACGTGGATGTCAACAGTCTGTCTGGGCCGTCGCTGCGGGTTCCACTTAATTGCATGGCACGGACAAGGACATGGATGACATGGCACATCAAGAGTAAACGGGAGTATTATTGCATACCCTTTACCCAACAAATATAATTCGAGCTTAACTAAAGTTGAGTCTATGCGCCTAGCAGACAGAAAACAACCCATTTCGATGCTATCTGTGTGCTCCGAAGAAGGAGTTTGACAGACTAATAATATTTTGAAGATAGTCCCTTGATTTATGTTACACAAATATATTGAAATATAATTTCATTATTCTAAAAATTTCTGGCAACACAAGGGACTACAAATGGGTGGGGCCAATTAAGTATAGGGCATCATCAAGTAGCAATCGCATCATTCAAAGTACCTATTAATTGCAACTGTGTGGGTAGTAAAATTGAAAATCCTCACAGGACACTCTTTACACAGGAGCCTATGGGTTGTTACAGCCAGAAATCGCATCGCGTCGCTTGACTCTTTTGGATTTCTTAAATTAAAAATGTATTTTATCGACGAGTAAAAAATATTTGTGCAGGACAAATAGGGCATGAATCAGCGTCACATAACTTGCCCCATAACTGAAGTATCCTATGTGAAAATAACAATAGCAAGAACAAGAGCTGCTGGCAAAATGATGCCAAAACAATACAGAAGCCGACAACAGAAAATAGAGAGGGGAAACAAGCGGAACATATTTTTCACATGAACACCGCAAAACTATTGAAAATTACTATAAACAGCTTCGGCAACCGTATGGAATGGACTTGGCTGGCCATCAACAATAACAACAAGAACAACAACAACAAGAACAACAACAAGAACAACAACAATAACAATAACAAGCATATTTGAAACTGAAACTGACCACCACCCAGTCGATTTATGAACGTCGATTTGTGGAAAAGAGCCGAAAAAAAAAGAAGAAAAAGAATATTAGACAAACAAACTGTGGACCGAAAAGTTTTTCCATTAAATCAATGAAGCGCACAAAATATTCGCGCCAACGATATTATCAAGTCGATGGAACGAGTTTCTCTATAAGTCATTGAAGCTGCGCACGCCTAATCCCAAAGTAGTCAAAACTTTTGATTTGCCCTACATATATATTGGGCAGGTCAGCATTTTTTCCGCATAGAAAGCGTGGAATTATATAAAATATATCATTAATTGATGGGCTGGCCACGCAGAGGCAGAGCAGACGAATCCATGTTGACAAGTGTTAAGGGATACAAAATGCATTCATGCGGCTGCAGACAGGCATCCGATTTAGCTAGGTACAAATGCTGGTTGGGGAATACTCTACCCCTCCCCAATGCCTGTGCCGCTTTCCAGTTCCGGACTAGCGAGATATATATATATAAATATATGTATATATATATATATATATATATATATGTATATATATGTATTTATATTCATATGGATGCATTTTATGTATGATGACAGCTCGATTTTTGTAGTTTTTACACTTTTTACTAACAAAAAATATTAAAAAATAAAATGCACCAAAAGTTGCGGAAAACATTTGGAAAAAATAGAACAAAAACAAAAAGCCAATTGCTGGCTAGTGGCGGGTCAGCTTCACCAACATGGCGTCACAGAGCTGCGGTGTGAGACGTGTGGAGCTGTGCACAAAGACAGACGATGGAGATGGACGGACGGACGGACAGACGGACAGACGGACAGACGGACAGACAGTCAGATAGGCGGACAGTCGGACTGTGACAGTGGCGACGCGAGGGCAATGAATGGCCACATGACAAAACATACGCTCTGTGTATAAATTTTTGTCATAAATTTCGTTTGGAGGCCCTTGGCAGCTTTTTGTATGAATTCTTTTTTTCTATTTTTTTTTTTGCTAGTTTTTTATTTTGATATACACGAGCATTCTGAATGTTGTTCACTTTGCCATTTTGTATGAGCTTGGGGTGTTAAAAGTGTTGCCAAAAAACGGAGTTATTAATTGAAATTCGCATAAACTAATTGCGCAATTTACCCGAGCCAAGCAAAGTGTTGTCCATGCAAATATTGAAGAAAGCAAAAATAGAGCACATCATTTTTATTGTTAGCAGATGTTAAAATGCGACAATTTGTATAGAGATTGTGCAGCAGATGAACGAGTTGTACAAAGTAAAAAAGAAGGGATTAACTAATATTTCTTTAAAGAAATCGCCGATCACACCCTGTATTCATGAGAATCGCATAGTCGCGCAATAATAAGAAATAAGAGTTTCTACACGGGAGCTCCCGACTAGGGGATACCCTGAACCCTCTTCTTCCAACATCAAATGCATATATATATTCTATTTTAGAAGCTATATACCAAGTTCGGAGTCTCTAGCTCTTATTATTTACCAAAATTGCCCAAAAAACAGGATATCGATATCGATTTTTATCGATTGCTTGGAAACGGAGTAAGTTATCGATTATCGGAAATAAAGTCGATCTGCGCGGGCACTAGGAGCACCTACATCTAATTTCAAGTCTTTAGCTCTTATAGGTTCTGAGATCCTTGCGTTCATACATACGGACGGACGGACGGACGGACAGACAGACGGACATGACAAGATCGACTCGGCTATTGATGCTGATCAAGAATAAATATACTTTATGGGGTCGCAGATGCTTCCTTCTGCCTGTTACATACATTTGGATTTCGCACAAATACAATATACCCTTATACCCATTTTTAATCGGTTCAGGGTATAAGAAGAAAGAATTTGTTTTTGTCACTGTGTGTACTTAATAAGATATGTTCACTTATGAGAACTGCATAGTAGGGCGTTATTTGAGAAACGATTATATTAAATATACAGCGAGAAAGTTGTTAAGTAAATTTGGACTGCGTTTGAATTAAGATAATATAGATGACAGGAATTACTGGGCCTTGCCCGGGTGAAGCTCTTATCCATAGAATTTATTTTTCAATGTAATGAGCTCCCTCGCCCACGCCCTTAACACATAGGTACCTCCACAAATGCACGATTTGAATTGAATGGTTTTCAATCAAAGATTATGTGTTGGGTGTCTTCAGTCGTGCCAAGGACATTCGACGCTGTAGCCGAATCGCTTTAGATAGCTCCGAAAGCACATGTGACCAGATGGGAGCTGAGTGAATGTGTGTACGTGTTTGTCAGTTAAAATACAAAAAAAAAACATTAGTGGATTATCAGGAAACACGCTGTGCTGATACCCCATCAAGGGAATAGCCACTGTGTCTTTGACAAGGAAATTCCATTAAAAATGAAAGTTTTAAATTTCAGAAAGCAGAAGCAACAGCAGCAGCAGCAGCTACTGTAGCAGCAGCATCGGCGGCGGCAGTAAATCAACAGAAACTGCAAAATAAACCACAACCAGCTAAAGACAACAGCAACAAATGAGCAACAACAGCAACAATAAAAGCAAGCAACAGCGTGCCAGTTATTGTTATTGTTAGTGCCTGTGCTGGTGGAATTGTTGTTTGTTGTTGTTTCTCTGGCTGCTGCTACTGCTGCTGTTTTTATAGCTGCTTACAGTTAAAACGGCCAACAGACTTACAACACAGATAGCAAAGTTGGTAGCTCAGCTAACGTGAAAACACAAACAGAAGCTGCCCGTCTTGTGATAAATGACCACTCCATAAATTTTTATTTCTACTCAACTCAATCTCAAGCTCAATCTTTTGCTGCTGCTGCTGCTGCTACTGCTGCTGGTGCAGGTGGTGCCGTTGGTCAGTTTTATGGGCGCTGCTTCTGCTGCGGAAAGCACTCTTCTTTTGGGCCATGATTGCGCACAGAATCCACACAGCAAAAGTCCGCCTTAAGCCCCAGCAAAATTGTTTGTCTGCCATTCTGATGGGCAGCATCTACTGGGATTCCCATTGGCACGAGCTGAAAAGAACGCATGCAAATTGATTGCATTGCCAGGTGAGCGGATGACAGTGACAATGATGAGCATCAGTAGCTGGACGATGTCGACGGGCGCATAGATAAGCAGCCAGCGGTGTCATCAAATAGGGCGCAAATAAATTAAAGCATTGTCAGCAAAGCCAGCAACATCGTCAACATCATCATCATGCCCAAACTCATCGGTATCTGGATCTCAGGCAGATGCTGATGAGCTGTAAATTGATTTTTTGCGGCCCTTTCAATATCTAAAATCTACTCAAAATTGTCGGAGAAATGTATTACAAGTCCTAATCAGAGATTTTGTGAAAATGCTAAGCAGCAGAGATAGAATTAAGCTAACGATCAAGTCTATAATCCAATATAAAAAATGTTGATATGCAAAATCATCTGAGATCTCTTAGTGTCGATATTATTGTATCTATAAATGTTTCTACTAATGGCTATGAGTCTAAAATAAAAAATAAATATATAAAATAGGCAATGGTATCTACGACATACAAAAATTGCCCCTAAACATATATATTTAATAAAAAATATCTAATAGCTGAACCTGATAGCCATTTGAAATGCAAAACTAACATTAAGCTGCAAGGAAAAGCAATAAGTTAAATTGAAATGAAAGTTTCTTTGATATATGCAAAATATATCCATGAATGTGCAGCCTAAAAACCTAATAAATTTTTAAATCTACAAAATAAAAACAAATGATAAACTAGGCGTAATCGTATGTTATTTCTCGCCAAATGGAATTTCTCTTCAGGCTCTATAAAATTGATGAAATTTTCATTTTTAACCTTTAGCTTAAGGAAATAAAATGTCTGCAAATTTATGAGCTCTTTATATGTATTTCTGTTGCGTAGCCCAATCGGAAGGGGCCAAAAGTGCCCAGTTCCAAGGACAAGGACACCTTCAAGTCACTGTCACTGTCACTGTCGCTGTCACACATTTCTTCTTCTTTTTTTACAGTCTAAAGTGAACCTTGTGGTTGGGTGGGAGTGTGAGCCGCAGGGGCAGCTGAGTGTAAATTGTAAGCAGACGTTCTACGCACGTTCGCGCACATAAATCAATTACAGTGCTCAGGGAAAAAGCAGCCGTCTGTGCGGGGCGTGGCAGCTGCCGATAGACCCTGCACGTGTGTGTGTGTATTTTTAGAAATCGTAGATAGACTTTTTCATGAAAGCGAAAATGGTTAACGCAATAAAGAGCAACCTGCACTTTGTTGAGCTTACAGAAATGTTGAAAAGTTTTTAATACTTTGAACGCGACAACGACTGAATCCGGAGAAGGGGAGGGCAAGTGCGAATAAGACAGAGATTGTCGGGCATTGAAATATCTTAACGATAGCAAGCCACAGGATTTGCCAAGCTTCCTCTCAGGCCTAACTATGTGCAGACAGTGACTCTTGAAGCGTAACTTTAAATATCTGTATGTGTGAGTACAACTGCAGAAGATGGGGCACAGATTATGGTCGACAAAACAGCGGAAATGCAGCTACGCCTACATACACATGCGGCTTGCTGCTCGCCGTTATTGATTGTTGCACGATTTTGGCCCAAAGCCCGCACAACTAACATGGCCAACAAACACACACACACACACACACACACACACACACACACACACACACACACACACACACACACAAACGTACGCAGTCGTGGCTGCTTGTGGTCATCCATTATTGATTGATTGACTTGATAGTTGGTTGACTGACCGCCTGACGAATTGTCGCATTGATTGATCGTCATTGTCGCACATTAGTCTAACGTCACAAAGTTGTTATTGTTGCTGTTGCTGTTGCCGCTGTGTCTGTTGTTGCTCGCTGCTCGCTTTCGCCCATAGTATAAACATAAAAATAAAAATATCTATGTATAAACAAGAATATATAGGCAAACACGGACATAGCTTCTTGCCTGTCTGGCCCGTAATTCAATTATGAAAATAATAATACAAGTAATAAAGCAACTGCTTCATAGACAGACCTCCACAGCGGCAGCATCAACTTGCCATGTAAACCCGCAGCGCACTCATTACACGCAACCCGCAGTAAGCCTCTTTCAACCTTCAGCTTTCCACATTGATTTGCACACTTTCAGCATGAGCTCAGATTTGTGTTGCCCCTGCAGACGCGAAGTTGCAACAGCAGCAGCGATAGCGGCAGCCACCCACTGTCATAGCGACCGTATCAATGACAGCAGCCAGGAGCAGTAGTTTGCGGCTTTTGCCTGCAACGCCAATTTTGATGACCGGCGCCTTCGCGCAAGCAAAGCCCGCGGAGTGCCGACTACCTTGCAATATACTTTAGACGAAGTCTGCGGAATAGCGACTAGTCGCCCTACCAGACTGCCAAATACGCTGCTATTGTATCAAGAACTATACAGAATCACAAAAACTGTCATCAAAGATCACAAAAATTAATAGAGAGCACTTAAAAGTTGACTTAAAATGATTTCTTCTCTATATTTGTATCTACACGTTTATCTATCTATGTATCGGTCTTGTTTGTGATCAGACAGAGAAACTAATTGAAGTCGACTTTTTATGCTTCCTTTATGATTGTGAATAGACAAATTCGGGCTTGACATGGAAATATATTCCAACCAAAGTCCGGTTGGTTGATTGGTTAAAAACCACTAGTATTTTGTCAAGGGAGAGAATTAAAAACAATTAATGCAATTAAAATTATATTTTCTCTGATTTTCTGAGCATTCGGCATATTTCTTTCCATTATAATAAATATTTTGTGAATTTTTGTTCCATTGATTTAATAAATTACCTTTGTTTTATTATGAAGTGCTATTCAAATAAGGGACGTGCACATACATTCTTTCTCAATTAATTAAAATTAATATGCAATATGAATTTCATCGTTAAAGCTGATAAAATGGTAAGTGCTGCTGATTGATGTGTATCGAAAACAGAGCTTTGAAAAATGAAACCTGTGCAAGATTTAATGATATCCTTAATCAGAAACTGAAAAATATACAAATATATCCATATTAAGAATATCTGGTATACAACAGTCATAAGATCTGCAAATGATAGTCTTCAAGATGTAGGGTATTTTTATGTAGGCTATGTACGCTTTGAGCGCTAACACTTGATGGAAGGCCTTAAACCTATCTAAGAGAAATCGATATTAATTGCGATCAGAAAGAACAACGAAACTAAATGAAGTAGACTTTTTACATAGATTAAGAATATATATATAGACAGCTACTGTCCGATAACTTTCAAATAACTCTGCAGGGGCTTGTCCTACAAAACTGTATAGTATTCGAGGTGTAGGACTTATAGAATATCTAATAGTTATCGATAATAATCGTGTATCGGACAGAGGAACAACACTAAAATATCTCGTTGCAAAAAAACTCTATAGTCCTCAAGGTGTAGGGTATTTTCTGCTTTTACTTATTAGTTTTATGATCGCCTTGCTCCGCCTCGCTGTTATGTCAATAGATGTTACTTCCCTTTGGCATTATATTAGCTAGTGCCTGCTCCTGTCAATCTCTAAGGTCCCCCAGCAGCCAACCACTTGATTACAAACTGTGCGCGCTGTGGTTGTTCGTGGTTTCAAATGGTATCGAACTTATTAGAGCGCACAATAGTTGAATATGGGTTAGAGTCTAGGATTGAATATTACAAAGACTGTCAGATATGTTTGGGCAAATCCTGCGGCGTGCTATTGTTGCTGTTGCTGTTGCTGTTACTGTTATCCTTGTAGTCAAGTGACAGACGCTTTGCAAATTCCTTTAGCCTGTCGTTTCGCGCTTGTTGGCGCTTGTTTGCCTCCTCCTGTGTGGCTTTATTATTGTGCTCTCTGCCAATTTCCGTTGGCGACAAATGCGTTTTGTAAATAAAATGTCAAAAGGATTTTCGTTTTGTGTCGAAAACGACCAAAATGTATCCCATCAAAATGTCCTTGCCACAGCCGCATCCGCAGCCGCATCCGCATCCGCGTCTGTGAAAGTCAGCGAGCTGTCATGTTCACATTTTGTCAATGCGCTGACTATACAGGGTGATCCCTATGTCACCAAACTCACTAACGCACACACATACACACACACACACACACACACATTTACATAAACGAATGTATATTCAAATGCGGCCACACCCTTTAGAGCCCGTAAAAAAAATCACCAAATACCCAACAGCTGTGACCGCCTGCTCCTCGCGAGCTCATTTTCAGCGTCGTCTTGAATTACACCACTCTTTGGCATATCCATATGCCTGTATTTGCGAATTTTAGTTCGATTTGCCCGCAGCTCCAGCACTGCACAGCTACAGCCACACCTACTGTCCACCGCCCACCGCACACCGCCCAACGCCGAACCCAATGCCGTTCACTTGCTGACGTTGTCGCTGCTGCTGGCACATTTATAGCCAAACGCATTTGCATGTAAATTATTGCAATTGAACGACAACTCCTTCCCTGCCCAAAACACACTCATTCTGCAATTTTTCCCTCTGTTCGAATTGGCAGCTTTCAAAATACTTAGGTATCATCATCTCGAAGGTCTGCCATTGGAATTATTGCCTGTTTAATAAATAACGCTTGGTTTTCAGTTGAAAACTCTTGCCCAAATAAAGCAATGTCTCGAGATTTACTTTAACGATGTTATAGAGATTCCTTTCCTTTTCTCAGTCAATGTGAATAATATCTTATCATAATTGGAAAACGTGTGCCCTGTTGTACACAGGTTTTATTATGCCTAACTGTTAATAATCTTTATTATTAGCTTTTTTAATCAAAGCAAGGCAAAGATTATCTATCAAAATTCAATAAAAATATGCTACGTTCCATTTGAATTTAGTTTGAGTTATCTTTTTCAATTTTATTTTGATTTATATCAGCCTCCGTATTATATTTTTATTTCCTGTACCTGGTGTGTAATAGCCTATAATAGCCTGTAATAGTTTTATGCAAATGCATGTCACATGAAGAAAAACGTCGCTCGAGTCGTCTCTGCGTCAGTTACGTGGACGGGCATTTCGAAAATTGTAACCGCACAGGCACATTGGCTTCAAACTTGATTAAAAATTATTCTTTGTTAAAATATGATTAAGACGTGTCTCAACCATTTCGGAAAACTCATCACATGGTGCAATATTGTACGGTCTAATATTCTTTCCATTTCCTTTTTATTCAATTGGCTTTTAAATCATTTTAAATGTTGCGTATATAATTTTTGTACTATTTAATGCATTCGCATTTTTAAATACATATATATGTGTATATAAAAATATTTAGAACTTGATTCGCCAACGAAATGCGCGTTGAAATTAGTGAGTGATAATTTAATTTTTCCCACTGGTCTGAAATGTTTTTATGAAAGTCATGTCAAAAGTTGGCAGGAATAACTTGTCCCGCACAAGTTGGAAAATAAACGAATATACGGAAATAGGTATCATGTTTGACTAGCGTATTTTATCTATGCATATTTAAATTATTATGCATTTTATTTATTTATCTTTACAAATTGAGTGTCTTTATTGGACTCTCAATGGGACAGAAATGTAAAAGAATAACAATAAATTGGGATATATATACTAATCGAAGATTTGTTTGGCTCTTATTCGTACTATGGCACGAAACGCCAACACATAAACTATATGGCAAACGATAAGAAAGGGAACTACAAAATGGCTGAGAGCTGGGAGGGTCCATTGTATTGTGTACAGTTCCATTTTGGTCGTGTCTGTGGCACTGTTAAGTCAGAAAACGCATAAACGATAAATGAAAAGAGACAATTTCAATAAAGTTTTGGCCACGCTGCAGGCATATCGAAAATGGTCGCAACGACGAAATGCAAACCGGAAACGGAAACTGAAAAACGATGTAAAAAGCAAATTACATTTGACTCTCTCTTCTCTGAGTGTGCACCGTCTTTTCGTCTTTCCGTCTTTCTGCTTGTGAGTATGTGTGTGTGTGTGTGTGTGTGTTTGTGTACTGAGGGGAGAGTGCTATGAAAATATTGTAAATGAAGCACAGATCTATGTAAATTAAAAAGCATGAAAACCACAGAAACATAACCAAAATGTGGTCATTGTAAAACAAAAGGAATCAAATTCACAAATTCTCTTCTGTGGCCAAGCAGCATTTGAAGGCTATCCACAAGGACAACAGGACCTAGCTAAAAAAATACGTATACGTTAACTTCATATGTTTTACAGTTTAAAATTACACAAAGCAGTGGGAACAGGACCCAAATTGTCCACGAAATACTCGTTGCAAGGAGAGAGAGAGAGAGAGAGAGAGAGAGAGAGAGAGAGAGAGGGAGAGCAAAGCAAATATAATTACTTTGCATAAATATCTATGTAGGTAAGCTCCTTTGAATATATATAGCTAACATCTTAAGAGCTTATTTTAAAGAATGTGTATGTGTACATGTGTACATACCCAATACGCATTATATAACAGGGTATATAGGCTATATTGAAGAAGTTGGATCGCAAATGATATTCATCCATTTTATTACGGGACTATCTGAGCATAATGAAACTAATTGAAGTATGCCATCAACGGTAAAATAAAATCACACACGGTATTATTAACTCAGGCCACAGGCCAACGATTGCTAGCCGTGGGCGTGGTCATGGGCGTGAAACGACAACTGCAAATTGACTTATCAAAGGCTGAAGAAAAAGTGGCGCTTGAATTGAATGAATGCCAGCATGTGTGTTTGTTTGTATATACAAACATATGTTACATGCATACACAATATATGGCCATCTATAGCTGTGCTTGGCCATAGCCAACATCAATCATAGTAAATATTACTCATACGCAGCGTGGAGTGGCTGGCAAGTAGCAAATGCGAGCAAATGCTAAACAAATAAATGCATATGAGCGGATTTTTGGCTTCTTTTGGCTCAGACTGTCAAATGCAGCAGCAGCAGTTGCAGCCGCAACAACAAAAACAAAATCCCAAAGTATTGGCTAAGCGTGCACTGCCCCGAAAATAGAAGCAAATGAAAATGTTCCGTAATGCGCTTTGTGGCCAATTATCATGGCCAATATGCCACACCCAATGCTTGGTCAAGCAAAAAGCCAATGTGCACGCACAAAAAAGGCCAAACAGGGACAGGAACCGCTAAGGTTGGTACAAAACCGAATGCCTGTGCATGCGATTGCGTTCAGTTCAAAGCAGCTTAATCACTTGCACACTTGGCCCAGCTTTTACGGGCCACAGAGGGGCGATTTACGGACCATGAGCAAGGTGTGGTAGTAGGGGGGGGGGGGGGGAGGTTAGATGTTCATTATGCATATCTGTTGACTAAACATTCACAACTCCTCACCTGATGAGCACAAAGCCAGTTCCAATATTGCACGTAGACCAATCATTTTGAACCCGATGCAATACATCACCATTCTCCAGAACTGTCCGTCGCCGCTTAGTCTGTACTAGTATGGCGATCTAAAAGGTTCGTGAAACGGTAAAAGTTTCTTTACGAGGGACATGCGACAGCAGGAGAGATCAGTCCTTGATATGAGCTTCCCATTTGGCTTACCTACCGATTTCGACTTTGAGCACGAGCACTTTGGCATGGCACATACCTTGAAAATATATTTTATTTTTTTTGGTCCATAATTTCAGCTTAAAATACTTGGCTGAGATCAGCGTTTCCTGTGATTCGCTCTCCATGTCCTCATAAGCGTTTGTCTTGGCAATTTTACAAAGCCTAAAGAAATATTAGACTTACACAAATGTGTGCAGACATGCACAAATACTTAACTCAGTTGTTGCACTAACCAAAAAAATCCTTTCGCAAGAAGTCTGATAAATTATCTAATCTTAAGGTGGCTTTGATTTAAAAATCAAGACATATATATAAACCAGTTACATAAATATATTTATATGGGCAAATGTGTGTCATTGTATAAAAATAAGTAGGGAAGATCAAGAATATGAATTTGTAGCATAAGCCTGTTAAACCTACCAATATTTTGAAATATTAATGTAAATCTTTTAGTTCGTCGCACCTTTGGTTTATTAAATTAAATCTGAATACACCTTTACTTCAATTCAATTAAATGCCCAGTACAATAAGGAAATCGGAAGCAATCAGAAACCCCTATTAGATTTAGTACTTGACCTCCACTCCTTGCGGGCTAGCCACAAACAGTTTGCATAATCAAAATCAGCTTAAAGGCAAAAGACTCCAACAACAAATACAACCACAACTCGAACTATAGCCAAAACAAGAGCCAAGTCGAACTGGTTAGTAGAATTCGCTGGCTTTGTCTGTTCTGGCAACTGCTGGAGTCATGGGAGCGCTTTGCAATGCCACGCTGCGGGACTTGAACAAACATTACCAAAAAAAAAAAAAAAAAAAGAGAAAGAGGGAGGTGCTGCGCAAAGTCCTGGGATTGCTAAGTGGATTAGCTACTTAACTGATTAGCGCTCAATTATGTCGAATAATTAAATACACTAGCAGCGAATATGAATGTTGTATGAAAGAAGGACTAAGAATTTATTTAACATACAACATATATGGCATTGAAGCATTTCAAAGCAAAGTTAGCGAAACGTCGCACAGATCTATTTGAATCTCCAATGAAATAACATAAATGACTTATGCAAAGAATCCACAGACAAAATTGATACGCAAAGGATGCTTAAAATGTGGCGAATGTGCAGTCAGAACTGGACTGGGATTATATAAAGAGCACCTCCGGACGAAAACGAGGCAACGAAGACGTCGATAAAGTCAAAACGAAGACATTAGACGTTGACTGTGACAGGGTAGCTTGAAATGGGGGCGCTTCTCTTCAAAACTATCTCAGTGCTCCTGCTTCGCAATGGCCTGGGCCAGGCTATTGCAATGCAATTGACGACAATGGCAGCCAGAGCAACGAGAGCAATGCAAAGTGCCGGACGGAAAGGCGGACCAGAAGCAGAACCACTAGCTGCATCAGCCCCAAAAGACCAGGGGTAGGGTGTAGGGTGTAGGGGGGTGGGGGGGAGGGCATCTCAGGGCAGTTGGGCAGTTTCTTTGCTTTAAAGACGAAAGTTGATGCTGTCAATGGCAGGACTTATATGCGAGTGTGTGGGTGTGCATGCGTCCAAAAAAGGACGAGTATATACGCAAACACACACACACACACACACACACACACAAGCACACAGAGACAGGCAGACACGCATTCTTGTGCAATGGCATGGATAAGCATTTCAAGTCAAATTGCTTCAATATGCGTTGTGCATTAGCCCAGTTCGTTTTGCGTAAATGCGCGCACACAGAATACAAACACACACACGTACATACACACACACACATATGCGCCAACACACACATACGCATAATTGGCATAAAAGTCCTGCAGCCGTCGCCAGCTGCGCCACGTTGGCCGCTGCATCAGCAGAAAATTGTGGAGCCGCAGCAGCAGGCGGACAAACGCTGGCAAGTGAAGGACAAGGGAAGCAACAGCGACCGCCAAGACGCCATCGATAGCCATGTTAGAGCATCACTACGACGATGAGGACGATGACGACGACGATGATGATGATGAGATGTTCCTGATGATGGTGGCGCTGGTGGTGGTGGTGGTGTTGGTGTTGGTGGTTGCTGATGGTGCCGTTTGAGGATGTGGCAAAACAGCGCCACAAACCTTTATTCAAATTCAGCATTTTCATGGCATTGGCGTAAAATCATTTTATTGCTTCCTGACTGAATGACTTTTACAACCTCGTCTCGGATTCAGATTAACCCAAATGCGATGCTGTTCCTGCTGCTGCCGCTGCTCTTGATGCTGTTTTGGTGGCCACCAACCCCAGCATACCTCAACCACTCAGCTCCATTTCACACACACTCACACACACACACTGCCACTGAGAAGCCTTTTCGATTCAAATAAAATTTCGCTGACTGCCCCATTTGCACAAGGTACGAGCTCACGAATGTGTTCACATTTCATATTAGGTAAATACCATGGAATCATAATGCCATCTTTTCTTCTGCAGCATGTGACCTGATCAAATTTGGGTTACACAGCAGCGGAAATTCTTTAATTGCCTGACATATGCATGGATATACAATATATTTATATGCCTCTGTTCTTCTCATGGAGAGACTACAGAGACAGTCGGACATGGATATAGCGAATTTATGAAGCACATTTGTATAAGCTTTGGCTGGCAGAAAATTCACTCAAATGTGATACATATTATGTTCAAAATCTATTACATTCAAATATTACCGAAGCTAAAGTAAACTAAAGTAACCTAAGCGTTGCCCAACACATTAACCACACATTACAGTCTGTGTTGTAAAAGGCAATACCTAATTTACACACCTGTACAAATAACAGCCTGATAAATGAGGCCAAAATTTGAAATGTATGGAATAGTGTTGTGCGCGGGCCGTGCTTTTTATTGTTGTCGCGGGCCAGTCCTCTAAAACACGCACTTATAAAGGCACAATTGAACTTAAAAAACTTATGATGTAGACCGAGAAATAGCTGAGCCAAATATTTGAATATCGGTCTATCTCGAAATATCGAAACAAATAAATGAAAGACACAACTCACGTAAACTCAATAAAAGCAAAAATATTCGTTAAATTTAAATGCCTTAACAAAAAACATATCACGTGTGCAACAGCGTCCTCCGCAGAGATCTAAAGATCCCCTGGATCAGAAACATTCTTCAAGGCACCCGTCCCATCAGTAGAAGAACTCTTGCCCAGATACTTCACCCCCAACTCTGCCCACCCATTTCCTAGGCGACGCGCCCAGCTTCCCTCAGGCCGGCTACCTGATTAACTCATAAAAATATTGTTAGCCACAGGAAACATAACAAATGCAATTCCGCATAAGGCAATTAATATAATATTTAAAACAAAAAAACATCAAGTTCACTGCCAAAATCGCAAACAAAAATTGTATAAAAAGTGTAGCATATTTTTTGGGGATATTTGGATATTTGGTTCGTGCACGTTGCCGGGCCTGTGCTCATCTCTATTTTGAAGTTTACATGCATATGTAATTACCAACAAGGACAACGGCCATTAGCTAATTGCAAATGCCGTCAAATCTTTGCAAATCTGTAAAGGCGCAGCCAGTCAACCGATATTACGATGCGCTTTCCATAAACAAGTTGTTAAGGGTGCTTATGCTATTTTCAATAGTAGCACATCGTCATGATGATTATCAATAATGCAATGATAATTAACAAAATACCATTGAAATTGCATACATTTGAGGTTTACTTTTGCGGTGGTAATCACTTTTATAATAGAGTATATGCCAAAGACCGCACTTATTATAACTGATTATGAGTTGATTACGACATGTGTGTGTGCGAGAGTTTGTCTGTGTGCGTGTGTGTGTATGAGTGCGTGTGTGCGTACATTTATTGAGAAACGGGGTACAAAAGCTGCAACAGTGCCACAGATCAGCTTCTAGCTCAATGTGGCTAATAAACAGATGATGGGTAGAGCGCCCTCCACAAGGATGAAAGATAACAAAAGCAGAGCCTTCAATATAATACACATATGCACACTCACATATATGTATAAGCAGAAATATATAAGCTGATGTGCTGACGATTTATAAGAATACAGTTAGCTTAATAAAGCGGCAGGTTAAGTGGCCAGTGCTATAGCGAGTGGCCAGTGCTTGTTTTGGGCTACTCAGCTGGCCAAAAAATTGTTAAGTTGGCTAGCTGCTTTTGATGGCTTACCCTTAATCCGTTGCAAAAGCTACTCAAACTGCAATACACTTAATTTCATTCTCAAAAATGTTGGCAAACTTTTAACCAGGTGGCAAGAGAGTTGTGAATGCAGCACACGGGCAGTGGAACCTCGGGCCAGTAATGAATGTCGGTCCGTGGTAGGCACACACATCCCACTGAATGGGGTCTACGGCGTACTGACAGGCAGGCTGGCAGGCTGGCAGGCTGGCAAGCTAGCAAGCAGCAAATGGCCTCGTTTGAAGCTCGCTGGCATTATGCTCGTCAGAATGTGGCCAGCTAACGTGGATGCTGCACACTGGTCATGCTCAAGGGAAGCCCACCACGACAGCACGTGCACACTCTTGACCTTTATATCAATTTAAGCGAGCCCATAAAGCCATTATAAATTATGACTTTTGTTTTGTGTGACAGCACATAATGTTTCTGTAAGGTTGAGCTTTTGAAAGCGGTCATCAATTTGCCTGACCAGCGCACCAACACGCATCCACATTGTCGCATCCATGTGTGTTGTGCGTTTGAACTGATTGCTACAGCTGCTTAAAGCATTGCAATTCCAGGATAAAGAGTTCTGGTCGAGAGTTACCAACAAGCAGATACCCTGTAACCAGCGACGAGATGACGCAAGAGACCTTAAAACTTACTTCTAAATGCAAAAAAAATCCCAAACTTTGTAAAATTCCTTCTTGAATAACTGCGGTGCTCGTATCCCGTATGACTTGTAAATGTATGCATATGCAACAAAGGAAAGGGGTCGTAAATATTGCATATAAGATTTCACATATTAAATTTGTATTAAGCTACTATTATATCCGATATATACCATAGGAATATAAAAAAGATATATATAAATTAATGTTTGTCAAATAGCACTCTTCAGCTCTTGTAGTTTCCGGGATAGAAGCATATATCTCGACGGACAAGGAGTATTTATGCTTTGTGGGGTCTTCCACATATCTGCACTAGATCGCTATACCCTTCTTACTCGTTTTCAAGAGGTATAGAGCATAAAAACAAAAGTGACACGTATTTACATTCATTTGCCACTTCTCACTTATCGTCAGTCAGTCAGTCATCCGAAAAAAACTTTTCTAATTGTCGCATAAGTGCACTTGAGCTGTCTCACTCTATCTTTCTCTTGCTCGCTCTCCCTCACTCTCTCTCTCTCTATCTTTCTCTCTCTCTCTCTGTTTCTCGCTCTGTGTCACTTATTCATGCTCGCTTATTATGCATGCAACAACAATGGCAGCGACAAGGGCAGGAAGGATTTTTTTTCCTCTTTTTGAGTGCCGCCAGGTTGCGCCTGGTGGCGCCTGCATTTCGCTTGGGACCAAGGGCCAAGGAGTTGGCATGTCTGCAATTTGGACACACAACTTTGCCAGTTACGTGTTTCATTTGCTGCTGTTGAAGCGACTCAACCCAAACGCAAAACCCCTTCTCCCATGCCCAACTCTCACTTTGTCTTGGGCTGAAGAAGACCAAGAACTTTAATGAAGAACATCGTCAACGTGGGCGTCGACGTCGTCGTTGTCTGGCCTTGGTTTGCATATCCATATCGCCTATATAACTTCTCTCAACTTTCTTTCAAGTTGTGTTTGCACTTCTGAAATTTGCATTTTAATGCCAATGGCTTCTGATCGAAAATTGATCGACCTGGCGATGCGTTACCAACGACTTTTGACGGCATTTACACAAATTGGTACCAACGTTAATCAAGCGACTTTATTCATTCAAATAATAAATGAACAGTCGAACATAAGAGTTGATGGCTCATTAGAGTCACCGGAAGTACCATTGGGCTTGCACGCTTGTACCAAGCACGCAAGCCGCACATGTACGCACATCTGTATATAATGTGTCTGAACGTGTTAGCCCTAGCCGAGCTTTAGATCTGGGCTATTTCAGAAAAGTAAGATGAAGTTTGAGTTGAATCAAAACTTACCATTTTTGTTGCAGCTGCTACTGCGCCGATATAAGCACTCGGTGTTTGCCGTGTGTATTGCTTTTCCCTTGAAAGTATGCAATAAGATTATGTGATCGTAGAATTTTTGTGTAATTCCGAACTCTGTCTAATACTTCAACTGGGATTTTTATGAAACTTTGAAAAATCAGTGACAGTGTAAATATATTAAAGCTTCAATTTTTGTTGTACTTTTCAATTTAGTTTTGATTGTAGCTGCAAATAAATATAATATATTTGTTGATCATTTTGTGCTTTTTGATTTCTTTTAATCACACAATTTGCTTTAATATAACATCTAATTTATATATCATAATATTTCAGTACCACTTTGACAGGTCGAAGCATTGCAGTTTTGAATTCGCGTCAATGACAAAGCTAGACCAAGATTTTTAATCTAATACCAACAACATAAGTCAAATAAAGTTTAAAGCAGAAAAATTTGAAAAAAAAAAAAATTTCCATATGCCATCCTACTTTGCCTACGTTTTAGAAAATGTTTGTAGATAAGTAGATAAACAACTTACCTTATCTATAATTCAATTATTTTATTTTCACGGGTGTTACTCCGACTTAACACGAGCACGTCGTATCGGCTCGTATCACTGTAAGATAAATTGCAAGCGTGCATCTCGTTTGTGACCAGACCAGTAAGGGATAGCACAATATTCAAATATATGTATGTATGCATATATGTATGTAGTATATACCCTATATTTGCGGCACTGCGAATGCTGGTAATTGCGTTTGTTGCAGTTGGAAATTTCTGTAAGCGAAATGAACTTGAATTTGGCCCTGCTTCGGTTGGAACTGCAATTGATGAGCAGTTGGGAAAGCATGCTCCTTTGCTAGCTCCCTGTCTCCCCATTCCCTCTTCGTCGGCTTCTCTCTCTCTATCTCTCTCTCTCTCTCTCTCTCTCTGTGCGCACCGCAGCGACACTCGTAAGTAATTCAAGTGAAACCACATTAAGCTTACTTTGCTAATTGCGAACGACACGTCGCAAGCGTCGCGGCAGGCGCTGTGCAAGCGCATGTGAAAATGTTACACCCCCTCCCACGCGCACACACACACACACACACGCTTATCTACATAACGTCGCGGGTGTGCGTGTGTGGCGTGGTCGGGGCAGCTCCTGCGGGGCTGGGCCAGCACCAGAACTGAAGCAGGCCAATCATTTTAATTAATTTGTCAGAGTGTTGGTAGCACACAAAAATTTATTATACTCCAACGACTCCTCGTCGTCGTCCTCGCAAACTGCAGCAAATTAAGCGGCGTATGTATGTGTGTGCGCATCTGTGTGTGTGTGTGCAAAGAATATCAGTGTGAACGCGCCGTGGGAACAAAACTTTTGATTACGAAAACCAAGAAAATCAATGCTTTCGGGCCACACACACATACACAGACGCAGACACAGAGATACGCGCATACACTTCCAACTCGTGGAAGCTAGCGTTGCCAACTAATGTGCTACACCCTGTGCTCGTCCCCGGCAGCACCTTTGGGCGTTGTCCAATGTGGTAAAACGCTGCGATTGCAACTTAAATGACCTCAGCAAGCCGTGCCAATCATTTATCGGGCGCATTTTCGATATTTGTAAGCGATATATCACCGATAGCTGGCAGTAACTGCTATTGTTATCGGTATTGATATACCCTGGAATGGTAAAACACTGGCTTGAATCACCCTCGTTGTCTACCAATCAAATTAAAAATCACAAATTAACCGGAACGCTCAAAAACTTGGATCGTCTTCAGTTGAGTAAGAGTGCGTGATAAGTAACTAAGACCACGTACATTCATTTATCTAGCCTCGGAGTTATGACTCATCTCTAACTTTTAATTATTAATTTTCACATCATACAAACGACTGCTATACATTTAAATGTACACTACACTGTACGATACACTGACTTAATCATAAAAGAGTCATCTTCATATCAATAAACATGCGGGATCAGTCACTGTGACCAATAACAATCGCTTACCTAGTCACTGCGTAACTGCTCATCTCTATTCATTAATTATTATTTTGCTTACAAAAGCAACGACAAAAATTCTCCAGTGTTGACTAGTGTTTGTGCATGAAAAGAACTTCTGCAGTGTCGTTCTTCATGTAACGAATCTAGTAAGCTCTGCACATACGTCGCCATAAAATCGGCCAAATAGTGAAAATTTTATTCAGGAAAAGAGCGTCAATTTAAAAAGCTAAAAATGGCCCAAAGTCGTGCAGAATCGTAAGCAAAATGATTAAATATATTTAATGCAAGTATAAATATAACTAAGCAATGCTTTCAGTCCCGAAGTGAAATGTCATTATCCATCCACAACGCTCAGGAGACGCACCATAGTGCTAAGAAACTGGCGCGATTCCCCATCTACCGTGACGCTGGCACCATTTCGCGTCTTTGGTATCAGCGATGGTCATAAATATATACCCAAGCCGCATGAAATTGTGCCGCCTTACTATAAGAAGTACTTTATTGAAAAGAGGAATACCCTGCTGACCGTCATCTCGGATTACGGCTTGTACACAGAAGAATTAAACAAATCGAGAAACCCGCAGCCGGATGAGAATGTAACTAATCTCGAAAAGCTATCGGGTAAGTTGAGGCAGTAAAGCCCAGCTTTATACATAAATAATGCTAGTGAAATTAACGGACTCTTATAAAGGCCCAACACAATTTGAACCCGAGAATAATAATAGAAAGCATACCCCTTTAAAGACACTGCCAATGCAAAATAAGACGTGTGCGCCAAAGAACAACCAGTCCTCTGCTGAGAAAGTTTTGAAAATGTTTGAGGAAAATAGCAATCCCAGAAAGGATGAGCTGGACACACTTACCGTGCATAATAAATATAGTAATAATATAAAGAATCCAAAAGCCAAACAAGTTCGAGGCCCCGCTCCTAAAGTTAAAACGATTCAAAAACAAAAGTTACCGCTCCTATCCCAGCCGATCAAACACAATGTGAAAACTCTACTAGAGCAAAATAATAATAATGTCAAAACATTCGCAAATGTGCAACCAAGGGGACTAAACCAGCAGTATAAACAAAGTGTGATGCCTCTAAAGGATCAAAATATTGTGGAGAATGACTATCTTAAGAAAACCCAAATTCAAATTCCAAATCAACCGCCACGAGGCTACTTCTATCAGAATAAGCCAAATGTGAACAAGGATAGTATTGAAAAAAAGCAAGCTCAAGGTAAAGGTAAGATTCTGCATACACAGACAATAGATCAAAATATCATGAAGAACGACTATCTTAAGAAAAGTCAAGAACAGGGAACAGAGCAAATACAACAGACAAGAGAACACTTCTATCAAATTAAACCAAATGAAAAGCATCTGGAGCAAAACAATGTGAAGAACGACTGTATTAAAAAAAGGGAAAATCAAATTCAAGCTATGTCACGCAATATCAAGAAAATTCCAAATATGCAGCAAAATGTCAAGTCTCTAATGGATCAGTCCAGTTTGCAGAACGACTATTTTAATGAAAGCTAAGCGGGTTATATCAAAAAGATTGTAAATCAACAGCCAATTGACTACCTTTATGAAAATATACAAAATGTGATAACTCAAAGTGCGCAAAATCAAATAAAGAACGTAAATAATGTCATAGAAAAACAAGGTCAAGGCGTTGCGGGTAATATACAAATAATTTCTAGGTGATTCCTCAATGATAATAAGCATAATTTAGATGCCAAGCAAAGAATTGAAGAGTAAGCAAAAATCATCAATGAAAACATTAAAAATAATAAGGTGCTCTCCAAATCTCTGTAATCTGAAATAACTCGGAATAAAATATTGAGAAGTAATATATAAAATGAAAGCAGAACTATAAAAATCAAAACACAATCGTGGAAACTGGACCGGAACTAATTCAACTTTTTTTGACTTAATTACCACAAATATTTCATTAATTGTATTGTCTTATTTTAATAAACTATTAAAATAATTATTGCTCTTCTAATCAGTTCACAAACAACATTTTTTGATGGGTTATTTTAGACACTCTACGTGATCCCAGTGCTCTCTTCAGATTGTAGGAGGCAACACAGCCACACACATGCCCACACACATACACACACGCACACACACAAAAATATCAAAAGCAGCACTTTTGGTAATACATCTCTGGAATCTGCTGGCAGACAGCTAGAACGTTCAAAGTACTTCATTTGGTCATTCTTCAGGCACCACCAGCTCTCTGTCTAGCTGAACAGAGGTGCAGATGGAGGTTGTTGTGGTTGCTTGTGGGGAATGAAGCTGTCACGATGTTGCATTTGAAGATTTTTCCGTGTTGTTTGCTAGCTTCTGTTGTTGCCAGGTTGCAAAAATGAAATGAATTGCCCAAAGTGCTGTCGGGTGTTTAATTTAAGTGCGCAACAACCGCGCGCCCTGCCGCTTCACATGGCCCCCCACCATTTGCTGCTGTTGCTGCTGCTAGTGCCCCACCTGACCCTGTGGCACACGTGAGTGTGGCGCCAAGCTTAAATTGCACGCCATTAGGACAAGTAATAGGCGAGGCGACCTAGAGTGCACTTCAAGTAGTTTCTTATTGCAACTTTTAATGACTGGCGCTTTTTGCTTGAGCTGCCACGAAATCGCAATCGCCAAGCGGCCAGCTAAAGCAAAACTTGTCTATACTTATGCTTCATCTTGGTAATTCTCTATTGAGATATTAGTTCGTATCTGCTCTACAGATCTTTTGCGGAATATTACCACATGCGCAACAAACGTATGAGATCTCAATGTGGCCTTACTTGCAGATACTTTGGTATCTTAAGCTATGTATTATACAATATTTGGCTGCAGTGCCCAAAAATTAATCGCCAAATATAAGTTCGTAAGTTATCCATGAATCTCCATTAATGTTTGAGTACCTATCGGCAGCTGCGCAATGAGCGTGTACGATCGGAATGACCTCACTTGCAGATATATTTGTATCTTTTGCTATATCGCCTATAATAATAAATGATATTAAGTTGCAATGCCCCAGTAATCCCCGCTAAGTACAATAAATGTGTAATCCGCATGTCTCACCTATGTTCTAATGGCTCTTCAGCGATTGGCTAAGGGCAGCTAAAGCGCATAATCCTTGTGGCTCAATTTGTTTTTTTATGGCCAGTTAAACTTATTGACTGTTAATTGTCAGTTGTATGTTGCTGATGTGTAGTGGAATGTTCATTAACACTGAACCCTTTTGAGCTACAGACACGCACACACACGTGTTCTTATTTGTCTCTAAATATGTTTACTGCCAATAATTAAATGGGGACATTAAGCGGCTTATCTGCTATTGAAATAATTTACCATCAACTGCTGTTCAACGGTGGATTTACGTTTAATGCCGTGCGCATGCTAAGCTGCAGGATCTGGCCAGGTGGGGTTCACTCATAAAAAGCATAAACAAAAGTCATTTGCCGGCGTACAGATTCAGCGGCAACATGCTGCACAACTTGCGGCGCTTGGCAACATGCTGCGCTGTGCTGAGCAGAATCAGCAGCAACACATTCGCCCAGGTTGTAGCCGCCAAAAGGGACATTTTTGTGGCTACCAACAGGCAGAATGCCAACGACTCTGCGACCAACCGTAGCAGGCGCTGCAGCTGCTGCTGATGCTGTGGGATGCGGCAAGTGGCAAGGGACTGGGTGAGTGGGTGTAGGGTGTGGGGTGTTGGGGGGAGCTGCCGCAAAGACAATTTGCTTACGTATGAATTGCAAATGCAAATGAAAACTGCTGAAAATTTTATATACTTTTCACAAGCACACAGTCTCCATGCGAGTGTGTGTGCGTGTGCGTGTGTGTGTGTGTTTTGGTAGTAGGTGCGCTGCTGTGCGGCAATGCGTGCCTTGCAAATCACGTCGTGATATTTACAAATGGTTTCTTGTAATTAAATTAACACAAAACGTGACATTGCCACTGCCTCAGTTTTTTAAGCGACACACGCAAAACACAGCACAGCGGGAGACAGACAGCTAGCGAGACTCAGGGACAGACAAGCAGACCGACAGACAGACAGACAGACAGTCAGACACAAATCACGGCGAGCATAAAAGGCACAATGCAGCGCGCTGAGTCCCTCGAGGGACGTGGAAGACGTTGCCTCAAGTTGGCAACCGAAATTGTAACTTTCTCTACTTAACGTTACTTTGCTCGTATTTGTTGTTGTTGTAATCTCAAATGAAATTTAAAACACAAATGAGCAAAAGTGCGTGACGCTCTCTAGCTCTGTCTCTGTCCTTCAGATTGGTGTCTGTGTGCGTCGTTGGGGGAGTTCCTGGGCTGTTCCCGGACAGGCTGCAGCAGCCTTAAAGTGTAGTTAGTATAGCTCCCAGCTTGTGGTAAGAATGTGCGTGTGTGTGTGTGGGTGTGTGTGTGTGTGTGTGAGGCGCCTTACAAAGATTAGAAATGTAATTTACAATTTACAGCATGCTCGCAAATAAATGTCGACTTCTTTTTATACAGCCACTTATGGCGTGCACCACCCCCTTAGGTACACACACACACACTCACACACTCAAACACACAACACACCTTAAGCCCCAACCCTTAAGCACACGTACGAGCCTTTGCTGGCTGCGCGGCACAAAACGATACAATATGTGTATCAAAACACATGAGCTGAATTGCGAGCTAGAGACGGACACGGAGACCAAGTTCTGGATAAAGACGGAATTTGGACGATGGGGGGATGCCGACAAAGGCGTAGACCGTGCCACTGGAGCAAGCTTCATCAGCCGCCACAGCGGCAACAAAAAAAAGATTGACAGTTGTTGGCGCAGAAATGTGCAAACAAAACACAAAAGTGGCAACAAAAGTTGCCCGAATAAAGGCACAAAAATAAAAACTGAAACGCATTTAAAACTACAGGGTGCTCAGATGCATACGTAAATATAATCCTAAGGTGATGCTGTGATGTATTAGCGGACGAAACTTTCAGTACTCCTAATACGAAAATAATTAATTGGCTTCTAATGAAAATTGTAAGAAATATGAAGCAGCAAAGTTCGCATCCAAGCCTGGCAAAAGAGATATGGAAAACTCAATGTCGAACCACCTTCTTTATAAAGTATATAAACCATAGCAGCCATTAGGTTACGCTCAAGCTTTGCTTATAACAATTTCAAAACGAGTTCATAAATTCAAAACTCCCGATTCGAGAGCTAAATGCTCATTAGAGCGTCCATCCAATGTTTGGCTGCATCGTGGGACAGCTTGGATCACCCTGTACTTGACTGACTACTGAAATGTATATGCGAGAAGTAAAAGAAATCTGGAAATTCCTTATCGCACTTCAGTGTGCTGCATTAAGTGGGCCTGTGGCACGTTTACGTACACCTGGCACCACCCACAGTATCTGGGGTTGGGCTGTCGTGTCGTAGGGTGTGGCAGTGTTGGGCAAGTAAGTCACCGTTGGCGTTGCAAGCGACCGATTAACTACCCGCCAGCGTCAACGTCAACACGAAAGTATTTTCACATACCGACAGCGATATAAATGCGAGCGGCAAAGGGGCAGCCGGCAGCAGCAGCAGCAGCAGCAGCAAGGATGAAGTAGCAACGTGTTGAGAGAAGCAAATGTGTATCTTGAACGTGCTGCGGCTTCTGGGCACTCGTATCCTTCCCGCTGAACGCTTAACAGCCAGCGACCAATCTGGTGTGCAAAAACAGTCTCTAACTGACGTCACTGCGAAACTCCATACATATTTCACAATTTTCTGTGCAATTGCTACATGAGGTTGTTGGGGTGGAAAGAAATCGAATCCTAGGTCAGTTTAGAACGCTACCAGGTGCTGGTACTACTGACGTACGCGATGGATGTGCTCTTCGAGTTTCCGGTTAGGCTTTTTATATTATGAGGTTGCAGCTAGAGGATATTATTATGACAATTATTATGTTTGTATTATTATTATAGCGACAATATAAACATGACGGTCTGCACGCAGATAAAGAGATAAAATAGCGACACATAGGACCTACTTCGAAGTAATGCGAATTCCGAAGTGGATTAGGCCTGACGAGGAAGTGTTATAAGCGTGTGCGTCACATGTACACAAGGTATTTCCTAGGTAACTATAACAATCGGCAAAAATAATACTCCAATAATCCACACACTTGGCTGGTATTCAAACTGGGATTCGTTTTGTAATCTTTGCCTTGAATTAAATCCTAAAAATGTCTAATCATTTTTTTAATATTATAAATCTCCGTCAACGACCTAATAAAAGGTTTGCTTCAGAACATTTTAAGGTTTGGTTGTCTTTCTGCAATTAAAATGCTCAATGCATGAAATGATTAATAAAAAAAAATAAGCAAAAATAAATGTATTCAACATATTTGACTAGCATTCTTTCCGCGAAACGGACGCACAACCTCAACGAAGGCAATTAACAAAATCCAAAATCAACTTAGTTTTTAAGGAGCTTACGATCTGGACTCAGTGCGGTAATCGGCATTTGAGAATCTTAACGGTAACCCGGGCGAGTCATAAATGAAACTTGCTAACTACCCCCACTTCAGAATCCACCTCAAACACCTCAAGAACCAACCCGCTGAAAGGACCGCAACAACTTTCAGCGACAGAAAGTCCAAAAATGAGGAAACAAACAAAAAAAAAAAACAGAACAAAACAACGGCCGAAGCGAAAGTGAAGTGCATAAATTTTACACCTAATTAAAAAGTAAATGTTCTTTTATGCAAATCAAGTTGTAACCAAATAAATTACCCCACCAAGGACAACTGCGGGGCGGCAGAGGGAGCGGTTCGGTCCCACTAAAAGAAATTGGAAGAGAACAGCAGCGAGTCCGTGGACAAAAAAGAAAAACTCGAACGAGATGCGAGATACAAAAAGAGAGTTGCGGCCTCTGGACTGAGAATTGAATGCGATGCAAAAGTGAAAATAACGCAAAATACTTGACCAAAAAGCACATGCACACACGCACACACGTAACTACATCCGCACAGCCATACACACCCACACACCCGCACACACACACACACACACACACACACACGCGCGCACACATAAACATGTTATGGAAGATGGTGGCATCTCAGCTCGACAGCGTGTTAATCACACTTAATCTCATTTTTATTTCTGGGTCAGCATCTTTATTTATTTATTTTATTTTGTTTTCTTTCTCTCTCTCCATCCACCTCTCTTTCTCTCTCTGCCTACTTGCCTGCGTCTTTTGTACACGTCTTGCTGGTTGGGTTGTCGCATGCAAAGCAAAACTGGGCGCACCGCGAAACCACCCCGCAGCGTCGCCACCCACTTGGCCGCCGCCATGCCTTAAATATCCTTGACAAATCTTTTTGCCCTTTCGGCGCGCGAAGCGCAAATAAAAAGACATTAATTCGTTGTCGTTGTCCTTGTGGGTGAGCATCGCAGTTGCCGCTGCCCAGACTATGCCAGGACTATGCCGCTGCCGCTGCCGCTGCCACTGCCACTGCCACTGCGCCAGCTTCTGCCTCAGGTGGCGCTCCAGTCGCCGCCGATGCTGATGCCGACGCCGTCGCCGTCGCCTCTTCTCGTTTTTTATAGCCAGGTAATTTACGTAACGAACCTGACACTTTCTAATTTATGGCATCAGGCGGCGGCGTCTGCGCCGCTCCATAGCCCATGGCTGCAGCACGTTGACAATAGAAGCCAAGTCGAGATGATGATGATAATCGGGATGATGGCGCTGATGAAGATGATGATGATTAAATGATGATGGCGATGCGAAATGGCGATAGTCTAGCCGCCTGCCATTTTCATCAGTGCCGATAACCGCGTGAACTTAACAGCTGCAAGGGGCAAAGTGGCTCGGGCGGGTGGGGGTCAAAGGGTCAGCATGTCAGTTGATAGGGCTTTGTGCAGGTCGAGCATTTGAATTAGAAATTTCAAGGATCGAAGATCGCCAGATTAGCGCGTGTCATAGCACGCATAGCAGGCAGCTTTTGAACGGCAATCCAAACTTCAGTTAAATATAAAATTGTTGCTCATTTTCTTTAAATATATAAATAAATACCAACTATATTGTGTAATAGTGTAAAAAAAAAAACAACTATTTTTATTGGAATTTTTTTGCCAGTTGCGAAAGTCATAAGAATTCGAAATAAATTAATAAGGTTGAAGCTTTGAGCCAGGCAGAAAATCGGCAGCCAAGATATGAGTATATACGATATCATGATTTAATAGGAATTCAATATCAGATACAAAAAGAACTAAAGCTTGATTTTGAATTACCTCTAAATACAAGCTTAGTTGTTCAATCACACAATCCTCCAAATTCGATCCGGTTTATATATCAATTTCTAACGCTGCCTAATTTACTTATATTAAGCAAGAATTATTTTTATATTTAAAATACAGTTTTCTGACTTTAATATAAACCCAGTTCCTATTTGAAATGCTTGGCGTTTACGAAAAAAAAAATCCAGGACTAACAGTTGCCTCATATCTATCAAGTGCGTTTACAGCTGTAATGGCAATTTTTTCTCTACGGCCCAGGCCAGCAGTTATGGGCACAAAAAATGCGAGTGTGTGCTAGAATGGCACAGCTGGAAAAAATTGCGGCAAAGGGCAACCAAATCCTCACCTAATATGCAAATTTAATGAAGTAATTCAAAGGGTCGAAAGGGTACCATAGGTGACGGTGTGTTGGGCAGGGCATCTTTGGGGTTTGTGGAATGAGCGTGTTGGGGCGAGCATTTAATTTTAATTTAACTACCAACGGTTAGTCGACACCTATATTTACACACACACACACACACACACTCATACACACAGCTGAAATAATTCACGCAATTTGCCACACATTTTGGCTGGCACCCAGACACGGACCGGGATCCAATCAAATTCAAAGCATCTCTGCCTGTTGGTTAATTAATAAAATGAGCTCTGTCGCAGCTCTACATTTTTTTAGTGTCGCCTTTTTGGCATTCACAAAGCGGCTGAACTCCCCCCTAAGATTCTCCGCAGCGCGCATTCAAGTCTGCAGACAATGGGTCAGCAGGCTGCCAAAAAAAGGAGCATTGGCAAAAACGCTGCCGAAATAGAAATTAAGAGTTAATTGCGTTGCTATTAAATTTAATTGTCGCGCTGCGTTCATCAGTTCCCACACAAAAAAAAAGTAAAAATAAATCGAACAAAAAAAAATCAGGCTAGAAGCGTAACATTAAGATGAATGTGTGCTGGGTGTGAATAAAATGAATGGCATTCAAAGGAACTCAAACATACAGATCTGCACGATGAGGCGAACGTTATCAATGGCATTTACGGCACGGACAAGGCAAGATTGGAAAACATATTTGTTATTTTTAGGAAACAAATCGAGGGCGCCTGAACTATAATTAAAATTCCAGATATACGGACTTTGAAGTTGTTTATATCATAAGGGCTTAGAAACTTATTAATATGTAAATATAATTAACTCTCTTTTACTCAAATGCTTAAGAGACAGAATTTTATTCCGATTAAGTTTTTGAAGCAATAAGGCCGTTAGAATAAGAATTATAAAAAATTAAAATAATATTAAGAAAATTAAAAAAATAATAAGTAATGTCGTTGAATCGATTTTACTGCATGTTTATAATTGCTATCTGAGAAAAATTAAAGCCGAAAAAAAAATATATAGAAACTGTCCAACGATGTTTTAATAGTAATACTATCAGTGTCCATATATGTATATATATTTATAAATATATTTGTATATGAATATGTATATATCATTATTTAATGCTTTGTAATCGAGCATTCACTACGCTCATGTATTCTCTTAGCTACTGGGAAAGGCACTAGCAATTGCCCGTCAAGGGAAGCATGCTGAGGCTAACAACACGCAACTTAAAGAATTTCGAAATTTTCTCTGGCAGCTCTTAGTAACTGTCCTCTGCAGTCATGGGAAATTTACACCAAATTACTGCAAAATAGCTGGTAGTTCCTGGAACTTCAGTGGCAGTCGACGTTGCCTTAACCGGACAACGACGGCTTCTTAACAAATATTTATAAGGATTTTTTATGGGATTGGGATAAGTAAAAATAAAGTTTTCAACTTTTTGTTTAGCAGCGATTGTTTTCGTGACCTTTTTTTATTCGATGCCAAAAATCGATATTAATTTCGGACTTTGTTCACTGAAAGCAAATTTTTGTTCAATACAGCTAAACTGGATGAATATTATTTGAACATAGATCGATTAACTGCTATAATTACATATGTGCCCTCGAATACCGCGCGTATGTGTGCGTGGAAGACCTTTGTAGCGGCGTCGCGTGATTGACATGCCAAAAATTATGATAATGTGATGTTCACATGACAAACGATGAATTCATACGCCATGTTGGCCCGCCATATTGGTGTGAACATGCGCAAGCATAGGCGACTCCCGCGGCAGTTGCGCGTCCACAAGGACATGTTGCTGGCGGGAGCATGCGGCAGAGGGCCCCTCGTGTATGCAACATAATTGAAAGCTGCATGCGTCAACATAATTTTCTGACAACTTTAGTTAAGCATGTAAATTAAGTTAAAAATAACGATGACATTGGTTACATAAGCGTATATGCATGCACAAACTGCAACAAAACTGAGCAGAGCGGAGCTTAGGCCAGGCCAGCCCAGGCCAGGGCAGTACGAGCCGAGACTCAGTCGGGCTGAGGCATGCCACAGCCTGAGCGCTGGCTGGTTGCCCGACCCTCTGCCTGTCCGTCACTTTGCGCATTTTTCTGTTGGAACACTGGCACGGCTGCTCGTAATTGGAGCGTGGAATATCACTCTTCATGTTATGACATTTTTTCGCCAACAGCGAATTAATTGTGCACAGCAATAAATTTCGAGTCAGCTCAAATAATAATAATCTAGCCATAAGTACTTATTTGATGCCATCATTTTTTCCAGCCACGAGGCATAAAAGCATCGAAAGGCTTTCCTTTTGGAATCTCACTTCAGGCTCGTTTATATATACTTATATTTGAATATAGCTCAAATCCCGATAAATATTGAATTGCTAAGATTTTGCTTTGCACTGGCGTTTATATATATATAAGCATAAAATAAATTTGCTAAAAATTCACCGCAAGCTTACGATACACGTGCTAAATCATATCCATAATATAAGCAGACTTAGTTCTTGGTCTGATTAAAAATATTATTAATATAGAATTTTATTGAATTCAATAAGAATGTATATTAATAATTTATATTCCCTGTTAATTGAAAGTCATATTTAAATAGAAGACTTTTGATTTGTAGGCCGAGCCTACATTTGTTCATTTAAGCTAACCAAACCCTTCTACATATATATTGATTTCCTAAAAATAAACGTAGATTTATATAGTTTAAGTATTTTATCATTTTTGCGGGACATTTTTTAAAATTGTTTGCAGTGCATTACCTTGCCTACCTTCGAAGTATTTACATGCAACACACACCGACTACACCGACCTGTGTTGGCGCTGTATGCTGCAGTGTTGCGGCTGCCGCAGCAACTGCGTGGCTGTGGTAGCTACCCCCCTCCCCGCCCCCTCTCACTCTCATTCTCTCTCTCACCCATCACGATATGCAAAGCAAACCGTTAAGCAGCAAAAGAAACCGACGCCAAGGTTACCAGCGCTACTCGCCCATATATTTCATATGTGCATGCTATTAGTGTGTGTGCGGGTGTGCGTGTGTGTATATATGAGAAGACACACCCAAACATCCACAAACACACACACATTGCGCTAGCTTATAGACGCTAGTCGCAACGCTAAGACAAAGCATATAACGGCAATGTTCACATTTTCTTGGCTACCCATTGGATGCATGGCTGCATGTGGCAGCCGCTGCTAAGAGAACAAAAAAAAAACCAAAAAAAAAAATATAAAAATATGTAAAGAAAAAATAAAAACTGGATGAAATATGTACGCTCGTTAGGCTTTGGAAGCCAAGAATAAACGACACTTGTCTGGCAGTCAGATTGTTTCGAATATTTATTTAGCAATGTGAGTGCGCGAAAGCCCATGTTTATATAATTATCACACTGGGCGTATGCGTAATATGCAAATTAATTGACATAGCAGGACACTGGGTGAAATCGCTTTAAGTGAATTAAGCACGAGACATGTTCTCACACACCTGTCAAATGGTTAATATCCATTCAGCCACAAAACTATCGCTAACACATAGCTTCACGCTCCATGGCCATTTACTCCATTGTCATCCTCAATCTCGTTGTGATTCTCATCGGCAGCGTTGTCATGGATGGCGAACAACTTTTGCGTTAGCCATTTGCACCCTCAAGCTCCAGCCACAAGCATATCTACTGGCTACAGTAACACAAACAACAACTACAAGAACAGCACTGGGCACAACTGTTATTAACGAGAACGCCCACAATGCCAGTAAAGTGCTTCATATTACGCCACTAATTGCATAATTTCGTTGCCATTTTTATTAGTCTCTGCGATGGTCTCGCCTTTGATGTCGCCAGCAGAGCACCAGAGCAGCAACCACTGAAGCATTCAACAGACCATCGACCAGCATTTACCATCAATGTACCATTTGGCAGCTATCCGGTGTAAGAACTTCCCATTAGGGTGTGGGTAGCGGCCAGAGGTTGTTGGCACTTTCCGTGCCATTTAAGTTGGAGAAGAGTTCGAACGGGCTAACGAAATGCGAATGGTCGCCCACAAATGTCATTGGATTATTATAAAACTGGCGTATTTATTGCATAACATGTTCAGACACATTCATTGGGGCATCTATGGTCGCTGAGCTGTCATCGATTCGCCACACTGCGATTCAGTTAGACGCGGTTCGGTGCGGTTCAATTGAATAAACTGGTTACTAGACATGCAATGCACGGCTGAACTGCCATTCTAGATTTAGTTTCTAAAATGAATCGAAGCTTAAATATCGAAAACTAATATAATTAATATGAACCGAAAATTCAGCTGAACCAAAACCGGAACCAAACTACATTTTTTGCAAATATTCTGTGTTGTAAAATAAAAGTAATTTTCAAGCCCAGAAGATGTAAGCCTTAATTCCCAATCATTATCGAACCATATTTGATAGATGCCAATATTGGTTCGAGTTAAAATCTAGCAATCAGAAAATATTTACAACTTGCAATATTTTCAGTAGAACGGGCTATTATAAATATTAAATGGGCCTCGACCAGACTTGTCATAATATAACACAGCTAAACAGAATTTCTACAAAAATATTTTCAACTTTCCTTTGGAACGTTTAGCTTCAATTCAGAAGGATGTTTGGTATGCGCATATAAATGCCTGTTTGCATTTAGTTCTGAGTGCAAGTCCTGCTCGATTAAGCAGAATTTTTCAAAGAGAATTGAAATGAAAGTCAGAGGAATAGGGGGAAAGGGGAATTGAAAATGGGTAATGTTATTGGCGCCATATCAACATATTGCTACAACTATCTGTTTTAGGCAATGGTCAATTTAGCGATTTGGATTTGGGCAGAACCCAAATTTTACCTGACAGATTGAATTAGTCCAAAAATGTTGGTAGCCATAATTTGGTAATATTGTAAGCATTCGTCCATTGGTTGCAGCTATAGTTGTTATTGTTATTGTGTTGCTCTTGTAGGCATCCCGTATACGCATCCTTTGTTAAGCATTGCAAGCTTTGCTGCCGCCCGAAACACCCACACTGTCCACACATTGACTCGTAACGGCATGCTCCCACATTGAGAGTGAATCCAATCCTTAGCATAGATACAGCTTTTCGTTGTCAAATGCTTTGCTTCGATTTGTGTGTGTCTCTGTGTGCGTAAATGGAGTTGTTTAAATTTTACAAAGGTTCATTAAGCAGCGGAAATATTGCGTTGAGCGTCTATGCACGGATGCGCTTTGTGTTCGTGTTCAAGGCATGGTCCGAAGTCCGGTTATTTGCAAAGCTTTATTATTGAATAGACAAATTATAAAATTATTGAAATTGTATTTTAAAACGTCAATAAACCCGATGCTTGACTGAATTAGATGGACTGGCAAAATTGCTACATTCGTTTTTAAATTGGTTCTCTTAGTTCAGTTTCTATTGTGTAAGCTCTTCATTGTTTAATTTGTTGCAGTCATATTTGACAGACGCTTATTAAACAATACGTTCGGTTTCAGTTGACTATCGAAAATAGCAATATATTCCAAATCAGTTGTGTGTATCAATATTTTAAATTCCTTTGGACAACAAAAATTGTTGTTGATCTAGGACATTTAAGCTCTTTCCAATGCTTGAATATGTCTGCATCAGTTTGTGCTTTCAACAAAATACATAATTAATTTAATTATACTCAAATTATATCAATAAGCAAGCGTGCCGTATTGGGAAATGCACAACTGGCAAATAGCCTGTATTTAGGTCTGAGCTGCCGTAATGAGCATGAGCTTTCCTTCTTGCACACAAAAATTCACACAAGCTGTGCTTCTTGTTTCAGTTTCAATTTTGGAAAAGACATTCTTAAATAACATCGGGCTTAAAAGCCTGATCTTGATGAAACTTTCAGGTCCAAAGTAGAAAGTTCAGTTCGAAAATCAAAGCCTTTCGATTTCAGCCAAACGGATAAAGCTGCTGTTAACGAAGTGCAACCGAAATAAAATAAATTTGTTTCACTGTTTGTATTTACAAACTCGGACCTCGAGCTAGCCAACAAATATTTTAAATATGGAGAGGTCGCCAAAACCCTCAATATATTTGAAATAAGTTTTGTCTGGGCTTCCCTTTTTTTTTTTTAGATATCTAGCTCATATAACCTCCGAAATCTTCAGTACCTGCCAGTCACCTGCCAGCTGCCGCATACACTGCCAAATTGTCAAGGGGCACGGTGTACAATAAACTCAAGTAGCTTTTATGTAGCTATAAAGTTTAATTGGTTGTGGCTTTTTTAATCCGGAACAGTTTATGATAGACTTTTTTTTGCGATCTTTACAGCACATCTCAGCACAGCTCAGCTCAGCTCTATTGAATTGCACAAAATCGGGCTTTTTTACAAGTTTTCTTTGTGCGCCTTGCCTGTGTAGTAAAGATAAGAATACATAAATATATATCTAGGTATACAAACTACGGCTGCACTTACCAAAAATTTCTGTTTCTTCACATTGGATAGGCGACACCAGGCGCGCGCGGCTTTTTGTGCTAAATCCGGTCCGGATAGCTCTTGTGGTCTTCCGCAGTATTCGCGTATAAATTGCAAATATGCTTTGTTCATAGTTAGATTGGGTCTGCAACCTTTATTGTGTTTGATGCTAATTCGAGAATTACGCTTACGGCTCACGCAGTTCACATTGGGTTTCTTGAGACCCGTTGAGGTGGTCTTCCTATTGCGCGACCTGGCTGTCGGCGTGCTCTTGGTCTTGCGCGTACTGGACATTGATCTAGAATTGGACTTCCTTCGGTTAATTGAGTTTTTGGGCTTTGAAGGCGACTTCAACTTTGATCCCGAACTCCTAAGTCTTCCTCCAGCTTTTCTAGTAGCGGTGAATAAGGAACTGGCCTTTAGGAAATTATTGAATTTAATGTTTTTAATTTCCAGCTTGGCGTTTCGTTTACGGTATTTACCGCTTCTACTGCAGTCGACGCTAGTTCTGTTTTGGGGACCTGTAATGCTTCGCATGCTTTGCTACGACTTGCTTCTGCGTTATTCTCATCCATGGTATAAAGTCTAAGGAAGTTACGTTATCACACATATAGGCAGCATTAATAAGACCCAACTTGTACTTACAAATTATAAAATTAATTACTAGGAATATAAGCAAAATTAATTCCTTGAAAAAGGCACTAAGACTAATCAATTTGTTGAAGTGTTGTTTGTTGATGAAATGTAATTTGGAACTGTTTTTTTTTTTAGAATAAACTCAGCCTTCGTGAGCTACACAGTGACAGTTGGGACGGAGGCAATTTGCACCTCTTTTCAAATCAAGTCAAATCTTTTAGTTTGCATCAAAAAGATGTTCTACTATGAAGGTAGTACCCACTTTTTCAGGTTGACTTGTTTTCTTTTTGTTCCGCCGGTTTTCCCCCAACGAAGTAATCTTTCTGGAATTGGTAGGGATTTGAGTGAGCTATATCAAAAATGTCTAAAATAAAAAATTAAAAAATAAAAAACAGCATTTACAGCTCAGAGTTCTTTGTCCTTGGGCTCAAGCATGACAACTATTAAAATCGGTAGCCGGAGGAACCCGAATCGTCTTCTCCACGATCGTGTGCTTGTGCTCAGTCGCGGCGTTAAATGAAGAGCCGCACTTTTCCGCTCAATTCAACAAAATGCCGCATTTCCTGCACCTACGTACGTGCTCGGCCAGCTCTACAGGCAGATATATGATACAGCGAAAGCGAGAGAGAAAGAGCGGCAGCACTCGAGAGTCGTGGCGCAAGCAAGATGGAGCATATGCGGAGATTATGTATGCAGCAATGCATGAAGTTTAAAAAGTTTCAAGCACATAAGCCACAATGGCCACGTCTCTCCAGGCTTGACATTTATTATCTGCCGGTTTGGCCCCAAAATGAAGTTGTGGCCGCTTTCGTCTTCCAAACGTTGTCGCATACGCACATCAAGACACACACACATATGTGGAGAGAGACGTGAAGCAACAAGGGGCAGTGGGGCCCAGGGGAGCTGACATCCCGTCGCTGCTCGTTTGCGGTCGACGTCATCGTCGACGGCATTTGCATGCCCGGCTGGCCATTTAACGTGTCCGTGTCCGTGTCGTTGAGTTGGAGGTGTAGAGGCGTGGTCGTGGCCCTTTGATTTCGTTAGGCGAAACTCGGCGACTCCTACGCTCCTTTCCTGCTCGACCCGCTCCTATGTGACGCCGCCCATTACAGAGTCCGCACACGTTTTTCGTAAATGTGCATTTTTCGCTAAATGTTTTGTAAATGTTTCCGTTCCCAACTTTATAATTAGTTGGCATGAGGGCGGCGCTAAAGAAAACGCAGCGTCGCATCGCATCGCATCGCATCGCGTCGCGTTGCGACGCATTGCAGCGCAGCAGGAAACGGAAAAACGAGAGAAAGCACTGCGGATATTATGTAAGTTAAGCGGCTGACACATTCAGCAGGGTCGAGGGTCCATAGAACCCAGCAAATGTCGACCCAATGTAGCACCATGTCTGTTGCAAGCCAAGTGCAGCTCTACCGCCAGCTCCAGCTTAGACATGCAGATAAGTGCATGCATAGACTACAGAGAGACGTGACTAATATGACGGCCCGAGAAACTCGCATCTCTAATAGATAATATTGCGCGGCACAGCTGACTTGGATGCTTTCAGATTAATATATGACTGTATGCAAGAAATATCTCCAACAAAAAGTTCTATACTGAAAATGTTCTAAAACCGATTTCTTTAGTTGGTTAGTGAATCGAAAAAGAAGTTCTGTATTTCAAATTTAGGAAAATTTGTATTGAAAGTGTTCAACAATTAACTGGAATTCTCATTGTAGAAATTTATTTATTATTTATATGGTCAACCCAGTCTTTCATAAACAAAAATATTTTTTTAAAATATGATTCGGATGTTTGTCAGTTGGGCTTATGTTCGGTACCGTTCATGTCATAAAATAATAATTGAATATCCAAACTGAAGCAAAGAAAATGTCCAGCATTTTTTTCTTTTTAATATGAACACAGCACATCTTCCATTTCTCTTCTAGGCACAATTTTGCTTTCGGGTAAGCTTAAGCCATGTCAAATAAGAATATAGATATATATAATAAAGATTTTTACGTTTGCAGCCTGTCGCTTTGTGGGCGCCAGGTTTGAAACCTTGGAGGCTGTTTAATTAGATTTTCAGGAGAGATGTGCGCCGCATGATTGAGGATTCAGGATTGAGCATTGAGTCGCAGGTGAGCGCGTCACGCAACGTTGCGTTGCGGCGCCTCCGATTGAAGTTTTAATTAAAAGCAACTACACGAGTTGCTGCCTCGCATTGGCCCAACGATTGCATCCATGTTGCTTCAGCTACGCATTTGTAGCACCTGCCTCCGCTGCTGCCACTGGCAACTTATTAAAAGCTGTCGGCGTTATGCTAATTAGGCAGCGCAACCGACAAATTGTCGCCGCAAATCAATCAGTGTTCGCTCCCCGCAATCCGTGCGGTTTCTAGTCGCCCTAGCAGACGAAAAATAAAAGTTAAAGAGCTGGCGAAAGCAGCCAAATTAACGGTCCCTCCGCCAACACATGCTGATTAGCGTAATCGGAGCAAAGGCCGACAGCCCGCCTAATTTCAATTTTCAGATGACGCGCCGAAAACTATGCAACAAATAAACCTCCACCCACCCCCTCAGCCTATGATCTGATACTGTGGAGTGTGGGCGCACGTTTTAAATTTGTATACGTGTTTTGCCGTTTTTGAAAATACCACCGCACCGGCGACAAATTAGCGTAAAGCTGTTGTGTTTCATCTGAAAGACTTCGATCTCATTTTCAAACACCTAAGGCTAACTGAATTTAATAGCAAAGTGATATTCATAATTTACATATAGAGTAAGGTTATGCCAGGAAACATCCGCTATATATAATCTTGCATCGCAAACACAGACAAAGTTTACTGTGCTCTTCAATTATATTTCAATAATGCGCAGCTAATAAAAACTAAAACGTATTTTTAAATGACGCCCCACTATGCGATTCGCATGAATTCAGGCAAATGTGTTGCAAACTTAGCGCCTCTAGAGCAAAAGTTCGACGGTTTAGTATTAAATAAATTTAGCTAGTTTCGCTAAAAGGAGCTGCTTTAGCCGAAGCAGGCCCCAAGAGCGCAAAGTTAAATGCGCCGAAGTGTGCTGATGAGGAAACGGAAATGGAATATGAACGGAAATGCCGACCAGAGGCGCAGCAGCTGTCCGAGCTGTTTCGTGCTCGACTTGCACTTGAAGCCAAAAGGTGTTTATTGAAACGTTAACCGCTTCCAGCTGAAGGTCAAAACGATTGCTGCATGAACGCTTCACTTGGCGCCCAGCTAACAGCAGGGGGTGTGGCATCGCAGAAACTTTAAAGGATGGTCGCTGCTGAGCCTCCAGTTAAAGAGGAATAGAGAAAATATCGAGACCTGTCAAGCAAGACTCGACAGTCAACAACAGCCGCGGCCTGCGCCTGGTCCAACGTGTATCTCTCTGGGGCACCAAAATGGATGTGCGACATTATTAGCTATTTCAGCGGGCAAAAGGCAGAAGGCACAAGGCAGACAACTGAAAAAGCTGCCACTGAAACAGACAAGTAAACGAGTTACGCGCGCCAGGAAAGGCAAGCGGCTGCCGTTGCCCCTGCCACAGAGTTTGCCATTGCCATTGCTGGCAGCAACCAGCAATACACAACACGCGCAGCAGCAACATTGACAACGCCGTGTTTATATGCAACATTGACAGCATGGCGTGACGCGAGTGATGCCAAGCTGCAGCAGCAGCAGCAGCAGCAGCTCGTTACCATCAGCATTCCCATTACCAATATTCCTGCTGCTGTTCACAGGCAAGTCATAAAAGTTTTCGGACTTAGATTGTCGCCGTTTTGGGCGTCTGACACTCAGCTAACTTCAGCGGCCACGTGTGCTAGCTGAATATCTAAAATGTAATGCAAAATTCAAAATACACTGCAAGTGCCAGCGAAACTCCGGATTCAGATCGATCGATCGAGCACATGGATTAGACAGCAACAACATATTATTAAATTTAATAATTTGACTGATTACGAGAATTGTTTATGCGGTGCTTCATCTGAGAACTTGATTTGAAAATGCGATAATTTATATTTATAAATATAATATTAAATAAAAGAAAACCTCAAATATTACAAATAGATTGAAATCTGAAAATATGGAAATGGCCTGAAATGATTCCACTTACGATTTTTCATATGTTTTTCAATTTCAAATAATTCATCGGGATTTTCGAACCTTGTCAATCAGCCGAGGATCTTAGTACATGATATTTCAGCATATTTCTAGCGGTTCGTTGACAAACTCTGACAGTACAATGTATGTGAATATGGTATATAGGGAGTAGAGCATCTCAGACAGGAGCTATTTTGCATAAAACTACTGGAGCTGGTGCAGAATCTTTGTCAGTCTCGCTGCTTGACTGCGTGCCGGGTGCTTGTGTGTGTGTGGCTGTGACTATATTACATTTTATGTCAAATGCGCACGCTTTCAATATTGACAGACGCCAGCACGAGACACGGAAACGGATGGGGACGCCACCTGTTCCGGATCCAGGTCCGGGCAGGGGGTGGCTGCTATGGCGGCTGCGTCGGCATGTCAAGCTAATGTTAACTTATTTTCGTATTTTGGCATACCTTGCAGCATGCCGGATGTGCCGCACACACACACACACACACAGACACACACACCCACACCCACACCCAGAATCCACAGCCCGCCCATCTTGTTGTCAAACTTATTTTTAAATAAAGAACACAATTTTCGGAGACAAGCAGCTGTGTGCGGCTAGATGCCACGCCCACCCAGCCGCTACTGCAGTAATGCATTTTAATTTAGCAGCTGTCTTAGAAGGGTTCACCAATGGGCTTAATGGTCAACTGATGCACCTGCACATGGGGCGGTGTGCCCAGGGCGTACATAATGCCTGCCGATATGTCCTCCGGCTGCAACATGGGCAGATTGTTATAGTCGCCGGGCAGGATCTCCGTATTGGTTACGCCCGGACTGATGCTCTGTAAGCTCAGATAAGCATGTAGCACAGGAAATGCGAATCATTGCTCACCGTTACTTTAATCTGCGTCTTGAGGCCGTTCAGCTCCTGACGGATTATCTCGAGCAGCGCACTGATGCCATGCTTTGTTACTGGGTACATATTGAGGCACTGCAGCTCCTCGCTGGGCGGATGGATGATGTGGTGCCCGGTGAGGCTGTTGATAAGCACCATATGACCGGCAACATCGCGCTGCTGCATGGAGCGAAAGGCGCGTTGGGTACAGTGAACCACGCCCATCAGATTGACCTGCAGCACGCGCTGCAGCTGATCCAGCTGCATGGTCAGCACTTGACCGGAGTACAGCATTCCTGCATTATTCACCAGTATATCAATGCCGTCCAAATGTGCCTCGATCCAATCAAAGGCAGCCGCCACCGACGCCTCATCGGCCACATCGCACTTGATCGCATGCAGCTGGGACTGCAACTCCTCCGGCAGCTCCTCCTTGAGCGCCTCAATGCGCTCGACGCGACGCGCCAGACCCACCACAACCAGCCCGGCACGCACCAGATCCTTTGCCACAGCAGCTCCAATGCCCGAACTGGCGCCAGTCACAACAGCCACACGACCCTGCCAGCGCTCCATGGTTCACCTTTGGGATTCCGCAACAATTGGCTTCTTTAATTGACTTTTGTGCGCCGCTGAACGCAGCTATTTCGCAACTCAGTCTGGTTCGCGCTGAGGCCTTCATTATATTGGGCTTGCCCAACGACCAGCCCCGCGCATCGCGCTCTACAAGTGCTTGGGACACACGCTTAAATTCGCAATTGAATTTTTGAATAGTTTTCACAGTTGAATAATTAAGCGACGCGTCGCTTTATTCGCCAGTTTGACAATTATAATGTGTGGAATTTTAATACCCGTTCACAGAGTGTAGCGAGTATATTGGTTTTGTGTTTCCTTCTGTCTTTTTGAAATTTATACTGATGTATGCCAAGCAGATAAAGCTCTCGAATTATTTGACTGTGGTCATTATATACACATTAAAGTTTTCCAGCGAGAGTGACTAAATTTCGACTGAAGATTACGCATGAACTCCTCTTAAGGTTAACAATTAACGCACTCACAAAAAATCGAATACCTGTTTATAACATATATTTAGTGTTTGCTTTTATTCGACGTTGAACGAGTATTAGCTAGTCGCTCGCAGTCGATGGCAACATTATTTGTTTAAATTAGCCCCACAAATCGGCCCCACACAAATACTGTAGCTCAACAATGGAAGCACGTGCCACTATTTCGCTGTTTAACCATTTGATGCACAGCCTAACTGACGTTACTTTTTAAAACTGGCAAATAGGTATATCATTTTTTTGAATTCACACATTTATTTTATTGAAGTCGATCAGTAGCAGTAGTGGTTATAAGTTTGTGTCACTTAAAGCTGGATCTGATATACGACCTTTGTGAAGCAGACATTGCAATCACCTCTTATATCTACCATAAGATCTTATGCCAAACTTGCAATAGCTTGTCTCTTCACTGAACTCTCTCTAACCCTAATAAAATCTTTCAGACTCACTTCGGAAACTCACTGAGCACATGCATCTATAAGAAGGCATAGCTTTCGGTACAGGTTTATATATCCTCCCATCACCCTCTTTCTGCAAGTTCGTTCTCCACTAAAAGCTACCCCTTTAGCAAAAGTTACCACTTACTTACATCACTGGCAAAATAAACTGTGATTAGAGGCATAGTTGGTTGCTGGAGCATATAAAAACCCTCATTTTGTATTCTGTTTAGGCATTTAGCATTTAGCTTAAAATTTTTATTTTTTTAATGACAGTCGTTTTGTCAACCATTTATAAATAAATCCATCAAATTGCATATTTGTCAGCCGATTCTACCTATTTAGTAAAATTAATATTCTGCCGGGCAACAGAGCAGGTTTTATGTTTTTGCATCTGCATAGATCGAGCCCATAAATTAAGATCGATTTTTAAAAGGGACATGGCCAAAAATGTAACTACTCAGCAATTATTGGGAGGAATAAAAAACTGTTGAAATTGATCAATGCAAAACAACTGAAGCAGGCAAGCGGAACACGCATTCTCATGAAAAAGTACGGAGCTATACAAAAGTGGAAAAGTGGAAAAGAATCTGGTCAAGCTACTATGTTAAATTAAACAGACTCGTTTTTAACATTTAATATTATGTTACGAAGCTGCATTCAAAAATCTGTACGAATATCTTAATATACTTAGTTTCCCAATTTTAAGATTTTATGATGTATATCATAGAAATTCTATAATACAAAAAAAACCAAACCATCATTTAAGGCTTCAATTAACCTGGTATTCTCCATGTGTCATGCTGCTAAAACGGTTCGCCCATTGGCTTTATGGTTAGCTCGTGCACCTGAACATGTGGAGGCGTTGCCAGGGCATACATGATGGCATTGGCCACATCCTCGGGCTGCAGCATGGGAAGTCGTTTGTAGGCCTGCGGCACCAGATCCGTATCCACCAGGCCCGGGCTAATGCTCTGTGACGACGCACATTTAGGTCAGCTGCAGCAAAGTCGGATGGCTACTTACCGTGACCTTTATGTGGCTTTTAAGGTCGCGAAACTCCTGACGGAAGAGTTCTGTCATGGCGGTCAATGCATGCTTCGTGGCCGGATACATGTTCAGCTCCTGAACGCTGCCGGGCAGCGGATTGAACAGATAGTGACCCACAATGCTGTTGATGAGCACCACATGGCCGGGTGTATTGCGTTTTCGTACTGATTCAAAAATGCGTTGTGTACAGTAAACAACGCCCATCACGTTCGTTTGCAGTATTTCTTGCGCTGTGTCCAACCGCATGGTAACCAATTGACCACCGGATAGCTTGCCTGCATTGTTAATCAGAATATCGGCACCACCCAGCTCAGCTTCGATCCAATCAAAGGCGGCGTTTACCGACTCTACGCTCGTCACGTCGCATTGCCTGACATGTAGCTGGGCGCGCTGTACCTCTGGCAATTGTTGACGCAGCTGCTCCAGGCGGTCCAGACGCCGAGCCAAGGAGACCACAATGACGCCCGCAGCAACAAGCTGCTTGCTGAGCACAGCTCCTATGCCCGAACTAGCGCCAGTCACCACAGCAATGCAATTCTGCCAACGTTCCATGCCAACGGTTGCCATTTGAATGGGGCTTCACTTGCTCGCCAGCCCAAACGAAACCCTCAACGTCCACTGATCGCGGTTAGCCACTGGCGTAGTAATGTCTTAAAGCACTCACTGCTATCCCCACGGTGGCGCCCCTGTGGCAAGTGCATCGATTTCCAATTCTGTACAGCTCTCGGATTACCAGCAGCTGTAACAATTGCATAAGCTTTCGCTGTGACTGCCTAGCTTGCAGATCACTTCAAGCGTAGAGTCTAGACCGCAAGCAATGAGAGCGGCAGCTGTCAGTTTATTGGAAAATCGCATTTCTTCATCTTCAACTAGAAGATTTTTACAATGATAATAGAAAGCAGTGTTGGCAGGCATTAGGCTGAACTAGGCGGGAGTTACTGCTTACCAACACTGATTTTAATATAAATGCCACTTTATTTATTTTATATGTTCTTTGTTTTGTTAAAAAGTACATAATTAAAGCCTACCGTTAGCCAGCACCGCTTTTGAAAAAGTACTGCTAGGCAACACTGTTTTCGTATACGAATTCCACTTTCACCCAATGTCATTGCATATTGATCTGAATTAAAACAGAACACATGTACTCCATGTATTTACCCCGGTAGGGTATAGAAACATAAATTGAATATTTTATGTGTTAAATAGTTAATCGATTCGCGCTGTCTTGTATATCAATACAAGTTTACGGATTACCACAACAGAAGTTCAAATTAAGCCGAGTGGGGCTCGTATATCTTTTATAAGCAGGTCCAAAAACTGCAACGACAGCCTGTCGGCTGTTCGGGGAAAACAGATGGTAGTTTGCAGGTCGATTTGTATTTAATGGCTTAATGGAAATTCCATGAAGAGAAAATACGTGTACAATACGCGAGGTATACAAAGGGTGTGGGCCCCATAGAGGGTAGACAGTAGGGTGTAGGGCACAAGTTTGTCACAGCTGCACACATGAAGGCAAAAAATAAAACAAAAAATAAAGACTTAAAACAAAAACAAAAACAAAAGCTGAACAGCTGCAAAAAAGTTTTTCTTTGAAATAAAAATAAAAATCAATTTGAGGCGCATTTGACAGCGCCGAAACTCAAATAAGAATAACGTAGACCCTACGTAGTGCGCCTTCAATCAAATGCCGGCAATAGTTAGCTAATGTTAAGGGTATACTCAACCAGCCCCTATATAACGCCCCGAACATTCCCCGGCCAGACCAACAGATGCCGGAGCCTGAGCACACGTGTTATTTGCACACGTGTTTATGGAAATTGGGAAACGTATTTCAAGTTGAGCGTCAGCTCAAAGCGCCGTTTGTTTACCCAGAAAAACGAAAGAAAAATGTGCATGAAAATTTCACTGATTACGTATTTGAAGAGAGCGCAACGAGCAATGAGCAATGAAACGCCGCCTGACAAGTGGCCCAACCAAGGCACAGCCGAGGCATCCTTTTGGCTGCCAAACTTGGGGCAAACACCGGCTCTATTAGGCGCATTAGACGCACGGCCAGACGAACCGACGGGCCGCATCACATACATACAATATGCTGGAATTCATCTACATATCATAAGTTATGCTTACTTAGCTGCCACTGGTCATAGTTCAATATATACGAGTATGTATGTGCTGTTGCAGCTACATTTGCACATGCAAATTGGCAAAGTGGGGTCCACCCCTCATATTTTATTGGGTATGCATAACATGGTCATGCTGTTTGCACAAAAAAATTCTTATTGACTCACACTGGAACTTGGTGGCATGCAAGTATTTCTGCAACTCAGATTTCTGACCTCGGCTAACTATTATGGTGATATATTATTCCGAGTTTCCTCTCTCTAGTAGCCACATATTTATAGCTATATATCACAGCCTCAGGTGTTCAAAAGCAACATGAAATTGTTGCATCAAAAGATTACTTTTATCTATAACCTTCTTTTGAAAAAATTAATAATTATTTCATATAAAATTTCAGTCAACGCAAAGAAAAATAAGAAGCAAAAAATTCACCAAATAAATATGGAGGATTTTATGAGAATATAGTAAGTGTATTTTGTACGTACCTTATCGGATGTTATAGTTTCCTCGCTTGTTAGGATTGTTTCGTTTTTTCAGGATATGCTCTTTGACTGGGCGAAACAGAGAGTATGCGCCAATTTACCGCATTTACAGTGAGGTGTGTGGTGAAGTAGGGGGGTGCCTCCGATAGGAGCCAGCTGGAACAGCTGTTACTGCTGGCTATAATTCAAATTTGCAGTTTTTTATGCTAATTCGTTTGATATTGCACAGAAGATGCCGCCCAGACGACAACGAAGACCCTTTTAGCCGTTCACGAAAGAATATGCTACAAATTATGCAGCTTTGCACATGTGTGTGTGTGCGTGCGTGTGTGTGTGTGTGTAGGCTAAGAACATGTGCTGGCAGCAACAGCAACTGTAAAGGATACAACCGAATGGTGCAGGAACACGCACCATTTGCATTTGCCATGACCCCTCGAAGGCGTCAAGCGCAGCATTCTTTATCGTGTGTGTGTGTGTGTGTGTGTGTGTGGTATGCGGGACTATGTTGTTCAGCTTGTTGTTGCCCCTCTTGCTGGGCAGCCATTTTGCAAAATGCGTCGTCCTTTCCGTATTGCATAATTATGCGCGCATCTGGCCAAGTCGAAATCGCAGTCGGTTGGGGTCTCCTTAGGCTATTTGGCCACTTTATGCGTTCAGCCCAGCTCGTATGGATTTTATGGTCTGGCAGGTGATGCGCTGATGCGAGACGGCAGCGAAGGGAAGAGCTGATGGAGGTAGGAGGCCGAAACCACTTTACGTTGTTATGGCGGCCGTAAAAATCGGCAAATCGCATCATGAGTGCTACACACAATGTTGCACATAAACTGTGTTAACCGGAGGCAAACCAAGGGACGACTTTGTTGCCAAATCGCTTTAGTCTTTTTTGTACCTTTCCGCCATGCGTCGGATTTGCAAATGCCGACAATGTCCTGGGCACAGGAAGCCGCATGATTGATTCGAATTTAATGCGCAATGGAATTTATTTTTGTGGCTCGCCAGTAATTAGTTTTAGTCAGTTGCCAACTGAGCAACACAAATCCGGCTTCTATTTTCTATTTTTTTTTCAGCCAGTTTATGGCAGGTGCTTCCGTTAGCAGAAACAAATGCAATTGGCAGCGTTTCAAGACATTAAAAAAAAAACAATTTTTATCCAGACACTAAAGGAAAAAAAAAACAGAAATTCACTATGATTTTTATATCAAAAATGTTAATAATAAGGGTTAAACAACAATTTGAAGACCTATTTGGCTGCTCTAGCAGGTTGAATCTGTTAAATGCTTTCAAGATTGAAATCAATTACAAGATGTGCTAGCTAATTTATGACCACACTGTGATAGTAGCATATGGTATTGGGGCATGGCTTATGTGCATCTGTTGCAAAACAATTTGTCAGTCTTTTATTTGCATCAGGGAAAGGATAGGATTAGATACAATTACAAGACAAGTACAAGAGCACAAGTATTATACTGGTTGCCAAAGTATAGCTGGCTAGTAAATACTTATAATACGTAGTTATATCATTGGAATAAAATATTCACTACATGATTCCTATTGCTGTAGGTGGGAAAAATACTTTAACTTTCTTCCTATGAATTCTCATTATCATCATTATTGAAGCGATTCAATTGATATGTATGGAATTGAAATGCCAGTCAATCTTTGGCAGATTATTATTGAATATTGAATATGGAATCGTTTTGCTGTGGCCAGATGTCAAAATCTAATATTTGTAAACATCTTCATTTCGTTGGCGGCAGCTTGTGTCACTTATTCAACTCATTTATTGATTCATTCGAGACTTGTTTGTTTGTCAGCTCAGCAAAAGCCGGCGCACGTTTTTGTAGACAGATTGAATTGAGCCCAGGGCCCACTATGACAGCAATAAGCAAGTGAAGCATACTTTGTGCTGGTCTGTGGTATCTGCATGAACAGCTTTGGATTTGGCTTTGAGCCTTAGTCATTGGCTAACTCAGTTATGCCGGACGCTGGTGAATTCATAAAATTGCTTACCCACACCTCCTACTTCCACAAATTGCAGCAGCATCTTTGACGTCTGTCTGACAGTGAGTTTTCATCACGTGCTTCCGATGTTCAACTTGACAGGACAGCCTGGGCAGCCTGGACAGCCGGGTCTCAATACGTTTGTCAGAACTTTATGCGATTTAGTTAAAGCTGGGGTAGGTCTGAAATGAGAATTAAGCAGATAATTTATGTTATTCTAACTGTCTTACAAAGGACTTGATCTGGCCTGCTCTTTCTATATTATAATATAATTATTATTAAGATAAATTAATAAAATCCATGATGCCAGTACAAAAAAAACTATATGTAAATTTAAGTTATTAAGAGCGCCTAAAATATCTTTACGTCTTATATTATCTAATATTAATATCGTAAGATTAAAATATATCTTGCAGGCTTCGAGTTTATTTGACTGACCTAGGCGAACGGATACAGTCAAACTCGATTGCTGCGTTTTTACTGAGTAAAAAAACATAAACCAGTGTTTACTTTAGTTAAGTGAAGTCCCTGCAAGAGTCTTAATCGTGTAAACATAAACTTTATAGGATCCTCTTCCTGCAAAATATTTCTGTTTACACCCACCCATTTAAGATTTGCTGGCAATACTAAATGTTATAGCAAAATATTGCTCATACGCAGCGTGGCTCAACTGGCAGATTTAGTGCATTTAATTGGCTAAGTTTGCGTTCAGTTGCCTCCGGCAAGTAAACAATGCTCGAACAGAAATGATTAGCATTCAACACAGAGAGCCCCACAAACAGGCCACAAAGGCACGTCACAAACTCTCCATGGTCCAAGACAAAGTTGTGCCGTGAAGGGAGCCATTGGCTGTGAGGTCAGCACTTGAGATGTTTAGACGAAAGTTGAGCATAATATTTTACGAGGATTTCGAGTGGTAAATCTGTGCACATGTGCACTGATTGCAACAGTCGTAGATGCTGGCCAGATTTAGCTGGGCTTTAGAGCCAACTCCATGATAAATGGCTTCCAACTACAGCCGAAGAGTGCAGCAAAGGACGCTAACAAAAAAAAAAAAAAAATTAAATTACAAAAAAAAATATCTCTATCAAATTATTACAAATGATTTAATACTTACAAGCATTTGGGGTTTGGCTTGAATTAAAAACAAGTTTATGGCTAAATTTGTAGGTTTCTCAATATTTATTTTCTCATTTGACTAGTTAATTTTCCATCATACTGCATTTTGCGTCGATTTCCGCTCATAATAATCAGTATATTGAATTTAGTTCATCGGATAATACCATTTATGTATATGTATATATAATATATAACATGTGAAAGTTGTCATTCCGGGTTTAGGGGGAAGGTTTATCTCGATTTTCTTTGCATTTCATTTTTGTTGTTGTTGATTTTTCTTGCACTTTTTATGATACATATAAGTATATATATTATGTGTATATATATATATATAATGTTTAAACGTAGGTAAATTAAATAACATACAATACAATAAATGAGATATTTTAGCTCATAATTCCTAGGGACTCACAATATACATATAGGGGGCATTAATTTATATTATAATATATATATGTGTATATTTATATAGCATGATTTAATTTTTATTCTTTTCGCTACTTGTTCTTCTTTTTCTTTCCACATTAAGTGTGTGTTTGTGTGTGTGTGTATATATTTTATTTGTATGTGTTAAACAAAAAAAAATAAGGAAGCAACAAAATATGTGAATACATTTTTGTGTTGGCGGAGGGAGGCAGGATTTCGAGTTAAACAAAGATGGGCGTCTGGAAAGTTAGGTATGTATATTTAACACTAAATTAACAAATCTATTTTGCAATTTCAGCTATTAAACTCAATTAATCAATATGCACTGTATGTTTATATATATCCTTTGTATGTATTTATATATATTTATCTATATTTTCTTCTCTTTTGTTTTTGGTATTTTTTTTTTTTTTTGTTCATATATGTATGTAGTTTGGTTTATAAACGTTTGCTTCCATTTAACAAATATGCTTTCTCTATATGCATTTAGTTTACGTTGCTTTAATCTTTTCATCATTTTGCTTTTGTTTTTTTTTTTTTTTGTTTTTTTTGTTTTTAAGTTATTTATCTATTTGAATATATAATTTAGTTTGATTCACAACAATAACATTTGAATATGCATTTCCGTTTTGCTTGAAGTTAAATTGAATTCATTTATAAATTTAAATCAATTGGTTTTATAAAGCTTAGTTTATTTTTGCTTTGACATTTAAATATACTATGGATAGTTTTACAGTTACAGTTGCAGTTGCAGTTTGCTTAGTTTTCAATTTGATGAGCTTAGTTGAACGATGATCATGCGCTGCTTAGAGTTGCCATCCTATTAGTGTTGGAAACTTCCAATTTGCAAAGCACTTTCCAACATCGGCATGTCCTTGCTGCACTCAAATGTTCCATTAGGTTCAACTGTGCTTTTAGGCGTAAACACATTAATTTAAACGTAGCTTTAAATATGTATGCTTATTTTGTTCAGTGTTTAATAGTATGTGTGTGTGTGTGTGTGTGTGTCTGTGTGTGAGTGTTAGTGTTTTGTTATTATAGGTGTGTGCGTTGGCCTGTCGCCTCTTTGCTTACACCCATTTGTTGACCCAGTTTTGGTAGATGTACAGTTGCGAACAACTCATAAGTTAGAGTAGTTCTTTAGTAAAAGTAGTTGCTGATCGGGTAGCTGATGTTGCTTGGAATAATTTCTTCAACGTAATCTTAAATCGTAGTTGAACGATGTTTTGCGAAATTGCTTTTCATTTCTTATGTCTTGCCACTTGGCTTAAAGTATATATGCATATGTATGTAACATCTTTTTAAAGGTTATAACTATGAACTTTCGATTTATGTATACATATATATACGTATAAGCATGTATATATGCATGTATATGTATTTGTTTTGTTTTTAGATGCTTTTGTTTAACCATTATTCCTATGCATATGTATGGGTTGACTTTAAGCACGATACGATCGTCTCGCTCGCTTTGGTCGCTTGATTAACATTGTTAATTATTTGTTATGATTACATATAGGTAAGTATAATGGTTAGTATGGGCTTGCAATATAGAACCGAAGACTCAATAGGACCCGAACACAGCTACATCTATATGCTCGATACCTTTCGTTGGACCATCCATCTTATTAATTCTTGATATTTCCTTATCCGTTCCACAAGCGATCTTCATGTGTGTGTGTGTTGCTTTTCCTGTATTTATTGTCAACTAATCATTATTACAAATATATATTTGAACTGCTCGCAGTGCACTCAACTGATACAAATCGAGTCCACTGGGAGCATGCCAAATCAAATTAATATACGATGAGAACACGAAAGAAAACCAAATACCGAATGCTGAGGGTGGAGTGCTTTGGCGTTGTTTGCGCCCAAGGAAATTATCTACAGAACCACCAAATCGTTCAACTGGCACTCAGCAATTGCTTAGTTTGAGTCCGAGTCCGAGTCACTGGGTGGCACCGGCGAGGCAGCCGGCTTCGCGGCCACAGTGGCGGGCTCCTCGCGTATGGGTCGCGTTGCCGCCAAATACGCATTCGTGGACTCGCCGTGCGTGGTCTCGATGCCAACTCTAAATGATGAGAAAAAGAGAGACAGAGAGAGAAAGATAAAAAATGAGATCACAATAACTTGTTGATCTGCAGTAGAGATGGACACGGAGGCACGAGCACGAAATATGACCTAATACAAAATAGTCTGTACGTTTCAGCCCACATCATATTTTGGTATTGCATATAAAAAGCATGAACGCCTGATATTGGTGTGCGATTAGCTGCTATATTCAGTTATTGTCCAATAATTGGCTTAGGTATTACTCGTGCTTATAAAAAGCAAGGTCCACACCCATCTCTAGTCAGCAGCTCGTCTGGTACTTACTTGTACTCATGCCGTGCTAGGTAGCGGACGTACTTCTCCGGCGGCTCATCGGCATCGGAGTCCTGCACGCTCACAGAGCGCACGGTGGTATGCGAGACCTGCGTGGCGGGCATTGTAAATTCCACGAATGCGTATGGCGCCAGTTCGCTGGGTATTTGGTCATACGATGTGAGTGCCATGCGGCAGACCAGCTGATGTGTGGTATAAGCGCCTGTCAAGAGTTCAAGTGCTGAGCATGAGCAGGAACTGGGGCTAATTGATGGTCCACTACATACCCTGACCTTCCTTGGGCAGACGCGGACAGCGCCAGACAATGGCGCGATGATGATGCTCGTACTTGGCCTGTCCGGAGGTCACCTCGATGAGCGACTCCTGGAGCGTGTCCACGGCGCCCAATATGCGCTCAATGCCCTTGATCTTACCAGTGCGTCGATGTGCCGACTTCACGGAACCGTATCTGTGAAAGCATAGGTTAGATTTGAGCTACAATCGCTTGTAAGCAGATCACGAGGCGCACCTGAAGTGCTTCTCGACGCGGAACAGATAAATCCAGCACTCGGGTATGGGGAAACGCACTGAGACATCCTCGCAGGGTATCTGGCCCAGCTTACGCGAGGTAAAGCCTGGTACAAGTATGTCGGCGCGCAGTTCCACCTTGTTGCCGGTAACGCACCAGGTGGCCTTCAGCTGCAGCGGAAGTTCCCGATTCTTAGGCGGACGCACACGGAAGCGTAGCAGTTCAATGTAGTTGGCATCTGGCGGCTGGAACCTACAGGAACAAAGGACTTAGATAACGTGGTAGCAACCGTCAACCATCTTGACACATACTTAATGGTGCGTGTGCGCTCGTACTCCTGCTGATTGACAACGCTATGGAATTCGACAGCCTCCAGACGTATCCATTCCTCGGTGGCCACGGGTATGATGTCATGTCGGCCAACCACCTCCTTGCCCTGGCGCCACATATCGTTGACGCCGAGCTCAATTGTGGGCATGCCCGTGAGAAAGGCGAGAAAGAAAAGGCGTACGCGCGCTATCTGCTTCAGTATCTTGCCCTCGTAGTCCTGCTCGACTGTGATCTCATCGACTGCCGTCACCTGTACTTCTTCCATTTTGTAGGTGAGCGCGCGCTCGCGCAGTGCTGGCAGCTTGAAAAGGGCCTCCTCAATGCAAACGGAGAACTGTTTCATGTCTTCGTAGTTCATGGAGCCGATCTTGAAGAGCTGCGATGATTGCGGTGCATGCTCTACAGGCAGGCCGAGCTTCTTGAGATCGCTGCCAAACTCCTTGACGCCCTCATAGTCGCCAGCGATGGCATATTGTGCGAACTTGGTCAGCTTGTTGGTAATGCGCTCTGCTTTAGTCACCTGGCCGGGTCGGACGCCGGGCCGCTCTTTGTAGAATATATATTGGAGCTTCATGGTGAAGATCTTGCCAAACTGATCGTACTGCTGGGCGCCAATCTCGGACACCGAATAGGAGGGCTGCAGCGGCAGCTCCTGGAATGGCTGTTTGTCGCCGGCCTGGTTGAGCAGCTGGACCACCGGCACATCGTTCTGCACCACCAGTCGCACAAAAATCTTCTTCCAGAAACGCTGACCCGTGATTTTCTTCTTGTTGGGCTGACGCAGCTGCATCTCCCAGCCGGGGCCAACGTAATTCAGCCGCGGGAATTCTTCCAGTGGCTGCGACACATCCTCGTCAAACAGAGGCGTCTGTGGCGTATCCTGCGAGTCTGTGCGCTTTATGCTACCCTCCGTGGCCGACGGTGCCGGGAAACCAGTTACATCCTCGAACGGATTCACTGTCGCCGCTGGTGGCGATATGGTTGTCGGATCGGCCGTTGCCTGCACCATTGTTCGCGCTGGTGGCGGCGGTGGCGCCAGCTGCGGTGCCACACCAGACGCGCCCTCCGCCTTTGGTCTGATGACCACGCTGAATTCCTTGTCCACGGACTCCACGGAGTCGGCACGAACCGGCGCCTGCATGGCATAGAAATCGTCATCCTCATTCCCGAAACCATCGTCCGCCGAGTTGACCTCGCCAAAGGCATTTGCCGTTGTCGTGGACGAACCAAAGGCGCTGTCGCCCCAAGCTACAAGAGACAATAAATCAACGGAGTCCCACAAGCCATGGACTTGGATGGTTCGATTACTTACCATCACCACCCGTGGGGGTTATAGCTCCCGATCCCCCTCCTCCAAAGCCGTCGAGTATGCTGATGTTGTCTTTTTTCACCGAGTCAAATTTGGCCGAGAATGCATCGAACTCATCCGGTTCTGCTGCAAAGATGTTGCTCACATAGCTGGCAGCTGGTGGCGGAACTGGTGGCACAGCGCGGGGCTGTACCTCTGGCGGCATCTCTACTTCGGGCTCGTCTACAGCAAAGATGTTGCTGACAATCGGCACCGGCCTAAAGCTTGGGTCGTCCTCCTCCTCGGGGCTGGCAAAGGGATTGGCGGACAACTGGCCGCTGGCCAGGCCAGGAAAGTCCAGACCAGTGTCCATTTGCTCCGGCTCATCGCTGCCCAGCACTATGTTGGACTCGTGTACAATCTGTGCGGTTGCCGCCGACTCCGTAGGTGGGCTTTGGTCCGACTCTATGGGAATTGGTTCTTCGGATTCCGGTTCCTGTTCTGGCTGTTGCTTTACGGCCTCCTGTTTCGGCTCCGGCTCCGGCACCGGCTCTTGTTCCGGCTCCAGCTCCGCTTCCGGTTTCGGCTCGGGCTCGTCTTGTGGCGGCGGCTGTGCAACCGGCGTTGGTATCGGCTCGTCCTCGTCATCGGAGCGCGGCAAATCCTCTACGGTTGTAATCTCAATATCCGGCGTAGGCGCCCGCTGCCGTTGCAGTGATTCCTGAGAAGCCGCTATGAGCGTGGCCACAGTGGCCGGCTGTGGCTGTGAGCTAATGTCATGGGTGCTGTCATCGGGCCGAATTAGTAGCGAGGTGAAAATGGGTTCACCGCCCGCCTGCGACTCGGGTAGATCATCGTTGAGCAAATCTGGTTTGGCAGCTACCGCTGGTGCCACAGCTGGCTGCTCAAACAGACTAAGTATATCCTCTTTGGTCTTTGGCGGCGGTGGCTTTGCCGGCTTGCTGCTGCTACCAAACATGTCCAGCAGATCATCCGCATCGGCAGCGGCCTGAGCCGGCTGCGCAGATGGGGGCGGTGGACGTTGCGGCGGCGCTGGCTGCTGCTGTCCATGCCCCTGTATGTGAGCCGGTGGCGTTGGGCGTGGTGGCACCGGGCGCGGTGGTGGCGGGCGCGGTGGCTGCTGCTTGGCCGGTGAAGGCATGGGCGTCATGCCCTGCAGACTGGGCACCGCCGTTGGCACGCCAAAGGGATTGTCAAGCGGCGACGGAGCTGCTGGAGCCCCAATGCTGCCGCCCATGAGATCCGCCTCGATGGCTTGGTTATGTGCACTGGAGCCGCTGTCCGACACATCCACATCGAGCAGGTCGGCCAGCCCAGAGTCGGGCGTAGGGCTGGGAGAGTGCAGGTCGCGCATGGACACGGGACTTGGTGAGCGGGTGGCCGGTATGCGGCCCAAGAGTTCCGAGCTTGTCTCGTCCAATTGGCTGGAGACGGTGTGTATTAGCTCCTGCGTACTTTGCGGTGGCTGTGGACGCGGTGGTGGCGCAGCGGCCTTCTTCCCCTCATCGTCCTCCTCGGCGGCTGATTTAAGACTAAGCGCATCGTCCTCGGCCTCGATGGTGGTGCCAAAGAAGCTCATGGCTGCATCGATGTCAGCAACAGGCTCTGCCTCCGTTTCCAGCTCATCGCCACCAAAAGCGAACGGATTGGACGCAGCCTCGCCGAATGGGTTCTCCGACTCGCCCGCGTCTGGTTCGGTTTGCACTAAAAACGGATTCACGGCCACATCGCCACTATCCAGGTCGTCGTCCATCAAAAACGGATTGGCCATCTTTTCTGTTTGGTTTCGTTTGAGTTGTTTGTGTTTCCAGACTTTGCTTAGCGCTCGATGAGCTCGCTCTCCAGGAGCTTGATTTCCGTTTCGCCTGGCGCTAGATTCTCCGCTATGGAAGTGTCGAAAGGATCAATATCCTGTTGCTGCTCTAGCAGCTCCTGTGTTGTGCGGTTGGGCAGCGACGGCGTCAGCACCTTATCGCCCAGTCCCAGCTCCTGTGCGTCACTCTGAGTATCAAGAACTCCGGTGATGGGCTGCTTGGCGCTATCGGGCAGTAGCTCGTTCTCGAGCAGCTTTAGTTCCGTTTGTCCTGGCTGTAAATTGGCTGCGATTGAGGTGTCGAATGGATCAAGATCCGGGTCCTCGTCCAGCTGTACGTTGCTTGGCAGCCGTCTGCGCTCCTGAGCGGGCGTCAATACCTTGATATTGATATTCTCCTCGACGGCCAGCAGAACCTCTGCTGGCACGGGTGTGGGCGGTGCGCGCGGATCAAAGTCTGGATCGGATAAGCTGTGTTTCAATGTTGGTTCTGTAATTAGATCGGCCTCAATATGCTTCAGCTCAATGTCACTGAGCTTGGCCTCGGGCACATACGACGTATCGAACGGATCCTCCGACTCGCGCTCGGCAATGGGCTGGGCAGCAGGCGCGTAGTAGGGTGTCAGTGGCTTCTTATTGGCACCAAGGCAACCGTCATTACCAGCGGCTAGCAAATCCTGCGAGGGCACCAAAAAGCCCACGCTCTTGCCCTGTATATTAAGGCTTAGCGATGATTTGCGGCGGGCACAGTCGAATTCCTGCTCCGGGGCGGAAATCTGTGTTACTTGCACTGGCGCCGCGACGATCTCCGGCTGGCCTGCACGCGGATCAAAGTCCGGATCGCTCAGCGAGTGCTTTAGGCTTGAGCCGGTTTCGTTAAGCAGTTCACGCTCCAGAAATCGCAACTCTGTTGCCTTGGGCTGAACGAGTGCGTTGATGGCCGATGTATCGAATGGATCAAAGTCCTGCTCCTGCTGATCGACGCTTAGCGTGGGCGCAAGTGGCGCAGGCACAACCTTGCTCAGATCGGTTGCACTGCCAGCCAAAAGGTCACGACCTGGTGCCGCTAGTGAATTCGAATCGGCAACTGGCTCCTCGGCACGCGGATCGAAATCGTCGTCCTCTTCGAGTACAGTTGTCTTTTTGATCACCTGTTCCGCGTAGTAAGTGTTGAACGGATCGTCGTCTAGATTGGCGTCGTCCTCGTCGTCGCTAACGTAGATAGCGCCGGGCACAATGTGCGGTCCAGTGGCAGGACGACCCGGTGGCGGTGGACGTTTCGGCTTACCTGTAACGATATGAGCTTAGATAAATATAATTTTTAATAAGGATAAGAGGAGCGTTTCCTTTTTGAAGGATTCTCTGTCTGAGCGTTATCGATTAAGTTTTCCATAGGAGATTCTGTGCCGCCTATGCACAAGAATTTCAACTCTTACCTGATGTTTGCTCTTCAGGTTCGGGTTCAAACTCTGCCCAACTGGCTTCTGCCGCGGCTTCGGCGAGTATCTCCGCAGGCGGCAGCAGAACCTGATTAACTATGGTAACCTCCTCCTTTTTGGTTAGAGATTCTGCTGCTAGTTCTGCAAACTCGTCGTCCTCCTCGTCGTTGAGTGCATCAAACTCGGCTAGATCGGGATTGAGCTGGCCAAGTTCCTCGTCGCCCTCCTCGTCGTCTTCGTCGACTTTCTGGGGCTTTATCAAATGCAAGTGCAGCGAAACGCTCAAGTCAATGGGTCCTACACATTCGGGCGCGTCATCGACGAGATCGTCGAGTAGATTATGCTGGGGTTCGGGAGCTAAGAGATCCGCTTCGGGATCGGCTAGCTCAACACTTTCGCTGAGCAGTAGATTCTGTATGCCCTTGCGCAGCTTCCGCTTGGGATTGGCTAAGGCGAGCGCGTGTTCGCGATCGACGCGGCCGGAGAGCACCTCAACGGCGGCACCGAGACTGACGAGTTTCTTGTTGCCCTTGGCCTTGTCGGCGCCAACAATGACCTTTTCCGCGTAAGCGGTATCAAAAGGATCGGGTCCGTCGTCTAGATCAAGCACGGGCGAATCTGGTACGGCAGTTAGTTGCAGTTCACCGCTGGTAATTGCCTCGATGTAGTCAGTGGCAAAGATGTCATCGACCTCGTCCTGCTGGTCGTCCTCCGAGTCGGAAAGTTGGACAACGGCCTCCGCTAATTTGTCGCGATTCGCCTCGCGCTCGGCGGCTAGTTGACGTTCGCGTTCGAGTCTTGCCGCCTCACGTCGTGCGGCCTCCTCTTCTTCCTGCTTCTTCTTTTCGGCTGCCGAGGGCAGGCGTTGGTAAAAGGATTCCTTCTTGATGCGATCGAGCTCGTCTTGTGTCTTGTGTAATATAGTATCGACACCTGAGGTTAGCGCCTTAAACTTGGCCCATTCTTCGTCGCCAGCGTCAGCGGTCTGCTGCTGCTGCTGCTGCTCGTGGGCAGTGCCTGTTGCCGCAAAGGCTGATGTTGCTGCCGAAACGGCTGATCGACTGGATGTGGCTGCTGCGCCCTCGACGTCCGATGCTGCGTCCGATTCGCCAGCGTCTGATTTGTTGGCGGCAGCCTCCTGTTTGGCTTTGAGCTCACGCTTATACTGCTCGAGCTCCTCTTCGGTGAAGAGTTCTTGGTCCTTTTTCGACTTCTTCTTTTTCTTTTTTAAGCCTTTTGGTAACTTAAGCATTATCTAATTGCGGAGACATCGAGATCGGTCTGCAAATACAAATTCACACACACACGGGCACACATACAAACATCTAGTACAAAATTCTGTATACGCACATACATACATACGTCCATATAAATGCATGAGTGTATGTGGATCTAACTGAAACGTGCTCTACAGGGCGAGGAGGACTGACGCGGGCATTATATAAGCTACGAATCATATATACAGTAAATTATTAAAACGGATGCAGCATCCCATCTCAGGTAGAGTATTCAAACTACGCAGAAACTGAAGGAAGCTTTTTGTTTAAGACTCACTACTTTTGGGTATATTTGGCTAAATGTACGCATTCATATATACGAAATATATCTATATACACATATATATATATATATATATATATGTATATCGATGTATTGAATGAGTAATAGGCATTTTTCTATTTGGCAATGGGTTAGATACGAAGGCACTCACCGCCGCACCGTTGACCCCTCGCAATGTCCAGAATATTTGCCGAAATACTTAACGAAAACCTTTCGACGCTTTTCCTGGTGTTATCGTGCGTTTTCATTAAATATTTGATATATGTATATTTAATTTGCTTGTCTCAATTGGCTTTCCACTGCGAATGTTGCATGGAAAAATTCAAACACTTTTTTGACACACACACACACACACACACGGACACTCTCCGAGCAGCGGATTGACACAATTGTGTACCTACACATGAACTTGCCACTTGGTAGAGCTTTTTCACCACACCACAATTCACCACAGCGGTTACAACAAACACACCAACAGCAGCAACACTATTACAGCTTTATCCTACACTGGGCAAAACGACAGTAGTCCATGGTCGATTGGTAATGAAAACGAAATTGAACACCTGCGCCGCCCCGCAGCATGCAACATAAATCATTTATCTTATCTAAAATAGTGCTTACGATATAAGAAAATGTGTGTTTTGCTTCGAAAGTCACGATTTTCTGTACAAAACTTAATTGCTACCATATTTTATTCATTTTCCTAAAGGAAAATCATGACGAAAATGTTTAATAACTAATCAGGTGAAATTAAATAAATTATATCTATGTTATAATATACATATACTTATATTATCACAAGTGTGAATGGATTCCCTGGACTTCTGAGCAGCCGAAGTGTCTATCAAATTGTCACTGTAAAATTTATATTTTGACGAAAACATTTTAAAATTGTGATAATTTGTTTAAATACTTATAATGAACTTTGCAACAAACTAACTTTCACACATTAAACTAAAACGAAATCCTTTCTTAAAATATATCCACCAATAGTCAAAAGCAAAAAAGCTCTGCAGCCTGATGAACTAAGCATTTCACTAACCGATACACTCTCCGCTCTGATCTTGAAAGTGCGTTAGCTTTCACTGCATCTGAGAAACACTTTCTTCGAGTGTAAGCTTCAAGGGTGTATAGAAACAAATAGATTTCAGGGCTAGTTGTCAACATTCGTTTAATGGAAATTGTCGAGCACAAAGGCAATAGCATTCAAAATATTACGAAATACGCAAAAGGTGCTGAGGCCACTTGGTTACATGCGTCAAAGGGGGGCAGCTACACAAAATAAGAGTACGCAAAAAAAGGACAAACGTCAATGAAAATGGGGGGCAGTAGTACCTTTTTCTTATGCTTGTTGTTGTTCTTGCTGTTGCCGTTGTGTTGCTGGCGTTTTTGTTAAAGCTCGGAAAAATCGATGGTTCTGAGGCGCACTCAGAGCGGAGGGCTGAAAAAAAAGATATAGTATGTGGTACGCTGCTGCAGAGGGGAAGAGAGAGTGTTCAGGGAGGGAAGGGAAGAGAGCACTAGTACTGTCCAGAGCAGAACGCGCCTACGCACATACATCTCACACACACACAATCGCACACAAATGTTCGTGTTACACGTTTTTTTTTTTTAATCTTCTTTTTTTTGCTCACATGCCAAACACGTTATGAAAAAGTTTTTCTTCATCAGCTTTCGGTTTTCTGATAGTTTTTCTTGGCTTTTCTCAGCGATTTTCGAGCACTCACACTTTCCAAAGAATAAAAAGTAAATAAAGGAAAATAATTATAAATGCATCGTGCAAATTGATTGGGTTTTTCCTCTCCGCTCGCTTCTTGTTTCTCTTTTGATTTGAAAATTATGCAACTTACGTCTCACTCTTGCGCACTTTTAAAGAACAATTAAAAAAAACAACTATTTCTGAGCTCCAAATTGAGCAAATCAATTATTATTTAGATATTAATTGTGTTTTTTTTTTTGGGTATTGGTTCGGTATTTGCTGGATTTTATTTATATTAAATTTGAATGGCTTTTTGCTCTGTTACCTCTGATTTGAACTATCGGGAAATCTAGCACAGAATGAATGGAAATGCCAAGAAAACTCATAGGAAATGCTTTTCTGCCAAACGCAGCGGTATCCTTCAAAAGCTTTGCCGCAAAAAGCTGCGCGAATAGCGAGCACCAAAAACGTTTCACATATACATACACAAGAACACGTGCCCACACACACACACACACACACACACACACACATGCACACAGCTGACGTCGTTTGTCCTGTGGGGAGCTGCTGCTGTGCCAGAAAGCTGTGACGTGATAAGCCCGAAGGCATAAGCTTATTTAACAAAAACAACTTAAGCTTTCACGCTCGCAAAGAGAACGAGAGCGAGAGCGAGACAGAGAGGGAGAGTGAGAGAGGGCGAATGCATGAGCGTGAGAATATGCGGGGGTGGCAGCAGAGAGAGACAACAACAAATCAAGTCCTGTCATTGTTATCGCTTTCATCGGTTTTGACACTTGACATTTGACTAGGCGCGTGCGCGTGACTCGTGACTGGTGACCCGTGAGCTACTCGTGAGTCACGCCAAAGCAACAAAACCGCATTACGCAGCCCTGAGGCGGAAAAACAGCTTAAATTGAATTAATTCGAAAAGCTTCAACAAAGGAATCGAATATGCTTCACCGCTTCAATGATGATTTATATAACCTGGTTCGTATCCGATGAATACCAAGGTATTTATAGGTTAGTTAGTTTCTACTTCAATCGAACCTGTTCGAAGCCGGAAATCCATTTAATTTCTTTATTTTTAAACAAATTATTTTCAGAAATGATTTTCTTAAATTCAAATAGCTTTTGAGAAAGTCCCAGCTCCCAAACCACAGATATTTCACCATATTCAATCATTTCTCTAACAATATATATTTGTTTTCAGTAGAAGGATCAGTTAAAAATTTTGAAATTAAATTGTCTTCTTTAAATTTGAGAATGTGTGTCATTTCAAGATTTGCACTAAAACCTGAGCTCCAGAATGTGTAATACCAGCAATTCGAATCGAACCTAAAGGCAACGAGTTGGTCTGACTCATAAACCGAACTGCAGAATGACTAATATTACTATTATTAGCAAATATATCAAGTGATATATTGTATTTCAACCGGATGTGGGTAATATTCAAGTCCAGTTAAAATATAAGGGCTTATCTGATTATGACCTTAATTTAATTCCATTTTTTTAATTTACTTTATATGCAAGCAAATATTTGGATTTAGTTATTAACTATTATTTTCTATACCTAACTACCAAAGTATATATACTACAGACTAAAGATGAGCTAAACTAATAACAGTCGAAGACATATTAAATTTATATATTTATCTATACCATACATGTAGAACTTTATGGCGCACAGGTATGAAAGATAATGTTGTATCATAATCAACTGAGCTAGTTTAACCCACTGATAAGCAGGTATACAAAGTCAGGTATAGTTTGATTAGCTACAAGTTTTAACAACCCCAAAATAACAAAATATATACATACCTATAAACATCCGTGTAAATAAAGCCTCTCATTAATGTATAAATAGTGATAAGGAACTATGCATGTACATATGGAAACTCAAGAGCTCGACGTGATAAGTAAACAAAGACAGCATTAACCAGTTGGAGAGAATTGTGTGTGCAATGGGCGTGTGAAGTACGCCTTTGACACGCAATTTAAAGCTAATGATATTATGGCCATATATAGTATATAGTACGATACGCCGAAATACCGTCCATTTGTTGCTCTCTCTTCTATCCTCTATCCACTATCATTATCTTATCATTTCGACTCGCTTGCACACATTGTCACGCATATAGCTGCATTCCTTTCAGTCTCATGTGGCGGCTATTGCTGCGCTCCTCAGAATCGTATGTGGGACGCGAGGCGACAACTGTTGAACCACCAGGCCTGTATATCGCCATAGATCTGCGTTCTATGCGCCCAGCTGGGATGATGGAGCCGAGCGCACAGCTCACAGAAGGGCGAGCTGTTGGCTATTTTGTAGTGCTGCCGCCACCAGAAGTAGCTCATGTATTCCTGCACATCGCCGGCGACAAAACGCAAATGCTCCGCCAGCTGCTCCACACTGTCGAAGCGTTCCGCATCGATGTACGAATGCGGCGGCAAAAATCGGGTGTAGTTGGCGCCGCCAAACACGACGGGCACAATGTGACGCTGCAGTGCAGCATATAGCTTCTCGGTTACATAGTCCATGCACAGCGAGTTCTCAAAGGCCAGGTAGAACATGAAATCCGTGTCCAGCATATCATCACAACGCGGATCACCCCGTGCGCAGCTGAGCGATGACTTGGATTAGCTTTATGCCGGCATTGGATTCAGTTGAATACTCACTTGAGGTTGCCGCAGCTGCCATAGATGTCCAATTGGATGTGCTGCTGCAGTGCAGCAGCCAGCTGCTCGCGCTTTGACAGCGTCTTGCAGTGGGAAACAAACCAAGCGGCCATTTTCGTCTTTGTTGGCCACAGACGCCACACGGTGCTGTCATTCCAGCTGCCCAGTGCCGGTGGCTCACGCCAATGCGGCTGTAGACCGGGCGCCACTGGTGCGCCCGTTTCCACATCCAGCAGCTGGGCATAGGGCCAAACAATGTCCGAATCCAGTCGATAGGTCATTGTTAGATTATAGAAATTAAGCTCATCGCTTAGCTGGTGCTTAGTCTCGCCCGGTGGCTCCATGAGTGCGAAGACATACGCCTGATGTGGACTACGACGTGCGGGCAGCGGCTTAAGCAGCGGAAACGGCTGTGCCACGTGGAAAACGATGGCATCATAGAGCTCCAGGCTGGGCAGGAAGTCATGACGATTGCTTAGCTCACACTGGTAGACCGGACACTTGAGCTCATCCCGAAATTGTTCCGGTCCCAGCGCATCAAACGGCAGCTGCCAACGCCTATCCCCAAAGAAGCTGCTCCAGAGCAAAATGGAACGCGTGGCTGGCCGCGTGGCCGCCCTCTTCTCCAGATACTCACGCAATATGCCATTCTGATCCACAAGCGGTGAGGTGATTATTTTGTAAATTAGCGCTCCAAACAGGAAGACGCAGAGCAACAGCAGCGTCAGCGTGCGGCGCATTTGCAGGCGCATTCTGCGGCCACGTTAGTTGGCCCAACAACCAGCCCGCTCGAACGGTCATCGGCAATTGCCATGGTCGTTAGATAGCATGCTCAGGCCCAAGTGCGCGCCCCACCAATTGATTAACAGCGATTAGTGGCCGTTCTCGCCTGCCTGCCTGTGTGCCTCTTTGGTGTCATGGGCTAATTGTGTTTGGCCTTATCGTGGTCGGGCGGCCTGACGCACTCTACCTGTGAACGTGTTGACGATTAGGCATTATTGATTGCTGTGCCAACAATAAGCAAATGTACTCACATATTGGCCCAATGTGCCGGCACAGTGATAGTTGATAAAAAGATTTATATGCGACATGGCGCTGATAGCTAGCTAGGCCGAGCCCCGATAGCAGATAAGCTGTGTGTGCGGCTGTCATCAAGACGGTTAACTTAAGTTCAATTTAGAAAATATATTGCAAAATATCTAGTAGATACTTAGCCTATTTTCTCTTATTAATATCTATAATTAATGCGACCTAAGCAATTAACTGTGAAAAGTCCGACGGGATCAAGCAGCTGACTGGGTAATCTCGGATCCGGTATACATACTTATATTGATATTGTCTAAGTAGTCGGAGCTATTTTAAAATAATAATGTTAGGCTGATAGTTTGTACTTGTCATAATCAAAGCGCTTAAAACTAGCTTATCTAATGGATATGTGGATAGATAGATATGTGGATGGATAGACATGTATCAGTATATACCTTAAGTGTACTGCTGCCCTTTATCGAAGATCTCGAAAGCAGCCACTCTCTCAAAAGCGTATGAAGTAGTACCTCAAATTCTTCAAATATATAGCTATAAGCTGTATATTCAAAAATAAGTACACTTAAATTTATACATTTTTTTTGCAGCCTTTTGAGTTTAAAATATTATATTTTAAATTATAGTACTGTTAATTAAAGAAATAGCTTGAGTTGAAAAATTACAATCTAGTAAATGCAAATATTTATTTTAACATATTGAATAAGTTTCACAGAAATTACTTATACTTATTATTTACTTGGCACTATTTCGCACCTTGTGCTGTCTCATGGCTGGCCCAGCGAGTGCAGCGCTCGAATTGATCTCTTCAGCAGGTGCGAGAGCAGCGCGAAAAGCGCAACGAATCCATAGACGAGACCCGTTTTTAAGAACAGGAGCAGCGGCTTCATGATCAATGCAATTATGCCAAGTAAACGAAAAGGTTCCAATAAAAATGAATCTCAATTATTTGGCGCAGTGCCGACGTTAGGCGTGATTCAAAAACAAAAAAACAGTTGCCGCAGCAATTCCATTAGCGGCTAGGTAGGCGCTTTTCACCTGTAACAAGCGCACCAAATGAAAAGGCAGCTGACAATGCATTAATAACAAGACAGTTGAGAATTTGAACACAAGGCTTTTTCTGTATCGTATATATACATGTACAAATAAATAGCATGTTATAGCGCATTTTTGTCAAATGACATGCCCGTGGACATGCGTGGTTAATTTGGTAAGCCACGAATTCATTTAATTGAAGCGCAATCTTTTGACAACATTAGTTCATTACATTAATGGACTTCTGTCGTCCATGTATTGCATTCATTTCAACCTTGTGGAAAAAACATTTCACTGCAATTTGGTGAATTTTAAATTAGCTCCTAATGATGGGCCATTGGCCGTAATGTCATATTTATATGGTTTTTTTTTTCAAAAAGTTTTAACAATGTATAATGCTTATATAATTACTTAACTTTCTTGGAATGTTGAAAATTCTGTTTACTCGACTCGACTTTTTTCCACTTATATCATATTATGGGAAGTAACTTATTAACTTAAATAATAATTCGTTAATTTAAGAAATACCTGCACAATCTGTGTACTTTTAAAACGTTTTAAATGTTAAACAAACATTTTTGGGTTTTAATTCAAAGCCCATTACTCAACTAGATTAATCGTTAAAATATATTTAGTACCATTATAAAATGATTTCATTTTAGTAAGCTCTCAAGGTAATTTATGTTTAATATATTTGTATAATGTATCTAAAATACAACTAAATAACCCCAAATTAATTTTCTACAACGCCTGTTACAGAGTATTTAAGCTGTTTGTCTCGTACGGCAACCATTATGAAGAGTCACGAGACACTTTGTGAATTTAATAGCGCCTGCAGATTATTGAACCTTCTTATCGCCACATACTTATAGAGATAAAGTAGGCGCAGCCATAAGAAATTAACAAGTTCACAAGTTATTAATAGACTGTTGCATACAAAAAGATTTAATTAACAATTTCCAAAAGTACAAAAACAAAAAAAAAACAAAAAAAAAAAAGAAAAACAAGAGTTAAAGTAACGAGTTACACAAAAACAAAGAAGGAATATACTAAACCAGAGTTTTGGATGCCCCTTCAAAATGGGTAATTCATAACATCATACTTATCTACACATGCCAACAACACATTGTACATGGTACTATATGGTATGGGGGATACATAAATACACGCATTATATACAAATACACATCGATTACAGATCTACTAGTACATATGTATTATCACAATAGACGACGACTGACAGGCAGCCTAGATGCCACAGCAGGAGCGGTGTGCGGCGGCTGCGTGGCCATTCTCTTGATCCGCCTCGGCGTCATCCGAGATGCTAATGGCGCCAGCATTGGGCGCCAATCTGGAATTTTGCAATCGCAACGCATTGGTATCGCTCTGCTGCTTACTACCATAATGCTCTACCATCAGTTGGGTAAGCAGTTCGAACAGCTCGTTGACACCCTCATTTTCCTTGGCGGACGTCTCTACGTACTGTGCGCCAACCGTCTGCGCATAGCGCAGTGCAGTCTCATAGCTAATGGCGCGCTGGTCCTCAAGATCAGTCTTGTTGCCCACAATAATCAGCGCAATCTCGCTGCCACGCATCTGTTTAAGTTCGCGTACCCAAGACTTGACCTTTTGGAAGGAGTCTTGATCGGTGATATCATACACCAGCAATGCGCCATCCGAGCCTCTATAGTAAATGGGCCCCAATGCATGGAAGCGCTCCTGTCCGGCTGTGTCCCAAATATTTAGCTGGGCGCGTTGCTCATCTGGCAGTGTTACCTTTTTGGTCACGAAAGAAGCCTGCAGCGTGCTGAGGTGCTGTGTGTTGAACTTGTCCTCCATGTAACGCAGCACCAGCGATGTTTTGCCCACGCAGCCTGCAAAATGCGCAGCGCTTTACAAATATAAAAAGCACAGAGACATCCAATTGCGACTGGAGGTTTACTCACCTTCGCCCAGCAGCACCGCTTTGAAGTTGAGCGTGGGCCCAGCACCCGTTCTGCGCGAACTCATTGTAGGTCCACTCGTTTGCAATTTAATAAGCGATTCCGAAACATTGAGTTATTCTGACACACTTGGAATTTTGTAATTGATTTTATTTTCATATATGTATATTTTTATATATATATTTTTTGTCAAATTGTCTAGAAGAGTTGCAAGCTAATCGCCGATAGATTGTGGCGGCTTGTCGATAATTATGTCAGGCACAAGCTGATAGTGTTGAGTATTTTTGCCTTTAAACATATGTGTGATGCATCGCAATCACAGTGGCACTAATTTAATTAATATTCCAATATGGATCTCTCATATAAAAAACGCATATCAGCATATTAATTTTGGAGCTCAAAAGAGGCGTAAAACAACTTTAGCGCTAAAATGTTAGCTTTATACAAAGAAATATCGGCAAAGTTACCGATATATGCGTTACCTAAGGCAAACGATATTATTTGTAATCGCGATATGCAACACTACGTTGGCGCGCGTTTGATTTACAATTATCAGCTAGATAAAGTATTTCATATATCAAATAGTAAAAAAAGTTTCTTTGATAATAGCTTGTTATTATTATTTTTTAAATAATAATTTAATAGCGTATTGCACCACCATGGCGGCTTTCTACTTACACCAAATACGCTCTCTCTCGCGCGCAAAATATGCGAAATTCCAGCACACTTTACAAGGGTCTGGAGGCGTGCGCACATACGCTTTGACCGAGTAGTTACTGTAGTTGTTGTTTTGTTCACATTACTTCTGCTCTCAATTGAGGCGTCACTACGCAGTGCCGCATTCAACCTGTTCCCGGATCGAAGAGGTTGAGAGACCATAGACAATTTACAGTGGGCCGCTCATGTGGATGCTCCATATATATTAGTCTTCATTCATGATTCGTTTGAGCACAACCATTGTACACAGCAGCTACCACTCTCTGTCTCTCCCTGTCTCTCTCTCGTTCCTTTTCCTTCTTTCTCTCTCTCTTTTTACTCCATCCACTCTGCTCTCATTTGTCGAGCTCTCTCTCTCTCTCTCTGCTTACAGCTCCGGCTCGGGCTCTGGCTCTGACATTAGCTCTGGCTGAGAGGCTGTGGCATCTGTTTTCTATGACAACGGCAGTGGCGCAGCTTTGTCTCGTGCTGGCGTTTCATTCTAGAATTAAGTGCCGCCGCAGCAGGAATCGAAAAATCCCAGCGTCAGGCGCGCTCCGTGTGCCTCCAGAAACCCGGAACCGAGACAAACCGAACCGAAACGTAGCGGAAACGAAGCTAACGTGAATGTGTAACGGTATCGGCAGCATTAATTGCAATACAACAAAAACTAAAGTATTTCAAATATTCAACAATAAAGAGAACACAATAAAAATTGTTAGTAAATATCAAATAACGGTATTTTCAAGTTAACTGCATTAACCGTTGCGCTTTCGTTTGCTGTGCAAAAAAGTTTACAAGAAGCCAAATCCCTGCCCTACAAAAACACACACACACACACACACACACACACACACACATTCGCACAGAGGCATACGCATTATTTTTGGTGTACACACACGCATACAGACGCACGGTGGTTTCCTGTGTAGGCGCTGCCAGGTCTTCGGCGTTGGCGTCGGCGTCGGCGTCGGCGTTGGCTTCGCATTTGGCATACATAAAGTTTTTGTGCTGTCCGTTAGAATTCAAAAGCCATCGCTATATCGCTTAACGGTAACTGTCTAAGTGTGTTAGTGTGCGTGTATATGTGTGTGTATTTGGTCAGTAAGCCAACAAAAACTGCGCACCAAACAGGCGTAAAACCAGCAACAGCAAACAACAATATTTTTGTCTGCTTAGCAATTCCGCTTGCCCTTTCGGGGTTGCTGCTGTTGCGTCTTTCAAATTACGCACTTTCGCACACACACACACACACACACACACACACACACACACACACTCACACACACACGCGCAAATACGCAAAGCAGTTGTGGCGTAGAAGGCCAAATGCGCAGCAAATGCAATTGCCACGCCCCACACCGCCGGCCCGACCCTGCAACACAGAGTGGCTTTTGACAAAGTTTTTCTTTTCCTGCGTGTGCGTGCCTGTGCGTATGTGTGCGTGTGTGTAGCTGTAACTTTTGCATTTCTAGGGATACACAGGATACACACAATGTGCGTTAGCGCTATAAAGTGAAGAGCGCCAACAGCAGAAACAATAACAAAAGCCAACAGACAAAAAGGACAAAGGCGCAAAATATAGGAGCAGGGCAAAGGCCAAACAAAAACAATTCACGGCTCGAGTAAAGGAATTTGAGTGCAGAGTGAAGATACACAGGGAGTGAGAGAAAGAGAGAGAGAGAGAGAGAGAGAGAGAGAGAGAGAGAGAGGCAGAAAGGAAAGAGGTACAGAGGAAACAGGAACAGTAACAGGACCAGGACCACGAACAGAGAGCATGGATAGCTCACCGGATTTGTCGCTGTCGCTGAAACTGCGACGCGGCTCCAGCGACTCACGCGACAATTTCTATATGGACTTTGCGCAGGGCATCGATTCGGATATCGAGGAGGTGGACAACAGCAATACACATCTGGATGATGCGCTCGCCTCGAGCTCTGGAATCCAGATGGCATTGCCGCCGCCGCTGCCCACAGTCCCGTTGAGCGAGGAGATGCTGCTGTTGGTGGCACCGCCACCACCGCCGCCGCCAACCACGCTGCTCGGCCAGCCGCTGCCGACGCTAACGGAGACGGATGATATGCCGCCAACACCAACGCCGCCGCCACAGCAGCAGCTCAGCATGGAGGCCAACTCGCCGCCCGGCTCCTCCAGCAATTCTGTGCTCGAACTGGAGCTGATACCGCCGCCGCCACTGTCGCCCATGGATGATGCCGGACTGCGCACCGATGACGACGATGGGGAGGAGACAGACGATGCCGAGGAGGCGGTCATTGAGCCACCAGTAGCTATGCAGCTGCAGCAGCAGCAGGAGCAGGACAATGCTGCCGATGCCGATGATGATGATGATGATGACGAGGAAGAAGAAGATGAGGATGAGGAGAAATCGACACCGCCACCACCGCTGCCGCCATTGCCTTCGAATCTGTCGTATGTGCAGGGCAGCGTCACGCCCCCTTTAACTAAGTCGCCATCGACATCTCCATCTCCGCCGGCAACGCCGCCGCTGTGCCCGGAACTGAACATCTGCAAGATGGTGTCGCCACCAGCGCAGCACGTAAGTCAGATACCACCTCTAACGCCCTCGTCCGAGAGCGAAGAGGAGTCGCAGCCGAATTCTCAGCCCATTGTAAGGCAGCAACCGCAGGGAATGGAGCAGGATCAAGATGAAGAACCAGGCCCAGCACCAGGACCAGAACCGGAACCGGAGCCGGAGCCAGAGCCAGAGCCAGAGCCGGATCAGCAGCTGGTAAGCGGTGGTCAGCAGTTGGCCACCGAGGAGTACAGCAGATCTCTAGACAATGAGGATGAGTCAACAACGATTACCACACCGCCCAGCAATGGATACTCGGCATCCTCGATAATTGCACCACCGCCAGAGCACTTTGCCGAGCTGGACGAGGACAGTCTGGGGCGTGCCTTCATACCGCCACCGCCGGCAGGTCTGGAGGATATCAATGTGGATGCGGACGAACGTGATGAACAGCAGCAAGAGAATTTGCAGTCGCTCGACGCTGATGAAGAAGACCTAACCAAGGTTGAAACCGATGAACTGTCCATGGACAAAACATCGCCCAATGTGGGCGATGACGACGCCGACGATGCCGACGATGATGAGCCAGGCGATAGCATTAGCTCCCCCCGAGCCGCCAGCATTGCCAGCGGTGGCATCATGTCCACCAGTGGCGCCATTGCCGCCATGGCCGCTGGCAACGCAGGTCTAGGGTCTCCCAAGTCAGACGGCCGTGTGCCCAGTCGCAGCGGTAGCCAGCGCTCCCATGCTGGCTCCCGCACTAGCTCCCAGCATGGGTCACGCACGGGCTCGCACGCAGGCTCACGGACCGGCTCCCGAACCGGTTCTATAGCCTCTGCTTCTGCCGCAGCCGTCGCCGCTGCTGCAGCCGTGGTGCCGGTGCTGTCCCCTCAAGCTTCGCTCAAGTCACAGACATCGCTCAAATCGCAGGCCTCGATCTCGGAGAGGAGTCCAGCGCTATCGCATAGGTCATCGCAGCGGAGCGCCGAGCGCGTTCAGAGCCCGCCCGCAGGCGAGAGCGCACCAGCCATGCCCTCGCCCCCACTGATGCGCAGCTCACCGCCCGAGCTAGCCAAGAGCCCACCGCGGCAAATGCACAGTCCGCCGCGCATAACAACGCCACCGCGCGTCTGCAGCCCCCCGCTGGTCAGCAGTCCACCAAAGCTGGCCGAGACAGCCGCAGCAGCCATTGCCACAGTGCCAGTCGTGTCCAAGCAACAGGCCAGGTAAGCAAAATGCCGCTTCAATGTTTGGAGCGGGACACATTTCATTTAGCCACATTAATGCCATTCACGATGTTCACTTTTTCTAGTTGAGAGGGCTGTTGGCTGTTTCGGGTCAATATTATTAAGAATAAGGTCAGCATAAAAAATTCCACCCTTTTTTAAAAGAAAGAAAAATGTCTTTCATGTCGATAAGAGGCTAAATTTGTATATCGTACAAACATATCTTGTTTCTATTGATCGAAGTGTTTCAGAGGGTCTGGAACAGCATATCGCATATTTTTTTTTAGAAAAATATATCTTTTTTAGCCAATGCGATAAATGCGACTCAAGCTACTGATCTATTGTTATGATGTTTATGACTAGGATGCTATATTCCAAGAGATCAAATCTGTAAAATACCTCAACAACGAGGTTTAGGGTTCGTCATATCATAGCTATATATACAAAGGAGAGGGTGATACTCATCAAATTGGCAATTCGGATAACAATAATAAAAATAATCATAACATTCTTCACAATAATAAAATGAAAGTTGGAAGATGTTATGACAACCTTCTGGACGAAGACGAAGAAGAGAAAATAAGCGGTTAAGGATGGCAAACTATTCGATCAATATAGCTCATTTGATGGTTTCATTTTGTTTGTAGTGGGACAATATTAAGGTTACTCAGTTTCCTACTAGATCCAAATCAAATGACATTGATGCAGGATGTAGCAGTCACAGTAAACTCTTCTTCTTGGCCGTAAGGCAACGCATTTCAACTTTCACATGTTCCTTTAAATAGAGTTGGTTGAGTTGCTTGGGATATCGGCACCGATTGTAAGGACTAGCTGCTCTCCATTTTGAAAAGTAAACTTGGAATGAGATTCCAGACGAAAGTCCCAAATTCTAATCCGATGAAAGTATTCATGAACATATGTGAATGGGTTCGAAATGGAACCTTGATGAAGGCACCATCGAGAGCGACTTAAAGAGTTTTGTCAGCCAGCCAGATTTAAAATGTCAGGTAGAGTGCGTTTTCAAAGCTTGTGCAGTTTTCTCATCCAATGTTCTATAAATATGCATTTCTTTTATCTCCTTCGTTGGACCATTAAGGAATACAAATTGATATTTTGCGTTCCATAACTTTGGTTATCGATATTAGTCTCGAGTGGTAGCTATCTATTTAAACCATCTGTTGGCTGTTGTGTTGCTCTGCTCTGGTTTTATTATGACGAGCTAACATAGCGGCACACATGCACAAAGACACACTCACACACTCATACATATGCACATACCCTCTACATAAAACTGGCATTGCCGCATTCCCTTGCACCTTTGTTAATTGCATAAGCATTGCCTGGGCTCTCGACAGCTTGTTGTCTGCATCCATTAGTTGCTGTTAATAGCCGAGCAAAACTGTTTAGTTCGTGCACTCGACACTTGCCGCATGTTGCATGCTGCGCTTGTTGCCCGGGGCCTGTGTCTGACCCCTACTATCTAAATGCGCCATCATCCAGTTCGCAGCCTGGGCCTCGCTGGGCCTGGCAGCTCGCTCGTAACATGGCAGCGTAGTCGCTTTTACACTTTGCATTAATTAAACATCACGTTTCCAGTGCAACAGCCTGACAAGTTGCACAGGCATTGAGGCCGCACGGGGCCCACGCGGCGTATGCGGCACTTGGTTAATGCGCATACGCCATGTTGCCCGCAGCTGCAGATGCCGCGTAGATTGGCTCGCCACGAACAAATTGCGCAACAAAGAAGTTGCTGTAGGTTATTGTCCTCCGTTGCTCTCACCTGCTGTCGCCGGCAGGCGCATTGCCACAATTGCGGCGACACCTGCCCATTGCCATGCACCCCATATTGAAGCAGTCCAGCTCAAACCAAAATGGGTCAATTCAAACTCTGCCGTTGTGCTACGCAGCAGCAGCTACTGTCCACCCGGAAATAGCTGCCCATTCAGCAAGTTCATTCCATTCGCGTGGTTTTGTTTGCCCAGACGGCAGTCGGACATTTCCAGGCCAGCGCGTGCCTTGTGTGGAATTAATGCCTAAGACTGGAATATTCTGTGAATGGGCAGGTAAATAACGGCAAGTAAAACAAGCCAAATGAACACGTTACGAATGTTTCATGAATGCCATGCGATTGACCTGCGAATGCATTACAAATTGTTTACATATGCCCTTCGGATGTCTTTTGAATGACTTACGAATACACCACGAATGGTCTATGAATGTCCTCTGAATGCGAATCCCTTATGAACGCATTACGTGCAAGTTAGGAATACATTAAGAATGCATTACGTGCACTCTGCAGTGCAGTGCAAATGCCTTTAAAATGCCTTACGAATGCTTTATTAATCAATTACGAATATGTTACGAATAGTGATTAATGCCTTTTGAATTATTTATACAAGCACTACGAATGGTCTATGCGTTCCTTACGAATGCCTCGGGAGTACAATGATTGCATTACGAACACTCTACGAGTGCTTTACAAGGCCATACGAATGAGTTAGGAATGCCTTACGAATGCTTTTAATTAGCATGTGAACAAACGTGAAGCACTCGAAATCGACAGTTGAAATGTTGAAACTGCTGTCTTCTTCAACTATCGATAAGTTTTATGCACCACTGAATTAGTTAAATTTCCTCTGCCTGCTTTCATCTACAGCACTTTTCTGTGCCACAAGCACGTTGCAACATTTGTAGCGAGTGCCACATGCATGCCCGCTCACAGAATGCTTCCGGCTTGGGTTTGGCGTGCGCCTGCCTCCTGTACAACCGGCACAACCATATATGCAACAGCCGAGTTGCACGCAGGTTAACAACCCCGACGAAACGCCATAAAGTATGCAGCACTCTATAGAAATCGTATTACAAGAGCGATTGAGTGCATGACCCACAGTAACCACCACCGGTTGGCAAAAAAAATGCAAGCAGGCAGGCTGGCAGTCAGCCAGCCATCCAGATCGACTTTTGTGTCCCGTCGACTGGAAGAGCCAACCCGATGTCAAGGTTATTTATAAGCTCTGGCACAAAACTCTGCCACACTTGTTGCAATGTATGAGCTCTATGTACCCTCTTCATCCAAGCACCAAGTGCGGCACCATAAGGATGAGTTCTTGCTGAAGTGCCGTTGTGCTCGACAATATTTTTGAGTGCCAAGCGGATAGATACTCAGATTCAAGCTCAAACTCAAACGCAATCTTGAATCTAGATTTCATATAAACAAATCATGCATATGAATCCATTTCGTTGCATTTATATTCAAAGGCAAGTTCGCTGCATGTGTGGGCGAATGTGAATGTGTCTGCGAATGCAAATGAATGGCAGCCTGTAACAAAGATTCGTGTGAACAACCTCAGACAAGGCAGTGAATGAATTTATGATTTTTGTGTCTATATCTGCATCTGCTTGAGATCTACTCGAGATTGATGAGAATCTACCTGACAGCTACAAAGCTGACATTTATACGGAAACTTCCCTTTAGTTCGAAAATGCACGCAGAGACAAGTTTGTGTAAAATTGTACCTTCAAGTGGGGTACAACTGATCAATATTTGCAAAACCTCAAAAGGAAGCCGAAGCCACTTAAGTTTCCTTAAGTTAGTGTGAAGTCGCCGGTTCAAATACATAAGCATTTTTTACAGTTTTGTTTAAAGTGGCTTTGTTTAAGTAATTGACATATTTATAGGAGATATTTAAGGGAACCATTCGCTGTTTTAATCTAAAATTCATAGACGTAATAAATCAGCTTCATTTAATTATTATAATTTGCGTATAGAAAATATTTGGATTTGGTCACCTGTCTCGCAGCCTCATTTAGCCTTAATTACACGTCCGCCGTGCAGGAGTGCCCCAAATATTGAGTCGCCGCCCCAGGCCAGAGAGAATAAAGCGGACAGCTTTGTCACCTAGCTATGTACCATATATTTATATATATATTTATATACACATATGCATATAGAGATTAGTTTCAATTGCCAACGTGGGCAGCCCAAGCTGCGGTTTATGGAGGGGGTTTTTCATTAGTTCTCTTTTTGTATACTATTTTTTTGCTGCTGTTATTAAGCACAATTTAGGCGCACACTAAACATTGCTAGCGCGTGGGAGTCTATAGACTAGAGAATTAAAAAAACGCTGGAAACAGCTGGTGACAATGACAATGACACAGTTCATGGATTGGAAGATTTAGTGGCCTGCAGCAAACTGAGAGATCGCAGAGAACTGCAAGAGTTCGGGAATGGAAACAACTATATATTCCAAAAATGTTATCTGATCTGAGTACAGATCTTAGTGATCTGATTTATCTGTATAATTGGAGCTGTTTTTTTTCTGCGCTTGAGTGCCACACAATGTCGACGACGACGACGACGACAACGACGACGACGACGCCGCCTCGACGGAAGTGTCTGGCACCCGAAATGATGAGCAGTGGCCAACGGTCAAGCGGGCATTTAGTAATGTGCACATATATAATATTTATATAGATATATAAATATATATATATATATATTTATATGTATATGCATAGCTGCTGCTTTACCCCATGGCAACAGCGGGTCCATTATTTAATTAAGCCACTGTTGTGGTTGCTGCGTCCAAGTGTGCGCCTGCAGAATATCTGCGCGAATCTGCGCTCACAAAACGGAACGGGGGCCTCATGCAAATCCAGTGACTGGCGGCGCATTCAGTCAATCGATGTCGCTCATCGCGACTGCGACTGCACATCTATTAGGGGCATTATTAATCCAGAGATCCACATTCCATGCCTTCCATTTCCAGCAGCAGCAGCAGCAGCAGCATTGTCGTTCCGGAGCCACCACTGGCCACGCTTAGCTATCAGGATGAGCAGAAGTCGCAGCTGCCCAGCTCGGAGCCCGTTTCCGTTTCCGTTGCCGGTACCACACCGCCGGCCAGCGTGGTGGTGACCAGCCAGCCGCGTGCCCACTTTACGAGCAGTCATCATCATTACCATCTGCCGCATCAGTTCCAGCATCCGCATCATCAGAATCATCATACGCACAGTGTTCGCGTGCCCACGCCCACAGTGCCGAGCAGCTATACACCATCGTCGTCGGCGGCATCAGCTCCGGATGGCGATGGACGCTCACCGAGCTATATTCGACGCGCAGTGCCTCTGGCGGCACCAATACTAAGCAGCTCCCTGCTATCCGCTCCAGGAGAGGCTGGAAACGTGGCGGCAGCCGTATCACCGGGCCGTCATTCGGCACGTTCCGGCTCGCAGCATCACGTTACCATCGACGAGTCTAGTTTGCCACACAAAAGCAATGTGGAGACCGCCGGACCCAGTGGCCTGATATTGGTCGGCGGCGATGGCGATGGTGATGGCGACCACGGTGGCGACAGCTCGGAGCCACCCTCATCGCCGGGCAGCAGCTCCGAGTGTCAGCTCAGCAATGCAGATAGGGAGCGACAGGGTGGCCAGCTGGCACTCATGTATCACTCTCATCAGCTGACCAACTATCCGGTGCTGCCGGCCATCAAGCGCACCCATCGCCCCTCCTTTGTCTATCCACCAATGCCGCGCGTCAAGGCGTAAGTAGCTTTTACTATATGGTTAATATTTTCATATCAGTCTTATTAACAATCTCTCTTTATCTCAGCGGCGATGCTCTGGCCACACTCTTTTCAGCACTCTATGGCAAACTGCTAGTCGTCATGGGCGTGGCCTTTCCCATGGCCGAAGTTATTTCTACTTATATACCACCATCCTTCTATGAGGTGAGTTGTGTGCTTTCTCAATTCTTAAGTTCACTTATTATTAATAGAATAATATAATGATAAAATAATGATATATCCAAGCTTTGCCTGTGGTTTGAACCAGCATCTTCTTTTTTCAAGAGTTGACTCTTTTCTTTTCGGTTTTATGCTATTAATTCAATAGCTCTTTTTTTGCCCGTTGCTGTTCTCTTGATCTGAAATATTTTCCGTTAAGTTTCTTCTTCCCATTTATCCGTTCACCACCTTATGTAATTGCAACTTCCGGTTGTTGGATTGTTTTTCTTTTCTTCCAGGTCTACTATTTGTACTTGTACATTGGAAGCATGATCTTTCTGCTCTTTATGTACGCCACACTGCTTTGGGGACGTCCCAAGCTGCCAGTGCCGATGGGTAAGTGAGATTTAAAGGTTGTGTGTGCACATGAGATTAATGATTCCTTTGGCATTTGAAGCTACATCGCCTAGCAAGTCGGCGGCCAAGGTGAACGCCTCGGATAGCATGGATGAATCGGATACGGACAGCACCTCGACCCATCGCCGCATACCGCCGGCCATTCAAGTGCGTCGTCCGTCGCTGCTGTCACCGCTTGGCAGGCAGCACCACTACGGCAGCTTCTATTTGCGCATGGGCGCTGTGGGTGAGTATTCAGTTTGGACTGCTTCGACCCACTAGTCGGGGGAAAAAAGGTTGAGCAGCTGGTGTAAACCATTTGATTTGGGCTTTGCAGCATTTGGCATTGGCAGCATGATCTACTCTGGCCTCGAGTTTGGTCAGTACTTTGAGCTGAACCCGGACACCAAGTGCCACAATGTGCTGCTCGCATTGACGCCAGCGACCCGGATGGCTTTCATCTTTATTCAGATGTACTTTATCTTTCTGAACAATGAACAGATTAAGGTCTATCGCTACAAGATCATCGCACGCTTCGGCCTGATGCACATGATCGGCACGAATCTGGCTGTCTGGCTGAACGTATTGATTCAGGAGACAAAGCACGAGATACTCACCTTTTATAATCCGGAAAATCGCACGCTGCGCATCTCGCATCGCATACCGGGACACTCGCGCGGGCATGCTGTCATTGCTCCGGATCCGACGGCACATTTGCGTGTGCCCCGCGGCCTGAAGGGTCCCTATCAGATCTTCGAGTGCCGTCGCACAAATATCATTGGTACTTTGGTGCAGGACGCCTCCCCGTTTCTATTCCCGTGCACCATTGAGTATTCGCTGATCTGTGCCGCCATTCTCTATGTGATGTGGCGCAGCATTTCCCGTCCTCAGACAGCGACTCCACAGCGACCGGACATGATTAGCTCGCCGATGAAGCGTTCCCCGCACCACTATTCCGTGGACTGTGCACGCGCCCACAAGGGTCTATTTGTGGGCATACTAATCCTCGTGCTGACCATCATCTCGCTGATAATATTCTTTGTGCTCATCTCCCGACCGGAGTTTGTTGCTCTCGCGGTCACCGAGGTAACCATCTGTGAGCTGCTCATATATGGCACTGCGACCATAGCCACTCTGTTGGGCATGATACAGATCCGACATCTGCAGTACGATGCCTATCGCAGCTTCTCCCTGGATGACATCCTGCTGGTGGGCGCGCAGACGGGCTCGTTTCTGTACAACATTTTCACGGTGATCGCCGGACATTTTACTCTGCGCAGCGATGACATGCTGGTGCCCATTAATGCGCTGGCCTCCATTGTGCAGACCGCATGCCAGACCATGTTCATACTGGACGCTAGTCGGCGGCAGGCGGTCAGCCCGGAGCATATACGCAAGAAGCCGGGACGGGAAATAGTCACATTTATGCTGGTTGTGAATCTGGCAATGTGGGCGATTAGCACATTGGAGAAATCGCGAGCCGAATCGCATCCCATACAGCTGAACTTCTACGGACTCTGGGCCTGGACTATAATAACGCACGTATCCATGCCGCTGGCCATATTCTATCGGTTCCACTCGACAGTGTGCCTGTGCGAGATCTGGAAGCGGGCCTATAAGCTAAAGCCGGCATATATGTGAGAATTCGCCCGCTCGCGCATTCAAAGTATTGCGCAGCAGCAACAATTCTGCGAGGATCTCAAGACCAATCTATCCTACTGCTACTGCTCCACAACTCTGGCTGGTGGCGAGCTCGAGACAGTCGAAGAGGTGGACAGCGGCGGCGGCGGCGGCAGCGGCAGTGGCAGCGGCAACGGCAACGGCAACGGCAACGGCAACGGCAATGGCAATGGCAATGGCGACGGTGACGGTGACGACGCCAATGTCGACGCTGAAGCAGGAACAGATAATGCCGTTGATCTGGTTGCACGTGTCCAGCAGGACGAGGGCGAACAGGGCGGCGGCAGCGCAGCCAGCCGATTGGAACGGGCCCACGGCCGGGCGCTGTCGCCGCAAAGCCTCAACACCGATAAGGCCTTCTGTCCGGTCTACGTCATAAACGGCGAATGAGTTTACGCTCACTTTGAGTTCATTGACGCATTAAGCGGCCATGAGCTCAACTTTGTTTAGCGCTTGAGCACCCGCAGCAGCAGCAGCAGCAGCACCTCCACCACCACCAACACCACCACCAACACCCACCAAGCATAAGGAACCACTACGAAAGAAACAAAAACAAAAAAAAAAAAAGACACCACCCAACAGCAACACCCACCATCGGAAAGTCAACTTTAGGCCTAGGCGGGTGCAAAAGTTATTTAGCCCGAACAGAAATAATAACAACAAGAAAATGAAAATGAAACCCAAAAACATATCCGCGAGTTGGAAAAATGGCAATGAAAACATACATATTTAAGATGTAATACATATATACATAGAAATCCGTATATAATTGCAGGTGAACCCTTGAAAGACATTCCTAAACGAATATTCCACAAAAATTGCTAAGGAAGCCCCACAAGCAATGTGAAGTCCTTTCTAATCAAAGCTAAAGTCTCGAGTCTAAAGAACTTGTGTGTGGGTATTTTATTTTCTCTTTTTTTATATGATGGGCCACATAAAACAGCCGAAAAGTGTGGGACTTTCAACCACTGATCCAAACAACTACTCCAAGGAGATGTCACTTAGACCTCATCTAGAATCTCGACTAGCGGGAAAAATAGGCAAATGAGCTAGTCTAGAATCTCATCTAGGCTGAAATGGTAGAAGGAATCTCATCTGGGGAGAATTGAAAGAAGGGGCTCCTCTAGAGGGATTCTTTGATCTTTCCCCAACTTAGTGGGATGTTTAGCAAGGCTTTTCCATTCTTAGTGTAAGCTATGCCCCTTCCCATGTGCGTGTTCGTATGTGTTTGTCTCTTTGTGTGTGTGTGAAGGTGTGTATGTATTGTAAAATATCACAATATTACGAATCTTTAATAGATACCTACATACACGTATAACCAAAGGTTAGTTCCATGTTCTTTCACATTGGGCAACTTTGATGGTTTTAGAATGTTGGTGCGTAGATGCGCCCCATATTATGCATTAAGTTAAAAGAACAAGTTCCATAACAGATCGTAAGAGTTGGCCATCAGCAAAAGCAAACAACAACAATTAAATAGATTTTGCACCATATTGAATTTCCATGACAGACCTCAACGAACCACGATACAGTTTTCATACCACTAATGTTCACTCTAAAGAGACTGAATGCTTATCCTTAGTGACCAGCCCGAAATTTCAACACAACAATAACGTAGCTCAACTGAGAAGCGCCGCGAAAGGCGCTGCCGCAAAACGAGTTGTGAATCATAAAGCAAATATACTTAGTATGCATATAACCTAAAGAGTTCGATTTAACAATATACACGATACAAAATGATATGATACTAAACAACATATTTGGCATTCGTGCAGTTCGAAAACGTTCTATATGGATATACTCAAGCAAAAGCATAATAAATACTAATTATAATACAAGTAAAAATAAAGGATATTATCGTAGACATTGCTGCGTATTCATAATTAAGTACATTGAAATCAAAATACATCAACTTGCATATTAAATATAAAGCGAGAAAAACATAAACCCCACCAAATGCGAGCGATAAAGTCAAACAACCATGAAAAGTATTAACTATATTATACTACATAGTAGCATATGATATAGAAAGGTTTATAAAATATAAAATATAGTATATACATATACATATGCATACACATATACATACATATATGCCAATGTTCAGTATCAACAACAGCTAACAACTAAATTTTTGTTGATATCAAACTATATATAATACATACATACATTTATAATATATATACATTCACATATATATATATATAAATATATAATTATATTAAGTAAGATCATAAATATTTGCCGCACTCTTAAGTAAATTTCGAATAGTTATGATCCCCTTATTGTTGAAATTCCTCGTTTATTAATCGTATCTCGTTGCCATTAGCCGATGAATCACTGAGTTTGGATTTGTTGAATTGAAATATTTGAATTGAAAACTAGATGTTCTATTGGGTACTATTTTATAAGCATTGAAATAATTGTTGAGAGCTTCGTTTACCCTTACTTATAGGTTCTTGTGATAATTTACTTATACGCATGCAAACATAACTAGTATGTCTGTGTGTTATTCCTCTCATTTACGAGTCCCATCACAAATTCATAGCTAAGACGTACGAGTTTTTATATTAACTATTTAGGATTTAGTAAGCTCAAACGATAGAAGGACAAATCATAAAAATAGATTCATGGGAATCGCATAAGAGACGCACAAGTAAAGCAACAACAACTAACTATGTAATCTACTTTTAAATACATAAAAGTAAAACACTTTTAAGAAATGAAAACCAAAAATAAAAAAAAAAATTTTTTTTTGTCTACCATAAAGGTATAGAGCCTAGAGTATATATATATAAATATATGTATGTCTGTGTAGGTGCAACTAAATGTTCAACAAACATAAAGTTTTATTAAAATATTCGTATTTGTGTACACTCCGCTCTCCTCATCTACGAAACATTGACTTGTATATTTTTCAATGCCAAAGAGTTTTTACTTAGCCTAAGTTAAAATTGCTTTCAATATAAACTAACTAATACATATACAACATAATCAAATATGCTAATGTATGTGTGATTGATTGATTTGAGTTCGTATTTGAAAGCAAGTCTGAAGTTTTATTGTATATTCACGTTATTAATGCCGAAAACAGAATTTCCAAAACAGAAAAAACCAATACCAAAAATTCAATTTTAATTAGAATTATAGCATATATATATTTATATATATATATATATATATATATATGTGTGTTTATGCATAACTTAGTTATCTCAATTTTATATTCAAACTAAATTTTTAACTAGCATAACTATAACTTTGTATGCATTTTCTTACATGTATTTATTGTACACCGACTTGGACACTGCTCAAAAAATAAAAATATAAAAAAGAAAAAACTATAAAAATAAACTCAAAATAAATTGAAAACGAAATGAAAAATCGAAAGTGTCAAACCAAAAAAATTGAAATGTATTTACAAAAGTAATAATAGTGTTTAATTAACTAGTTACTAGTTTGCGAAATGAATTCGTATTATATTAAAAAAAAAAAAAAACAAAAGAAGTGTATTGAAAGCTCCTATTCCAGTAGTCAAAGAAACAGAAATCAAACTAAATAAAAGTAAACATCAAAGTTATAACCATTTCATTAAAAACTTTTTTAAATTGCCATATAAAAAATAAATAAACATTTAAATAAAGCTACAGATAATACTAAATAAAACAAAACAAAAAAAAGTAAAAGCCATAATAGTTGCAATTTCGATTAAATGTATTTGTAATCTTCAGCAAAGTAAAAATACTGGAGTGCTTATACAAAACAATCCTAAATTGAAATATGTTCTTTTTTTTTTGTTTTTTAATAAAACGTCATATATTCCTTGAATCTACCTTGTTTTTCTCTCTAGCAACTGAAGATTAGAAATGAATATAGTTTTATTAAAATTAAATTAAGTTCAAATACATAAATATTTTTGATTTGGCTTAAGAGACACTCCAGTTGTGTGTAAACTGATCATAGATTAGCATTAAATATGCAATAAAATTAATAAAAACGAATTCGATTACGATGAAAAAGCACATTTGTTAATTGTTTCATTTGGGTCAAGTTAGCGCCAGCCAGCACTTCCGGTTCTCCAGTTCACTAAACAATTCATCGCATAATTATGCCTCGCTGCGAAATGGGAGCAGCCCAGTCGTTGAGCTGGGCAAAATGAATATAATGCAAAATAAAAAATTGATGTGCTCGCATTTGTATGTTCAAATGGGCATGTATCTGTGGCTCGGCGAGAGGCGCACGAACCGGTTAGGGGTTGCTAGCGCGCCGAGAAGAGAGCGCCAAAAAAAAAAAAAATTCCAAAAAAAAAAGAGACTTAAAACAAACAATTATGCGTATCTTTTGGACCCGGACGCATCCCAAAAACGGTAGGCTCTGCATTTTGAGGGAGCTGCAACATTCGAAGGTGCCACATTAATGCTTTCCCCATTTGGCTTACGCTTTCACTCCCAACACACACCTTCTTTCCCTTTCTCTCGCTTCTGCTCTGTGCCAGCAGCCAACCCGCTCTCTGTCAGCCAGACTTGCCGTCTCGCCTGTGGATGCTGTGTGAGCTGCCCCTGATTTATGCTGCAGTTTTGTGGATGCTGTTTAGCCTATGTACCTATGCGTGCTATATGTATACCATATACCAACTGGTTACCCGGGACTTGAACCACGCCCTGGCCAACTGAGCTGGCCGAAAACTAGGTTAGCATTTCTGTTCGTTTTTCCCTACATGTTTATTTATTTGGAATTATTATCGCCTTGTGTTTTTTTTTGTTGACTTACAAATACAAGCGAAGCGCTGGGTCCGGGCTCCTGCTGTTAATCCAGGGCTCGTTGACTGCTTCAGTATAGGACGAGTGCCTTGTTGGCTGTTTAATTCAATTAGTGTTTTATTTGGGGTACGACACACGCACGGACACACACGCGCATACGGACACCCAAATAGCGAGGCCTGCAGCTTGACCATTGCACATGCCACTGCCCCTGCCCCTGCCCCTGCACCGGCCCATCCCCAGGCAATTTCCACACCTATGTATGCCTACGCACCACCAACTACATCACCTACACCCGAATAGGCCACCCATCTACCCACCCGCGGCAGCATTTATTGTGGGCGCGCCACATTGCAATTAGATACAAAAACAAGTTTACACAAAATGCACCCTGTTTGGCGGCAAACTTAAGCCAAGAGGTGAATGTCCTTTGCCTGATTTTACACGCATGCGCCACAAAAATCCCAGTTAGAGACTCTGCCACAGCCAGAGCCAGAGCTACAGCCACAGCCCCAGCGAGTAGGCGCAGCAGCAGCTGGCCTGCTCAGACTTTTATGTTCTGGCTCTGTCGCACCCCTGGAGCACTTCTGTGTCCTTATAAGCGTACACACACCTGCATATGAATGTGCCCGTGTGTGTATGTATTATTATCCCTGTGTGAAGACACGCATAATCACGCACAAGTACTAGCTCCTTATGGACCACAATCTCGACAAGGATTCTGAGAGGCATGGCCCAAAGTACCCAGGCTCACACCTAGTAACGGACTTTTTGGTCTATCATCAGCATCGGGACACGGTTGCCAAATGTATTTTTTTCTGCAGCGAATCAACCGAGCGACTGTCTAACTGACTGACTGACTGTTTGAGGGACTGATTGCCTAACTGATTGACTGACCAATTGGCAACGCACATTTCACAAGTGGTTTCCACCCGCAACTGTGTAAAATGGGTGGAAAACGGTTGTATGAAGATTTTAGTTAAAATAATTTGAATTTTTACACCTTTATAAAAACCCGTAAAAACCCGGGCGAATATAGAGAACTAAGGCGAAAGTTTTATATTAATTCAAACAGTTCTCAAACTATTCAATTTTCGAAGTACTGTTAATGGCAACTATGTCCTTTTCATTCGATCAAATTTGAAATTGCAATGAATAAAATAATCCAAGCATTATGTACCGATGACAGAAAATACACTCTGATTGCAGAGTATCAAACGGATATGTAGATTTTATAAATTTGGAGAAACTAATTTGGCCCGGGCAAGGCCGGGTAATTAGCCTTAGTTGACTCTGGTATACTGTCCCTTTTTGAACACGTTTTCTGAGCTATTTGCTAAGTTTTGTTAAGATATAAACATTTAAAATGAACAGGACGAATGAAGCTTTGAGGGCTAGCAATGGGTCCAGCTACAACGTATGTGAGGACATGGAATGCGAATCAGAGGAAACAGGCAGCTCAGCCGGGACGTTAAGTTCTGGAAAACTGAAGGCATGAACAATGACTCCAGGTTACAATGAATGTATATATGAATGCAATGTTAATCTGAATCCAAGGTGTTCGCGATCGAAGTCACACTCGGCCTGTAAGCTTTAGTCTAGCAAAGTCAAGGTGGACCAGCCAAAGGTAAAGTGTGGATCAACCGAATGCCAATAATGCCCATTAAGTAGCCGGAAACTAACTGTGTGACCTATGAGCTCCAAGCACTTATTAAGAAATTAGGTAGATCCAAACAACCAATGCATCCCGCATAAGCAGATGAATATTGCAATTTTCCAAACTCGTATTATCTGCCACTTCTTCATTTTATTGGATACCCTATCGGCCGGGGGGCTCTCTAAAAATCCCCATCGACACACAGTCAAACATAAGCGTGTGGTAAATAACACTCTCTATAGAGCTTAGCTGTGTTATGTTCTGCTGATTGCAAAATAAAAGTCTATATATAAATTTTGGTTCTTAAACTAAGTTATATTTTAGTTTTCATTAAAAAGCAATGAAAATAGAGTATTGTATAAGTCTACTCAACGGACGAAACGAAACCATCTTAATCTCCAAAGCTCCAGTACGTCTGCTGTCCGTCTGTAAGAACTCGTTGATCTCGGAAACTTTAGGAGCTTTCCTAAGATAAATAGATATTTTCGGGATAAACTTGGCGAACTTCTAAAAACAATGTTCAACAGAAAATTGTAGATACCCAACTTTAAAGAACAATGCACAAGCCCAGCCCAAAAAGTGTTTTCTGCGCCGAAATCGGATTAGTTCAGGCAACGAAGGCAGGAGATTAGCATATAATCCTATTAAACGTACGTAAAATTATGTGTGTTTGTATCAAATATATATGTAATATAGAGGGGGTGTTCCTCCACTTTGCCTAGTGGAAAGTTTGGTTCTTAAAATTGTAGTACAACTATTTCGCCAAGAAAAGTGGAAATCTGCCCGTTCTATTTGGAACTGTAAATATATTTGAAGACGATCGTGTTTTTTTTTTCAGTCTCGTGTGCATTAGGCTCTTATGTTGGGCTTTGAAAATAAGTTTGATGCCGATCGGACAGAACTTAAACCTTCGCCTATTTGTCATCCAATATTTCATAAAGATGCTTAGAGTTGAATTTGAGCCCATTCAGGCTAATCGAATGGTAAGCAAACAAGTTTTTCGCGATTTTTCCACATTTGGGCGTGGAATTTCCCAAAACTTCGTCTTAGAGGTGAACCATCACACAAGATAACTACAGTTAAAAATTCAGCTTCTTATCTCTTACGGTTTGTGTTCTGTGTTGATCACAAATCAGTCAATCAGTCAGTTAGTCAGTCAGTCAGACAGTTAGACAGTCAGTCAGTCTGTCAATCATTCAGTCAGTCAGGACAAACAGTTCCATATAGAGAGAACAAATTTCAGCATTACAAGAGTTTTTCGTAGCAGGAACTCATAGTTCAGTTAGCCAAAATGGCAATATACCCGTTAGCTGTTGAATTATGCAATCTGTCGCATTCGGATGCGGCGGCAAGAGTTCACGTGCTACCATTCCAGACAGTTACTGTTATTCAGTCAATCATCATCTTGTTTTTAGATATATTTCATTTTGTCTTTGGATTCGCGCAACGAATGTCGTGTGCAGCAGACTGCGAAACTACAGAAAAGGCAGCAGCGCCAGCAGCGGCGGCAGCGTATGTGTGAATATCGTACATGCTTACGATATACGGAAAGCGTCACGTCGCAAAGCGACGCCGGCCGCGACGTTGCTGTAGTTGCGAACCATACCGACGACCTCTGCTGCTGCTGTGACTGCGACGCAGCGTTGACGCCGGCAGAGCGCTTTTTCGTTGTTGGCCTGTGTGCGTTCTACGTTTTGAGTTGTTAGTTGCGTTCGAACTCAGTCATAAACGAACTGTTACGAGTGATGGAAGAGTCAATACGGTGCCTGCCAACAACAATCCAACGCAAGCAACAAACACAGCAACAACAACAACGACAGCAACAGAAACAACAACATCAGCAGAAATAGAAAAACAAAGTAATGAAAACGCAATCGGAAACCGTTTTAGAATCGAGCCAAGTCTTAACTCAAGCCCGAATCAATTCGCTTGAGTAGTCATACGAATTAAATACTTGTAGCAAATTATTGTTGCTTTAGACAATGTTGCCATTGTTGTTTTTGCTGTTGCGTTTTGTTGCCGCTGCGTTGACGTTGACGCTGCCGTTGCGCTAGCATTCATTTTTGTTTCTATTTTTTTTCTCGTACAGTGCTAAACCAAACTATTTTTGTAAAAGTTGTTAGCTTTTGATACCACAACAGCAACAATAATAATTAATGCAATAGCTATAAGAAGAATAATAATAATAACAATAACAGTATAAAAATAACATAAAACAAGCGGAGGGCAACAACGGGTCTTGTGCGCGTCGTCCCTTTTGTGTCTGAGTGTGTTTGTGTTTGTGTTCCTTCCATTTTCGGCAAACGCAACAAATTTTTTGCAAAGGCAGTCGATACGAGGACAGCAATAAGAAGAACAACAAAAACAACAACAATAACGGCAAAGCAAAGCAAACGCGCGCGCAACAATCAAACGCCCACGCACACGTCCGACTCGTGCGAACCTTTCCCCAACCCCCTCGCTATAATACTGCACTGAAAGCAGGACGAAGTCGTGACAGCGACATGCGAAACGCGTAACAAAACAAACAACACAAAGACGCAACTGCCATTCCACGTCCACGTGAGAGTTGACGCAGAAGAAGAAGAAGACGCAGCGCAGAAGAATTAGAAGCGTGTGACAAGGAGGAAGCCCGAAAAGTAAGTTCCATTTGAATATGGATGTGTTTATCTTGTATTTGTCCAATAGCAAAAATTGTCTGTTATTTTTATTTGTGAGTTTCTTGAGTTACCTTCGTTACCCACATAACTGGGCTACATACACACACGCACACATACATAGTGTATATACGAACATATATATTTACGCGTATTTGTGTTGACATTTCTTGGTCTTCCATTAGAAAGACATTGGAAGGTCCACTATAAGCGTTTCTTTTGCTGTGCCACCTTCGCTGGCAATGCGAAACCCATAGAAGTGCCACAAAATAATAAACTGTAGAGACAACAGATATTTCGTTACGAGTAAATTGCAAAAGAAATGGAAATTAAAATCGTTAACCGCAGGGCTGACGACTTAAATGGGCCACAGAACTGGGTCAGATGGATCGCTGCTTTACTGTGTAAGAATCATATTACAGCTATAAATCAATGTGTAGTGTTGTACAACGATTGCAGATACTGTCAACGTCTTGGGTTTGCTTAGCTAATCGAGCAGTGAAAAAGCTCTGGATCGCAGAGATCAGACAACTGGAGATCAACATATTATTTCATTTTACCACTGTTATCATTCAGTGTTGTAAACTGATTGTTGATATCGTACATCTATCCGTTATCAGATAGATCAAATAACTTATTCGGAATGGACTCCTTTTAATCAAAACACCGTTTGCCAGTGTTGTACAATGATAAATGTTACATTCTACAGGGTCATTCTAAGGATCTCGAAGGAAATTAATGTCTTCATACGAAACTTGGCTCATTTTGATTTTTTTTTTTTTTTTAATTTTTCCTCCTTGGATCGTTTCGAAAAATGTTCGCTTTATGTCGATTATGAAACTTGTATTTTGCTTTGCATGTTTTTAACGTTCTGTCAATGCATTCTCAGCATGCGAGGGTTGAAAGTGCCACCTTTCTAACGGTGGTGTGTTTTGCACTGACCCTTTGTGGGTGGTTGGTTTGCGTGGGCATAGCGCAAATCCAAATAACTAAGAACTTTGCTGCCGGCTGTAACCGACTGCGCAATACTCTGTGCACAATGCATCTACGACTTGAAGCTGTCAAAAGAAATGTCTACTTGACTTTCGCCCGGGCGACTCTTAGACTGTAATCGCAAAGCTGTGACTGTCAATCTGATCTGTAAAGGATCTACCCTTTACAAATGTGGGCGTACCTTGCACAAAACGAATGTACTCTTGTCCAGTTTGTAGAACCAGACATAGGGCATTATATATGCATATATCTATTGCGCTAATGAGACGCGTTGCATTTGCAAGCACAATACCATCAAATTGCAGCCCAAATAGGGGGTGGTTGCGACTGACTGTCGCTCAACCCTCCGCGACTCAAGGCTGACCAAAGAAACGCACCAGGAAAAAAAACCAAAACCAAACAAAAACCCACCCATCCACCGCCTCGAAACGTCAACGTCAGCTGTGGATCGCTGACAGACATGCTTTGAAAATTGTTGATGTTTTTTTGTTTTTGTTTCGGCTTATAAGGTCACCCTATTTTGCCATGCTTTGGTTTTAATACCCTGTTACTGAGTGTGCATAAATGGGGTATTATCTGAAGTGGGCCTAGTTTAAAGAAGGAATCAAAAGCTTTTGCTACAGAATATCTTCTAAAGAACTTTTCTTTAAGTCTTATATGTGCTTTGTTGCGTAACAGTACAGGGTGTCTGTAAGTCGTGCAAGATTCTATTTTCTATTGTCTATTCGCTGTTGTATAACAGATAGAATGAAAGTGAGGAGTGTCTTCTAGTCGTGCATGTTTATTTCATCTTTTCTAGCAAGCACTGAAGGCGGCTTGCCTTGATTGCATTTGTTAATTTTGTGCAGGGTATTTTCTAGTCTAGCAGCCCTGCGAGTCATATTAAGTCTGACATATTTATTGCATTTGAAAGATTGTGCAGGGTGTCTTGTTTAATTTAACTTAGATACTTATGTGGCGTCTGGCAAAAAACAAAGAGCCACAAATGTGTCCATCTGCTCCACAGCTCCCCCCATTCTCATGCCCATGTCCATTCGTATGCCCATTCCCAGTTCCAATTTCGTATGCGTTTGCAGCTATTTTATACAATTGCATTTCCGGTTCCCAATGTGGGCGCCGTCTCTTCAGCGCACACAGAACTGCATCTGCACAAAAAAAAGCACAACAACAAGAATGTATCTTTTTTTAAATGTTCCGCCAGTGGCGCTGATCCGCAAGTCTGCGATGGTTCTGGGTGCGGTTTGAGTGCCCGTCTGTCGTTTGTTTCTAATCTGTCATCGGACCCTTTTGTGCGACTGTCATAAAAAGCAACAACAGCAACAACAACAACAACAACAAATAATAATAACAACAATAATAAGTGCCTCCGGCAATGATCGGCCCGTAAAGATGAGCATTGAACAGCCCGCCAAAGATTTGTTTGGGCACTAACGAAATATGCTTTACGATAATATAAACATGGCATGCCATGCCACATGTGGCAACATTTAGAGGCGCTTATGTGGCAAGGCTAGCTGGAACCTGATAAGGTGATAATGTCCAATGCTTAGACCAAGAAAAGAAAAACCTGAAAAAGCAGCACGCCGAATTTAAAATTCCCTCGTAGGTATCTTGATATCTGCTGCAAATCGTTGGATCTAGTCGTAAGCCGTATGGAAGCTATATGATATAGTAGTCCGATTTGATACGGTCTTAAATTTAGGTTACATTTTTTAACAGAATAAAGAAGCTCGTAGGTGCTGACCTTTAATAAAGACGACGTCGCAAACAGAAATGTTTCGCAAACAGACACTACCAAGTAGCTCCGATGTTGACCAGAATTTGTGTAACGACAGATTTGGAAGACGGCACATGTAGTTCAGAAAAGAACCTAAATTCCAACCGGTGGCATCTATAAGAGCCGCCCCGACGAGAGAGAGGTTTACCTAGAAATGCTCATCAAGTATCTAGATACTTTATAAAGACGAAAAGTCTCTGCGTAACACATTTGGCGACAAAATTACAATACCCTCGACAAGGGTATTCAAGACGTTGCAATTAACAAGCGAGCGTTAGTTTGGCGCTAACTGAAAGCTCGACTCGATTTTCTATATAGACCATAACTGGACACAAGAGTTGCCGCTGCTGTTTGGGCCGCTTTGGCTGGCTCTTGCCACAGTCGTTAGCCATCAAATGTTAATGGCATTAAGCAAGCTTTTAATTTAAGTTTCTGTGTTGGTGTCAATGCAGCTACTGCCGTCACCAGCCGAGGCAGCAAGACCATGCGACAATTCTCAAAGTTGGGAGGGGAGGTCGAGACGGCACAACAACAACAACAATCAGCATTAGGCGTCGCTTGGAACTGGCCATGGAACAGCAGCAAAATGCGATTGGGCCAACATCATGGAAACAACGTTTTATGTTTGCCGCCTCGTTGCTTTTTTGCGGTTTAGGTTGCATGCGGGCCAGTCCGTTAATGGTCAGAACGCCCATTCCGCATATCAAAGGGCATATACCATAAGAACACCCTACACATACTTAATGTCGCAGGTAGCAGCCTCTGCGCAACATTTTGATTTGATTAAAAGCAAAAACCTCCGCCTTGCACAGACAACTAGCTTTCATGGAGACTGCGTCATTCTGTGAGATTTTTACACGTTTTCAAGCTGAAAATTGTAAAAGATTCTTAAGAATCAGTTAATTCCAAAGATGTTGTCGAGACTTAAACTAACTATAATAAATAATGGCCCAGAAGGAAATGTGTTAAATGTAAAAAGTAACTTACAAGATACGAAAATAAAATGAAGATACATATGCTTCTTTGCCATAAAATTGCATATGAGATTCAGATGTATCTTAGATAATAGTATCTGATGGACAAGTGAGAGCGAGATATAACTCTAAGATATTAATGTATCTAAGATATGAAAAAATCTTAAATAGAGATGAATCTGATTTAAAAATGTTGTTGATAATCAAATGTATCTGTAATACTAAAGTATCTAAAGTATGAAAATATCTTAAGAAAAAATGTTCTTGGCATAAAAATTTATCTGAGATAGAATTATTTCTAAGATACATTGTATATACATTGCGAATATACCACAGACTGCGATAAGAATATATCTTAAATAGAAATTATTCTGAGATATAAATGTACCTAAAATAAATTCGAATAAAACACAAATTGCTATAGAAATGTTAAGTACACAAATATGAAGCTTAAAGAAAGAAAATAAATCCTCGATATTTCTTTAATAGGTTTTAATAAAAATAATGAAAATTATTTACGAGACTGTGTGCTTCGTCAGGCATGCTGTTCATATGGAAATTGGCTATGCGTTTGTTTTTCCTTGGCAATGTTTGTTTTATAATAGAGCGCATTCTCCACGCAATTCACAGGCGATTTTCTGCTGTGTGCGTTTAATATGCCCAGACAGCTGGCCAAAAACTGAAATGGCACACGACCTCGCCACGAAATCCAATACGATCACTCGATCACAATGTGCAGCAAGCGATTACTGGATGCACTTGCTCTCCGGATACGCCACATGCGGCTCCAACGCTTGAATGGAATCGAGGGTGGGCTGTGCGCGTTTAGTTTTTGGCCAGCAGCCAGCAACAAAGTGTGGCAGCTCATTATAACAAATGGTGCATCATAAAGTGGATATTTATACATATAAATTATACAATCTGATATTTAGCTGGCGCAACCTCGACAAGCTGCCATTTCAACGGGCGTGCGTCTATGGGGCGCATGACCCTCATCAATCTGTCAAGACCGCCGGGATCCCACTAGATTTTTATTAGATTCATGTACGCTGCGGACTCTAAAAAGATCTTTTCGCTTTCGCTATAAACAATATCAAGCGGTCCAAGAAAAAATAATAATAATAATAATAATAACAACGACAGCAAGCCAGCCAGTCAGCTGTCCATCAAGCATGGCAATGTTGCCAATATATGCCCACCCTCCGCCACCCAAGACCCATTCGCATAGTGTGCCCCTGACATGCTTGCGTCCACATATGGCTAGAAGATTGTGCGTGCTTTTTGCTAATGGAATTTCCACTTGTTCGATTCAAGGGCAGACATTTTGATATAGTATTTAAGAAAAGATATTCAAAAATATCCGAATATTTATGCATTGTTTATAATACGTTTAATATCATTTCTCATTCCAGAACGACCAATTTTCTAACTAAAAGTCTTAAAACTAAACTGCTGCAAACCGAATGACTGATTTTTCTGAACATATAAAATTTACCTCTAACTAACTTTATACCTATCAATACCATAAACAAAAATCAGCCCAAAACATACATATATGCGTGAAGATCAAATCATTTACTATATTAAGTATTAGATCTTGGCCTTAAAGTAGCTAGCTTTCAAATCCATTGACAACAAAGCAACTGAACAGTAACAAGAAGTGACCGCAAACCAGGCTTGGAAGGATTTCAGTAGCTGTACGTAGCGGGCGCGGAGAGTGAGGAATGCAGCGTTGTCCCTATCTACATGAGATGCGCGAACGTCTATTAGATCAGCCAAGGGAAACACTGCAGCTGGAGAGTATGGAGCGTGCCAATTTGCTGGACAATCGCCAGTCGGCAACCGAGTCGAATCAGGTCGGCACCGTGGTCAAGGTAGGGGCTGTTGGATGTACTCGTAACAAGGATTCAAATCATATGCAATATGCCACTCATAATACATTAACAAACACTTACAGTCACAATCACAATCACACTCACAATTCATATATTGTACAAATGAATGGCATTCGAAGTACTGTACAAATACCTCAGCCATTTGGCAAACATCTAAACGACTTGCTTGTAAATATTGCATATGAGTTTCAAATATAAAAACATAATTACACGCCTATATGAATATAAATATTGATATACCTCTATTATGATGTAATGTTGATGATTGCATTTTAGTTGTGTTCTATATATAGAAAATGTTTACATTAATCCGTTATTGTTTAAGCTTTCCAATTATAGAAAAGTTCAGTTTACCATGTGAAATTAAATATACCTCTCGATTGATTGATTCGACAGATTGATTGATTGATCATGATCGCCCGGCAGCTCGATACGAATCAAAGCAAACAAACTCCAAAATGTGACAAAATAATATAAAAATAGAAAGAAAAAAAATAACCAAATCCTTGCACGAGTAACGGAACGATTCGCCCTTTACTTTGAGTTCAAAAATAATATACAAATTAAGAAATACCAATTTTTTTTTTGTTTTCGTTTTCATTTACTGGCAATAAATTGGAATTGTTTATCAATTGTTTTTCCTTTAATATGCGACATGGAAATGCATGCACTCTACTTAAATAATTATCTAACGATCTTAACGCGCATCATTCACAATGTGAGCGATTTACAAGCGCAGTGCCATTGTGAATGATGCCAACCCAGGCTGACATCATACTTGTGTTTTATTATATTGCTGTACATACAAAATTCCAATTTATTGTTGTGACTCCAAACATCTGATTCGAGGCTCAGGGAACTAATCTTTCAATTTTTACATTCGATCAAAACTGAACCACAGCTACAGGGCGATGGATATCACACGAGTCCCGCTCACCAGAGGACGCCGCTAGTGCCGCATGATCTGGGCGAGGATTTCAACTTGGATTTCGATGATGACTTTCCGATCGATGCACGACGACCAAAAAATGCCAAGTAAGTGTGTTCCATTCAGCCATTTCATATTTATATGGTACAATGCAAATATGCAATATACCCCTACACCCCAACTCCGTTCTAAATGTGTTTCGTTCTATGCGTTGTCCATTATAACCAATAACATCATAAGCATACACACTTCATGCTCTCCATACCCCCCTAATATATATAAGATATATCATGCAGCCCTATATATCACTGCTAAAGCTGCTTGTACCTTATAACAGTCTATCTGATTTTTATTTCTCATCTAAGTATATCATGTCACAGGCAGTGTAGTCCCTTTATGGCTGTGGATTATCATTGATTCCAGAGTAGTTTTTTGTTTTTATATGTATTTTAAGTACTTGTAGCTTTAAAAAAAAAACAAACAAACAATCATTGAACTAATGCGCAAGACTCCTTTGCAGCGGTAATCATCCCCAGGTTCTGACGAAACCACAGAAAAGGTCAGATTTGATATACTCAATTCGAAAAAAAAAAAAACTCATAAATGTTCGATATATATATATATATATATCCATAAGATATTTAATAACTTGCCACTAAACTACTTTTAGTTTCCTACTATCCCCTTCTAACAAAACTCGATCTCTTTGCCAAGTCTATGTATTTTATTTTATATTGCTTTGCCCACACTTAGTTATGAACTATGAACACAATTGTTGATTTCACTGCATTGTGTTTTAGCGTAGAACCCATAGTAAGCACACGGACTAACACTGGAAGCCCAGCTAATCACTAGATATATTCCTAATCTATTATGTAGTACTTAATGATGTCGCATAAACACAGGCAGCCTCTACTGGCGAAGTTGCCAAATATCATGGCTGGATTGTTGTCTGTCATCAACGCGACAGATTATGATGTCAATGAACTGATGCCACACAACAGGCACATTGCCTTACATTTCCGATTATGCCGGCATTGTTAAGCAGCATGCATTTTCATCTGCAAATCTCTCTTTCTCTCTCTCTCTTTCTCACTCTCTCTAACTCACCGCCCTTTCACTTGCAAACTTTCTCACTCCCTCTCACATGAAATAAATTGTCAGCGCTTTGAATAGAAGAACTATATATATAATCGTAGCACAATGGCGGGTAGCATGTAAGTTGAAGCTGTTGCAAACAAATTACACAACATGACAACTGGCAGCAGGCAGCAGGCAGACCGCCAAAAACCCGCCAAAACCCGCCAAAGCCCCGCCAATAGCCAACGAACCCATACAAGCAAAGCCTGGGCCTAAGCTGTCGGCGAGGCATTTGCCAAGATCTTTGCCCCAGTGCCGACAACGTAGGCCAACTCTTTGGCAGCTCCGCCCTCTCTCTTTTTGACTTGCTTCATCTTTATGCCTTTGTTCATGGCTCAGTGTTAGGTGTCATTGCACGAACCTACATTCGCATGCAACACACACAATAGACAACAAAACTTGCGACAAGTCGAATAAAACTATCGATGCTTGCTTTACAGCAGGCGGAAACAAGCTGTTAACCTGTCAGTGAAGCTGTCAGTTGTAGCACAAGGGACTTACTCATCCTCCCGCTGTTAAAATATCGATTTAAATTGATAATTTAACTCTAACCTCTAATATAGGTATTCATATTAAGTATAGCCTGGCTAATTATCGAGTTATTAATCGCATACCGCTAATATTGGTGTATGTTTATCGACACCTTGTTAAGTTATGATGTTGCTCTACCATATATCCAGCTCCTGCGATTTTCCTTCCCTTAAGTGTTTCAATATCGATAGCATTTGATCAATTTCTATCGATACTTTAATTCTCACCTCTAATACTGTCCTTCATTAAGTACACGTTAAGTATACGCCCAGTTCCCTGGCTTCTTTTCATGCAGCTCTCATACAGCATCTCTTAAATTATAATTGTTTGTTATCGATGCTTAGACATTGGCGTTCATTTATCGATCTGTTGTTCTTCAATTTCTCTGCAATAATGATTAACAGCAATCGATAACGTTTGCCCTGACAATTGCAGCACTAATATATTGCTCTAATATTGGCATCAATTTATCGATTTGATTTCGCCCGAGCCTTGTCCTATTTCTCTATTAGTCGCATACCTATTTCTAGATGCTCAGCCCCTCATCAAATGCGACGCATGATTAGATAAATGCGCACAAGGTTAATGATTGCCACCGTTAATTAAGCAAGGCTTTTGCCATAAAGCAACTCACTTTTTGTATTTCCTACTTTTTTAAATAGCACTAAACTCGCGATGGTCACGGATAACTTTTTAGCCTAAGCACCTTGTTAATGGGGTGGCAAAAACAAGGATCTATAAATAACAGCGCCAAACAGTCCTCAGAAACCACCCTAGTCCTTGTCTCCTGCTGTTAACACAACATATGTTCACTGTCATCAGCAAATTGAGCTAAAAATAAGACATTTGCGTAAATAAGAAATAAAAGAAATATGCCTTAGGAACATCCTTGGAATGAATCATCCAGAAGTTTTTACATTAAAGGAAATTTTTTTTTGAGAAAACTATGATTTGGCTCAGGTTACAGTTTTTTGGGCAACAGGTTTTTAGCAAGGTATAAACAAAATTGAATTCCGATCTTGAACGGGCTTGATTCAACTGTACCAAAAGAATCCCATACTTCTTTTCGTACAGTTTCGTATATATTATATTATTATATACATATATATATATATATCTGTTATTATTACTGTACTTGAACATTCAAGTGTTTCAACCACCCCGACGGATCCAAAGCTAAGGCCCATATATGTATTACTATCAGTTGAATTCTGTTTGCTCTGGGCTTTTAGTGCTTGCCAACTGTGCCCCATTTTTTATTGGCTTATACTTTTGGCTGACTCTTGGTGCGGTTGTTGGACTGTGTGTGGTTTTTTTTCCTCGTTTCCACTTGACAATCCCCTCACTTCTGAGCCCCTCTTCAACATGTCATTTAGTGCACTGCGACGCAGTTGTTGGCAGCTCGCGACGCGACGCGACGCAAATCCTTTTTTGCCTTTGGCCAAATGCAACCCCTTTCCGGGCAACGTACCCTGCAGCAAATGGACTCGGCTTATTGATAGACGCACACACATGCGTGCACCCCACGAGCAGGTCCTGCCGGCTTTATATGCCGAATGGGCAAGCAAAACAGAATACGATTGTTGGTTGTTGTGAAACGCGCACAAAACAAAACTACGCAAAAAACACACACACACACACACACACCCATCCGCCCGACCAATACTTACGATATAAAATGGACTGCGAAAGGAACTGAATTAGATGCGCTGCAGCAACGTTGGCGTCGGCGTCGCTGCTGCGTTTATCGTAAACGCACAGTGGAGCAAATCAGGCAAATAATGAATACACAATTAAGGCAGGGAACTGCTTGCACAACTTTATATTTTTTCATTATTACTTTTGTCTGCCTTCTAATATGTTTTATTTTGCGCTGGAATCGATTAGTGCCTACTGATCTCTACCAAGCGAATAACTAAGGGAAGAATGTATAGTTCCATATATATATAAACACATGATATCTTTGATCGGATACAAATCTATAGCTCTTTTTAGAGAGCTTTGAAAATGATTTTAAAACAAAAATAGCGTTCACTACTTTTCCTTTGCCTTAGACTGTATGTCAGGACACAAGCTTTTAACTACCTCGAAATGTGTGTTTTTTTTTAAAGCAAATTGGTGAAGAAAACCAAAAAATTGTATTTATTAATGTAGAAAGCAAGTTTTGAAATGCCGCTTTAAATATTTCTACGATCAGACCCATAATTTCATTGAAGCTGCTCTTATTTTAGTGAAGTTAATAGACATTAACGTTATTTTCCTTTAAAACTGAAAACATTGTTTTTGTTTTTTTTTTTGTTTCTAGAAGATATTTTTAATAGGAGAAATAACTTCCACGAAAAATGTTGTTTTATTTAGCCAACAATTAGTTCAGCAAATATCGTATACTTTTCAATAAGATTTCACTTACTTTTACACACTCTCAACCACAGTGCTTACTTTTCACGATACACACAGACACACACATACCCGCAGGCAGACAGACACAACACACAGAGTCGGCCAAGCCTGCGGTAATTGAGTTTTGGGCTGTTGCTTTCGGTTAACTGACAGCTCGCCCTTTTTCCCATGATTCTATGATGCGAATGCCGCGGCTTGTGTTGTGTGGGCTGCACTTTGAAGCTGCACAATCAGCCCGTCGCGGGTGGGACTCACCCTGGTCGCTGGGAAAATGAAATACGTTTTGCATTCCCAGCTCAAATGACCCCTTTTCTGAACGCTTATTTTTTTTTTTTTACTCTGGAGTCTTAAGAAAAAGAAAAAAACAAGCCAAAACTTGTTCACAATTTTTTCTTGTCTTACAAAACGACGTTGGCTCAGACATATGTTATACATAGATATGTTAGAACAATTACGAAATAATTTGTTAAGCTTTGCATATAGCAGATATAGCAAGTATAGTTATAATAGGCATATGTAGCAGGATCTTCAAGCTCGAGTCTCTAATTCATTATTTCAATGAACCTACTGGGCAAATGGCAATGAGTGTGCATTGAAGCCAGAGCAATAAGCCACGAGCCGCACACCCACTTCTAAGCTCAAATGGCAAATCCGAAATGTAAACGGAACTAAAACGCTTTTCTGGGCTCTGGCAACAAGCTATGCAAGTGGAGATCCGAGGCTTACTAAAATCATAGCCAAACAAGTCATTAACATTCCAATCACATACAAAAAAAAAAAAAAAAAAAGAGAAAAAAAGGGAGGAAAAACGAAATTCAACGCTTTATGCAAATAAAGCGCGCTATAAATGGCCATGCAAAGGAAAGGGACAGAAATTCAAAAAGCCATGAGGTAAAAGGGCAAAAAGTAAAAAAGAAACGTACAAAACCCACACAGAATGTGTCCTACTTTCTGGCATACAGCGCTACGTTTCCCCTACGCGTCGCAAAAGGCTTCCACAACAGCCAGCATCCTGGCCATGCAACGCGGCAGCAGCGGCAGCATCCTACAAAGAGAGCGCACGCTGCAATCAGAGCGAGCGGGACAGCTGCTGCAGAGACAGGGATGGAGATAGTGAGTACACAATTACACGGCCACGGAGAGGCGAACGAACACACGGAGATTCGGCGCACAGGGGCGGCTGCTGCAGAGGCACACACAAAACGCACAGAAACTTGGCCCGAGTCGAGCCTTTTCAGTTGTAGTTGGATAGTAAAGGGTCCTGGACGTGTTCTATGCAGCGTTCGCAAGGTAGCCCAAGGCACACACAGCCAGTCAGTCAGTCAGAGTTACAGGGTGAAAGCCCAGCAATTCCAGCAAAAATAGTCAGCCCATAGAAATGCATATACATTTTTTTTTTTTTTAATTAATTTTTTAACTAAGCTGTGCTAAAGCTGATGCAAGTGACAAAAGTGCCAAAAGTTAAATACCGAAAAGTGATGCACCGAAGAGCTAATCGCTAATTAAACAATTATGTGAGAACAGCTCGGCTAGAAATATAACTTTAATAAGCTCAAGAAGTGTTTCGTAAATGAAAATTTGTAGTTTTTGCTACTTTTGCAAAGTTCTTGTGAAACAATTTGCTGTCTTGGGCGCGCTTAAGATTTTGCTATTGAATGTCTCTCCTGGTTTTGATAGCACCGGGCAGCTATACACACACACACTCACGCAGACACACACACACACAACACTCGCTCATATAGTCTAACAGGACCTCGCTGTGTGAGAGAGTGCGCAAATTTACTCTCAAGTGCTTCGAGCTCCAGCCACAGCTTCAGCTCCAGCTAAAATGAAGCTGTATGCAATATGTACATAAATATATATATGTACACGTATTTCATGTATTTATACATAGCTGTGCAGCGCATACACACACACACACACGCACACACACACACATTCATACGCACACAGACTCAGTCTAAGTTAATCTCACGCACTTTTTGTTTCCCCTCTCGCAGCGGAATGCGTGAGCGAGGGTTGAATTCGCTAACATCAGTTGTTTACTTGCGCTGGCTGCTCAGAAGAGAGGTCACTAGGTCGCTCCGGGACGCATTCCAAAGCAGCAACAGCAGCAGCTGCAACAACAACAGCAACAACAGCAACACACAGCACATTAACGCATTAAGTGCGGCTTAAGTTTTTGAGCGAGGCTCGCGCATTTTGGCCACGCCTCAGTTGCCCATTTGCCAAATGCATTTCAAATGCGTTCCACAAAATACCAAAGAGCATAACATACACACACACACACATACACACTCACACAGAGATCCATTGTGGAGCGTGAGAAACAAACAACAAAACGTTGCATACTTTTGTGCGTCGCCTGCCATACCAGCTGCAAATTGTTTCAATCATATTTCTCGTCACAGCCAAACAACAGCCGTAAATAGTAAAGTGTAGCAAGTGATAAAAGACAAGCAAAAAGAAAACAAAAACAAAACAAAAAACCAAATAAAATCGGTATCGATATCGGTATCGATATTAGCTAAGTGCAAGCAGAAAGGATCAACAGCCAGCACAACGGAGGCCGAGACGGAATCAGAGACAATGGGCGGCGGTGAAGTGAAGGTCGCTACCGTCGATGTGGAGGGCGGCGACAATATGGCAACTCTGCCGGTATCCCGCTCCCATACCGCCGGCAGCACCGACAGCGCCGAGAAGAACAATGCGGCCAACAAGGAAATGGAGCTGAAGAATGTAATGCCACAGCCGTTGCAAAGGTGCGCTGCCTGATGAGAAAGAGACAAAGACAGAGCGAGCGTGTGTGTGAGAGAGAGAGAGAGAGAGAGAGTAGGAGAGAAAGAGAGTATGTGAGTGCGAGAGAAAGATAAAGTTAACCAAGAGAGCGTTTCAAGGGACGTGGAGTGGGGGTAGCTCTCAAAAGTGGGTGGGCACAGTATGCTTCTCAAGGCCGCCAAAAGTGCCAGGCCCTCTGTCATGTACATGTACACACACACATAGACACAGACACACACACGCAGAGACAGACACCCGCATACATATATCACGTATAACAGCTAGATACACACGCCTAAGCCCAAAAACTCCCGTGTATATGTATATATACTTATATATATGTCCGTATGTGTATGTTGTAGTAAGCTAAGCTGTATATACTACAAACGCTTCTATGTATTCCACATTCCTCAACTTAGTTAATAACAGTACTAACTAACATATTACAATTGCAACGCCAAGGTACCGAGATTGAAATTAAAATCCTCCAATATGATGCCACCTTATATTCCGAATATATTCGTAATACTTGTTTCATGACTGTTTTAACGAATAATTTCCGAATTGTCAATTGCCGATTGTCGTCTTATAGGGTTTGCTACACGTTCAAGCCAAATCCAAATAAGCACAGTTTTATGCCAGCGAAAATAACGGTCCATGGCACATATCAGACAAATCCGATAACGGGACCAATCGAACTATGGTAATATACAAAATGCAACCATCAAATATACCGCTTCCTAACTTGCCCATTATCAACCCCCTGCCGCCCCACCGCCCCAGCGTACACTCAGTTATATGGGAGCGATATATATGCGAATTGCTTATTTTACTTTCTGTTTACTATTATCATTTTTGGAATAACGCTTCTAGCGAAGTCCTCAACATTTTTACATTCCAATCAAACAGTTTCAGTCAATACGATACCTATTTTCATCTGTGGAAATAAGGCTGTATGTGTGTGTCAGTGTGCGGCTTACACACAGCAGCCCAAATACATATACAAATGGTTGCTTTCAGTGCTGCCAGTGGGCGGGACAAGTACCTAAGCAGCGTTGATGCTTTTAACTGGGTCAAATAGTGCAAATGAGTTGCATGCAACACAAAGCACGGTGGTCCAAAAAGGGCTGTGCACAAATATATAGCGAAATATAACAATGGCATCAATAGCTGCAAAAATGAACTAAACATATTGAAAGAGATCTTAACTCGAAAACAAATCTTCGCCAAAGATAACAGCTCGAGAAAATTATATAGCTTCTGCTTAAAACTATATATGCCACAATATAAATAATATACTGAAAGATATCTTATATTCGAGGAATTTGTAGTTAAATAATATATTCGAATTCAACAATAGCTAAAATAATTAAATGCATCTTAACGAACCGAAAAACTAGTAAGATTCGAAAATAATTAAAATTATTGCCACCCGCGGAAACATATAAAGAGAGATATTAATTCGAATGCAAATCTAATGAGAGTAATATTCTCATTATAGAAAATTTCTAATTACTTCAAAAAATAAATAAAATTATATATATAAATTCAATGTGCTACAAATATCAGTAAAATAAATTGAAAGAGATCTTATATTGAAACAAACACTATCCAAAGTTCTTAGTTTGAAAAATCTTCAGTTTCTGCAAAAGAACACATAAGAAGAGATCTAAAATACAAATATTTTCTTCTCAACAATAAAATTAAAGAGCTCTTAAGCAAACTTGAATGAAATTTAACTCTTCTCTATAATATGTGATATTTAATTTGTAAAATATGAAATTTGCAAAAGTATTTCTGAATATTGGCCCACTGTGCATACTTTGATGCCTAAGTAGCTCGTTAAGGGCGTTGATTGGCATCGAATATCGAGAGCCGACCAGTTGCCATTGAGGCAGTTGGGTGTCTGATGATAGCTAATTAGGTATGCATGTTGCTGATTTATGCACTTCGAGCTGTCAAGCGCTGCTCTTAAGATGCATGATAAACACACAAACACACACACACACAGATACACATATACTAGCATTATAGAGCCTAGTTAAGTATTAGTCAAATAGGTAATTGCCACTGACACTAGGTTACGACTAACCAATACACACTCACGCACACACACACACACACTCACACTCAGACACTCACTTATGTGATGTTAGATTTAGGACTGGGTCATGCACACGTATTGTGCAATACACACGCACACGCACACACAAACACAAACACACACACATTCACTTGTAGGAATCGAGCACTTTCTTATTTCGGCAAAATATATTTTAACTTTACGTGTTTTTTATTTTGTTTGACATTCGATTTCACAGGACATCGCTGTTCATTGTGACCAGCCTGGTTTATGCGATTCTCTTGATTGTAGTATGCATTGCATATGTGATCAGCGATGTGACCACACACCGACTGCCGGTGCTCTACTATGAGACGTTCTTCACATACCTATACGGCACCAGTATACTCTTCCTGTTGTATGTCTTCTGTTTTTTGCTGCAGGGTAAGCTTCACACAGTCAGAGTCCAGGTTGTTGTCCTTTGTGTGAATGCTTGTATCTTTTATTCGCAGAGAGCTCTTGCTGTAATGGCGGCAATGGCGGCAGCAAACCGAAACCACAGATTAAAGAGAAGAAATCGAAGAAAACAAAGAATGCAGATCCAGCCGATTCGAAGGATGCGAAGGGCTCTAAGGACTCTGGAAAAGCTGGCAAAAGCGCCGCATATCAGGTGCGTTAAATGGTTGCAACAACTGCGCCATATTCGAATATATTTACATGGAAAATCGTCAGCAATCCACGGCACTCTCAGACTTGAAGTCCAATCACAAGAGGCTTCTTTAATTGTTTCTCTCTTCCGTGACGTGTGCCTTAATTGCTCATTGCTCCTTTTTAAAAATCTTTTACATGCAGCTTATTGTTTATTTCTTCTGCTTTCTGAACGCTTCTCGCGGCAAAGCTTCTCAAGGCATAGAAAGCTGCTCATGCTTCCCTAATTGCTTCTCATTTTCTGTTTTGAAATGAGCGGCATTTGAGCAGTTCTCTCAAAGTATTCTGAAGTATTTCTATACCAAAAATTGAGTTCATTCTTAAATTTTGCAAGTCTTTCTCGAATTGATCGAGTCAAATTTAGTTTTCATTTGTGCCAGGGTTGTAGGGCCGGCTGGCTGAACATGCCACATAACAATAGATGTTACCTTTCAATGGGGTCACATTAACAGTTCGCCGTTAATTAAGTGACGACATTTGCCAAGTGATAAGGCCACATCAATTAAGGTGACCGTATGAATTTGTTTTTTGCCATGCACTGAGTCAGTGACGAGCACATCATTCGCAAATTCATAAACATATGTACATTTATAACATTTATCATGCTATATGACCCCAATGCGGAATGTAAATGTGTTTCATTTTTGTTTTACATGCACAGGAAGCACCCGTGGATGCCGAGGTGGCCGTCACCCCGAAGAACGTGCGCAAGCGAAAGACCACGCACAGCGATCCCACGCATGGAAGTTTCTTTCTGCGCGTTGGTGCCATCGGTAAAACATCAGATTTATGCATTAATTTTATCTATATACTGTGTATTACTAACTGGATACTGATCGCGCGTGTACTTTTCCACTATTTGGTTTTCTTTATTGTCTCTTAGCATTTGGACTTGGTGCAATGATCTATATTGGCCTGGAATTCGGTTCGTTCTTTGAGATACCATTCGATTCGCCCTGCCATCATATTTTGATTGGCGTTAATCCGTTGCTGCAGATGATCTTCACCTTTATGCAGATGTACTTTATATTCATGAATGCACGGGTAAGTCAATTCAGTCCGCAATTGGGGGTGACCCTCTATCTCAACTTTCTGTCTGAAACAAACACTGTAACCTATTACTACCTACTACTAAATACAATATACTACTACCTGCTATTATCTAATACTACTACTTAAACTACTGTATGTTGACAATCGCGAGTACACACAGTAAAATAAATACAACAGAAAGCCAACAGAGTCCCAGTCCTTCAACAGTCTAATTGAGGTTAGTTTTAAGTTTAAGCTTACGATATACTCGCTGGCCATGGAATGGAGAAGGGCAGGCAATTGTGTTGCTGGAAATCGTAAGAGACTCATTTTGAATATTATGAAATCTCAAAATTCCGTCAATGATTGAGGCTTTGGCGATATTCCTAACGACAATCGTGTGCCATATCCATGCTCTAGTCACGATCACATCACAACAGAACAGGCTCGGTTCGGTCACTTTCTCCCCTCTCTCTCTCTCTCTCTCTCTCTCTCTCTCTCTCTCTCTCTCTCCACCTCTATCAATCTCTTTCTCACTCTCTCGCTCTCTCTGTCTCTTACTTTCACTATGTTTTACGTCTGTGACGCTCGTTCGAATTGGCGTGTTAATTGGCAGTTAGTTCAGTTTAGTTCATTATAATTGATTCGTGCATTCATTCGCATTCATTTGCATTGATTAATTCTTAAGTACATCAACATTCATCATCATCTGTAATTTTCCTTTATTTGTTTTCGCTTTGCTTCATTCCACAATGCAACAATGCAACATTGCCATAGAAACTAAATATAAACTATGAGTGCTTGCACTCGGAAATGAGTTCTGAAGCGCATTCATTCATTCGCATTATGCTCACATTCGGCACAAAGTCGAATAGCTCATTCAGACCAAAAGCCAAATCCAGTATTTAGCTAGATAAAAGGTTACATGTTTAGCAGCTTAGATTCACATGATTCACATTCACAGAACGTACACGTACACACGCATTCATTAAGCATTCATTCATTATTCAACCCAAACTCACATCATCATCATTATATTTTTAAAACAAATTTCGAAATTGTGCTAAGTACTTAGTTTTTTTAATGAACCATTTTTGTGTACATAATCCCCACAACTCTGCCCCATTCGCGATCGCAGACTAGGCCACCATTTCAGGTACGATATACAAATCATTTTCTAACTCTACTCTACTACTCTACTCTACTCTACTCTCTACCCTACGCTCATTTCTCTCACACGTTTCAGATATATGTATGTGTGATATTATAATAACTATATCATTAGCTTAAGCTTAATATAAACTATTTAAACATATATATTTATACATATATAATAAGGGGTATCGGAAGTGGGTCTTATAATACTCTTGCAGGGTATTCCAGTTCGTTCTTAGTTGAATCATTTTTGAAAAAATGCGCACAAAGTACAGTGAAAATTCTCTTGGGCGCAGAACAGCCACTCGAGTTGAGAAAATGTCCGACCTAGACGGGTGTTCGTTCAATAGACTATATACACAGATACATTCTTGATCAGAGACAACAGTCGCTTCTTTATATTCATGTCCGTCTATTCAACTGCCTCTTTCTATGTTAGCTACTACTAAAGAAACTTTGCTTTAATAATTTAATTTATTTGTAGTCCGGATCAGACCACTATGTCATACAGCTGCCATTGGAACAATCGGTCAATTGTTACATGGAAAACTTTTCTCTTTCTTGCAAGCTATCCTGATCAAAGCAACTGCGAACTAAACAAAATAGCTTATATAGAAACAATCGGTCGCAATTAAAACCTTGGCACTTCGAATCCGTGTGGGAAGCTTTCTTTCTCAAAATTTATACGGGGTATATGCAAGAGTATTGAAACTTCGTCAGAGCAGCGAAGTTAGTTTTCTCTTTTTTCTTTCTTTTTAAGCACTTATTTGCGTACTTTTGTAAATATATACACACATATCTACAAACTTTATATATATATATAGAGCTGTAAACGCGTTTCCCGTTTCCGTACTAAAGTTTGCGCCTGCGCATTACTTTCTCTCCCCCCGCCAAATCCCAACCACACACCCTCCTCTCTTTATATATCCTGATCGTTGTCTCTCAATGCGCATCGCTTGCAGCTCAACATACACCGCTTCAAGGTAATTGCCCGGTTCGGCCTGATGCATGTGGTGGCCACCAATATCTGTGTGTGGATACGCACCCTGGTGAAGGAGTCGCTGCTGGAGATCACGATCTATCACCAGAAGCGCGAAGCCGACCCCGATGCCTCGTCCATTGCCCATTCGATTAGGCAGCACGCGCTGCGTCATGCCGGCACCGTGCTGAGAACCCATGCTGGTCCCAACAGCGAGTTCGAGGTGCTGGACGGTGAGGATGTGCTGCCAAAGAACGTGTACAAGAGCGACAATGTGCTGTCCAAGCTGGTGCGCAACACCGTCGATGGCATCTCGAAGAGCCTGGGCATGGGTGGCGGCATTAGCAGCACCACCAGCAGCACCACCACCACGACCAGCACGACAAGGGCGCCATATACAACGCCAGGCTATCAATGGCACAGCACTACTATGGCCCGCAAGCTGAAGAAGTTTATCACAAGCACCACCGCTGCCACCAGCACGGTGGGTGGCAGCAGCAGCAGTAGCAGCAGCACAACCAGCACCACCACCAGCACCACATCAACCACTAGCATTCCATTTGGCAGCGCTGCAACGGCCGCCGACGTCATTAGCACGACCAGTGAAACGCCCTTCAATAGCCTGGAGCGCATCCTCTCAAGCGCTGCTCCGAGCCTGACGCCTGTCGATGTGGCCGGCTCAACGTTGCCCGCTGCTGCCGAGGGCACCGCTACCTCCGGCGTCTCCGCATTCTTTAACAATCTGGTTACTTCCACGCCCAGCACAAGTGTCAGCCCCAGCAGCACTGAGAGCGCCGTGAATATTATGAACAATCTGTTTGGCCCCGGCATGGAGACTAGCTTCCAAACGTATTCGGATATATCGCATGACGAACCGAACGGCCTGATCGCCTTTGAGAATCTGGAGAGCCTGGACAACATTTATCCGGCGGCCTTGTCTTCCAACATTGGCACACTCAACTCCACCGCCTGTGGACGCATTGACATAATGGGCACTATCGTCTATGACTCGGCGCCGTATCTGTATCCGTTTATCATTGAGTATTCACTGATTGGCGCTGTGGTTTTGTATGTCATGTGGAAGCACATCGGTCGCTATCCGGGCAGGCTGAACGATGAGGATCTGGAGCATAGGCTCGAGGTGATGTTGTCCCGTCGAGCCGTTGCCATGGCGCAGCAGGCACGTTCCGGTCGCGTCGACTGCGTTGGCTCGTCGAAGGGCCTGTTCTTTGGTCTGTTGCTGTTGGTTGGCGCGCTGATTTGCTTGATACTCTTCTTCGTCTTGGTGCGTCATCAGCAGTTCTCGCTGTTGGCCATTTACCTGGCCGATGCCAGTCACTGCATTCTAATGGCCTTTGCCATACTCGCTATCATTATCGGTTTTATCAGGTGCGTTCCCATACATCAAACGTTCATTTGCCATCCAAGCCATATTTTTATATACTGAACCGTTTCGGATTTATTATTCCCATCCCTGACAGGGTCAAGAACTTAAAATTCCGCTGTGAGGAGCAATCGAATCTAAATGACATTTTGTTGCGCATCTCGGCCTTTGGTCTGTTCACCTATTCCGTGTTCAGTATCATTGCCGGCAGTATCAAGGTGCTGGAGAGCGAGCCCAGCCTCCTGGTAACGACCACAGGCGGCGTTGCCGTCTTCCAGGTCATTTTGCAGCTGCTCTTCATAGCCGATGTATCGCGCCGTCGCGTCCACTTGCCGGAGCATGATCGCAGCAAGCCCGGCCGCCAGATTGTTACCTTCCTACTCATCTGTAATGTGGCCATGTTTGCCATCTACACATTCGAAGCTCAAAAAGTATTCGCCAATCCTGTAAGTAGATATGTACGTAAGCGAGACTGAGTTAAGTAAGACGATTAACGTTCTCGTTCGTTCTACTCGTTCTATTCGTTATCTGTTATTCAATTTCGTACTTATATCCATCAATATGTATTGTATATATGTGTGGGCGCATCTTTTTATGTTCCTGTTAAAGTCCATGTCGGCTGTGTAGCTGTAAAATATAATAATAACCCGGGCTGCATGTCGGGTTCGAGCCGGTATGGTTCAAATTACTTTTCTCCATGAAACGAAACTTTACACACACTAGCTGATGAAAAAACTGTCAAATCGATGCATTAACTTTGTATACATACCATTTTTGCTTTGATAAACAGTTGTCTTATTAACTTTGACAGGGACTTAAGAAAACACTTCCTACTTGCAATTAAATTCATATCACAGAGTTGGTGTAATTACGATTTGCATACAATTACAATTGCTAAGCTATAAAAACTTTCACCAGAAGCACTAACAATAATAAGACATTTCAATAATTCAAAGAAATTAAAAGTTAAAATGAAATACAGATTGTTTCATCTAGTAATTCGCAGCTCTAATTCGAATGCATGTTTGAAATTTTTGTCAATCGACAGCATATTGCGATATGATATGATATTGCCTTTCCAATGATGACTTCATCTAGGAAAATGGCGAACATGTTCATTTTTCTTAAGTATTAAATAGTTATTGACCTTGATGCATGCTGTTAATTGGAATAGTCTATGCCCTAGTTTACTATCTGCTAACTAATGTAATTTTCTTGTAAACAAATACAAAACAGGTGCAACTGGAGTTCTATGGCTTTGTACCCTGGTCCATCATACAGCGCATAACACTGCCCCTGTGCATTTTCCATCGTTTCCACAGCGCTGTGACACTTGCCGAGATCTGGAAGACCACCTACAAGGCGCGTTTGGAATAAGCTGTTGCAGCAATGCAAAACGAACGAGGTTATAAAATGCACCAAAACATAAACAAAAAGTAATAAGAAAAAAAAAATACGAAATGAAAGTAAAAGAAAAACAGCAACAAAAATTATAGCGAACCGAAACGCAAAGAACGTAAATTTAATGTTAGTTTCTTATTGCATATATAATATATATACATATATATATATATGTATATATATATGTATATTTATATATAAATGTGTGTTTTTAGTTACGCGTACGTAAAGGTTAACTAAGTTCAAAAACCAAATAACGAAACAGAACAAAGCTAACCCAAAAAATATATTTGAATATATATGAAAAAGAAAAACATTTAGAAAGTGCAACAAAAATGCGAGTTGCATCAACGTGAGCTAAAACCCAAAGCAAGAAATTGGTCCAATGTGCGTGGCTAACGAAGGCATAAACCAAGCTTTAGAGCGTACATTAAAATGTTTAAGCCAAACGTTTAATGCTAAATACCAAAAGTTTAAACAACTAGCAATCATCATATGCAAAATGAAAAACGAGTAGAGAATTCTTTGGATGAAATTTAACAAAATTGTTGACAAATTAAGCAAATGTCAGAGAACGCTTTGCGAATCGCTTGTTGTTTTATAATTTTTTTTTTTTTTTTTATATATACAATATATATACATATATACATATTTATACTTAGAATTTTGATTTGTGACATGTGAGCTGCAATCGCCAACATGGAAAACTTAAGAACTAAGTCATAGCGTTTACATTTCAAATGCTTTTCCGAAAGCGAATGCAAACCAGTTGCAACATTTTTCTCCTCGCTTTTTTCCCCATTTTAAAGAATAGGCGAAAAACTAAAAGTATTTTAAAAAATTCAGCACATGATATGTTAATTATTAATTTAATGGCTTCTCTAAATGCATACAGACACATATTAATATTATTTCTGTCTAATTTGTGCATTATTATTATTATTATTATTATTATTGCTTAACTCGCTGCAATGTGTTTGTAACTAAAAGTTTTACTTTAAATATTTATATTTAAATGTTTTTGTTTTTATTTCCGCTGCAAATCTATTGAAAATCATGTAAAAATTAAGCAAAAAAAAAAAGGAAAAAAAATTAAACTTATAAACAAAAAGGTTGTTTACTTTTCGCTTTGCAGCCGAGTACACGAGTGCTCAAACAAAAATATACTTTAACACAGCTCGACAATTAATTCAAAAGCTGCCGCGCCGCAAAGTATGCAGCGCTCTTCAGGCAGCAGAACAAATGATCACATACACAAACTGATCAGGTGTGTACCTATATATTTATAGATATATGGGTCACAATACCTGTAGATATTTGGAATGCCACGAAATGTGTTGTTGTAAGACGCGAATGCATTATTCATAAAACACATTTTGTGCAGGTTTTCGATTTCCCTTCATCCCAAAACAACAGCCGAAGACAAACACTAACAACAACAACAAACTGTGATGAATTATATTGTTTATTGACTTTGGATACCAATTAATTTATCAGTTGCATTACATAATTTACTACATTTTACCACAGAAATTCACAAAAGTCACAAAATGCGTTCGTGGCCAATTGTAAAACACCACAAAGGCCAACAGATCAACAAGAAAATTATGTTGTGGCAGCAAAAAGCCAAACAAGGAAGAAAATCATTTTTAATATTTATATATATACATACATACATATATATATAAATATATATATATATATATGTATATACAAATATATATATATATATGAATATATATTTAAATAAAAGTTTATAAATGTCCATTTTTTGATTATTAGTAGTGATGTTAAATGCGAAACAAAAACTTAATAGTAATTATAATAATAATTTTATTTGTATGTATTAGCTCTCAAAGTAAGCAAAACAATGAGATTGTCGCATATGGTTCGCCAGAAAACTTCTTGAATTTCCGAAAAATGAAACGCATTTAGGAAATGACGGAAAAACAAGAAGAAAATTAAAAACGTTTACAATTACAATTACAAGCTAAGAACCATTTTTAAAGATGTGCAACGTATATCTTTAAATATATGTATACTAACCCACCAAATTCAAAGTATTTCAAAGTTTTATACGAAAACAAACGCGTACAGAGGGCGGCAAACACGATGCATCCCGCCGCCCCGTCCCTCAAAATATACCAACAACTTTCACTACTTATAACACCAAGAAAATTGAGAAAAGAAAAAAAACGGCTCAAAATTGGCAACAAAATACGGGATTACCAGTTGCCAAAGACCAAAAGAAAAAAAAAAACCTAAATAAAACAGGAAACTTCCTACTCGAAAGGAAGACATCAAATTTTGAGCTCATACGTTGCAAGTACATAGCGAGTACATAATATAGCCAGTGTGTGCATGTTTTTTGTTGGCAATTTATATACACTGCCGTCTCTTGTACTGTACCAGTATATATATACATCTCTCTCTCTATATATATATATACATATATATATATATATAAATATATATAAATTTCACGCATAGCTATATATACGTGGACAAGTATTATGCATGTGGCGTTGCGCGATACGTGATCAAAGCAATCCAAGTTCAGATACAAATCAGAAATCCAATCCTTGATACCCAAACGGAATACGTATATTTACGCACTTTCGTACTCGTCAATAGAGTTATATAATACGTATTATACACGAAAAAGAAAAACAAAACAAAACACTAAAATCTCAAAATAAATCAAATATAACGTGTAGTCAAGTCGTAAGTAGTTCAGTCGACTCTTTTTCATCTACGAGTGCGCAGTTATTTATGGATTATACTTAAGCATTTCAATGGCGAATCAAATTCAGTTAAACATGTACTTGTGTAGCTTTTAGTATAAATATTCAATAAATATACATATATATAAAATTGAAAAGCAGTGAATGCAGAACACAGACATAAAGATCGCGAGCGAGATTGGGAGCGAGAAGCAAATCGAAAGGCATGGAAGAGGAAATCATGAATACAAATATATATATATATATATGCGTATATCTAATTGTTTTTTCTTAAAATATTTAGTTTAACATAAGATCATATTTTATGTATTTTTAATAACTACAACATTAATTATTGAATGTTTCAACTAAGTTGTATATTTATAAGTGACATTAACAAAGAACGCGTCTAGACATAATGGAATTATGTATCTGTATTTAAAAGAAACCCAAAAAAAAAAAAAAAAAAACAAAAACGCATGAAAAGATCGCTTCATGAATAACCGCACAACTACCAACAACAACTACATATAGTTCATGGAAAACTTAACGCACAAGCAAAAAGAAACCCAAAACAAGAAATTATTATATGAAATCAGAAAGATTAATAAATACATAGAAGAATTAAAGCATTCAAATATCTATACAAATATGAGTATATACATATATATATATATACATATAGAAAAAGTATATATGTATATATATATATATATATGTACTTGCATATGCGTGTATAAGTAAAGATTTCAGTAAGTAAAACTAAAAAAAAAAAACAAAAAAAAAATTGAAATAAATCAATACAAACATATAAATATATATATATATATATACATATATATACAAAAACAAAATGGAAGCATTAAGCGAAATTTACATGCATTTAATATACATTTTCCCATAACCATTAACTAGAAGTAAATACATAATTACAAAATGATACAACAAATATTTATAATAATATCAACTCAACAAACAAAATGAAAACGAACGAAAATGAATTTTGCGGAGCTATGACCCAACAAATGTTGTAAGCAATTTTTAAATTATTGTCGCATTTTAGATACCAAATTCTTTCCGAGCGCGAACAACTTTCGTTCAAACACGAATACACACACCCACTCATTCACTAGGCTCAATGCTCTATGTTCAACGCGCAGCAGATCGCTTTGAGTGTAACACACACACACACGCACACACAACCACACTCACATCTTTACCCAAATACACACACATGAATAAATTACATACGAACGAAAACATTGATGGTACACAAAAAAAAAAAAAAGCATAAAAGTAATTTTAAATTGAATAAAATTAGTATTAAATATGTACAACAATGCCTAATGTGTTTCATATGGATTGTGGGCATGGTTTGATCGAATTAAGGAGCTGATTAATCAGTTGTTACCATATTTAATCAATGCTTATCATAGTTATATGTATATATATATATTTTAATATAAATACTCTACAACACAAGACTGTCTTCATAACGCACAAGGCAGAGCCCAATTTCCACTATTGGTTGTGAAATTTTTTGAAAGTTTCGTCCGACTTATCGACTTTAGAGGAAACCTTAACCCAAGCCCACCCATTTTCCACATAGTAGCGCGAATTTCGGCAAAGTTAAAATTCAATCCAAAAGAAATATCGTATTGGCCGTATGAATTAACAAAAATCGTATTCAATGATAACCAAATTGAAACACATACCTTTGATAGAATAATGCCACGAACATGCGTTGATCCTATTTCCAAATTGATTTGAATTTTAGAAACTGAATTCGTTATAATTTATATTTCTCCATGTTCCACATATTGCTCGTAAAACCATGCATTACTCCCTCAGCGTTTTCTTACAGCCAGCACACGCATGGATGCAACTGTCAATGGCCACCAGGACGTGGTGGTCACAATGTGGCGTTACCGCCGACAGCCTTTTGCACCAATATATAGCACGTGGTTGACAATAGCCAGAAAAGTGGCATACTATCACATTTTTAGGGCTAGGCAACGACGCCTATATGCTGCCTGCGTTCTCAGATTGCGCATATAGGACCAATCATTGCTGAAAATGTCATATATTTACATATTGAACATGAGCCACTGGGTTTCATGAGAACAATCGTCATGAGCCACTGGGTTTCATGAGAACCATTGTCGGGTTTAACGACACCACAAAGAGATGGCAAATGTTGCTCGTCAATTGTATTGAGCGCGAAGCAGCTCATGGTTCACCCATAGACAGGGCAGTTGATCAGTTTGTTGCTAAGATCATCGGCTTTAAACTGCCTGTAAGGATGAAAAAAGTTATCAAAGTGTATGTGTTAAAATGCAAGATAGTTGTTGCTTACACATATCATATGTGTTGGCGAGAAGCATATAATCATTGATCAGACGCCTTTTAATCCCTTTGATCACCTTTTTAAGCGATTCCGTTCAATGTTTCTGCAGTACTGAAACACCTCAAGACTTGCCGATTTCTGCAGCTTGGCCAGACTCTCCTTGACCAGCGATATTGATTTGCTATTTGAAAAGGCGCACAGCAGAGCACCAGATAAGCTTGGCTGCCATCAATCGGACAGTTGCTAAATAGCTGTGCACTGGAGTTGCTGCAGTTTCACATGCTTCAAAAACCCTCAGTGTACGCAAATATAGCGATAGCCTTTTCCTCTACATTATCCATATACTGTGATTGGTGGCTCAATAGAAACACAGTCCACGAGAACAGCGCACAGGTAGTCGCTTCTGGCCGGCAGCACCACAGGGAGTAATAAAAAGAGTTGTACGCACATTAAGGCGATGCAACTTATCGAGGTTTAACGGCTGCACTTGTTAACGACCTTTAATAAACGTTACGCGCAGTTCTATCATATTATTACTCAATATAAACGCGATTAGAAGGCAAAATTAATAAAGTAGACCACGGCACAAACAATTTCATGTTAAAAAATAGCGGGAGTTCGCCCACATGGTTAAGTCAGGGTTGCACAGAGATTGAATATCGGTGTGTTCTCAGCTGTTTTTACGAACACGATATCACGATATATCGGTATTAATCGCTGATCGCCTAGAACCTTGTGCAAGATATCGATGACACAGGAAACTATGTGCGATTCTCAGTCAGCAGTGCTCATAAGTGACAAAGTGGTGTGGTGCAATAGTTTAGATCATAGATTGTGGCCCAAGAAAAAGTGGAACAATAAGGCTTAAACTTGTTGTCTATTATTTTCATTTTCGAGTCGTGTCTCTTGTTTGTTGTTTCTAATGCAAAATGTTGCAAAAGTTGCTGGGCTGGCTAGCGCAATTGCCTTCCATTGTGGACATTACCACACATACATACATACATATGTACCTTACATGGAACAATTGTACCATTTTGTTACTTCAAATTATGTGCATTTTAATGTGTTTTGAACTATATGTATTTTTGGTGTACGCACGATTATTAGCATATAATAATAACCCACAAATTAAATGAATGCGTACAAATGCACACACATGCAAACATGCAGGGCACACATACATATAAAGCACAACAGCTGGAACAGCACGCGCGCGGATGGAAGGAACGTAGAAAAAAGACTTTTTTGTGTTTGCAACACTAGATGGCGCTGCAACATTCGGTGTTAAGTTTATGGGCGATTGTTGTTAACAGCTTTTGCTTAATGTTTGCTCTTTCTCTTAAGAGTACAGGGATCTTGCTGGTAAGTTTAGTCAATAATTACAATAGATGACGCTACAACATTCGACGTAAAACTTTTTAACTATTTAAGTTAATTAGACTTTTGCTTAATTTAAGCTCCTTTGCTATTAAGAATACAAGGATCTTGTTGGTAAGCTTGGTCAATTATTACAATAGATGGCGCTACAACATTCGACGTAACGTGTTTTAAATGGTTTAAATTATTAACTTCACTTTTACGTAAGCTCGTTTGCTATTAAGCATACACTGGGCTAAAAGCTCTACGAGGTAAAGCTCCAAGGAAAGTATAAAAACTTTATGAGTCTAAAAAAGGGGTTTTTTTTTTAAGTTAACTATTCTGTTTAAGATTAAATTTTAAAATCTTGACTTTAAATCAATGAACACACTTCCTATTATTTAAAGCTCTGAAAACAAAAATAAGACCTGTTTTATGTTTATCGAATCTTAAGTCACATTTCTAACAGAGTTTGGCTCTATTCTGGGACCAAAGACGGAATAATAGGTAGACTTTGCGAGTGACATTTGAATATCAGGCCTTGAAATTCCTGTCAAACGCCTCATTATTTCTTTTGTACATTTCGAACATAGTTTGCCACAGCTTTGTGCAAATCAATTGACCCGATACACAGCTCAGGGATCTATTAATAGCCAAAGACTAGTGGTCGGGTCACTAGGGAGCGAACCGTTTGTCAAGCAACTTAATGGTATTTGTCACGGCGAAGAGGTAAGCCATTTATCCTTTTGCCATGTCATCAAGGCGTTCAACTTCCTGGGCATCTGTGGTGGCCACTGGGATTATCGACGAGCCGCTGCGGTTGCCGAACAATGTAAGACCTGGGCCTCCGAAACCGATGCCACGAATGCCAACGGTAAAGGTAAAGACAACGGCAGCGGCAACGGAAACGGCAACGGCAACGGCAACACCTTTAACAACGCTATCGCCGACGGTGACGCTTAAGACAACGCCGGCTATCCCGCCAACATCCATTCCGACAACAGCCTTGGCGCAGAACACCGAGCAGGTGGTGGGCAATACGTCACCGAAGCCGGCACCATTGAAGCCTCCAATGCCAACGTCAACGCCAAGAGCTGCGCACAGCTCACCGAATCGAATTCCAACGTCCAATGATTTCCGCCGACCCTTTCGGAGCGTGTGGCCACGTCAACCAACGCCATTTCCTGACCATCGACACCATCACAGATCCAGCAGTCAGGGTGGCACCTATCGGCCACGTCGCCATCATAACGAATTCCGGACTCGCACCGCCTGTCCCTACGGCTCGAGTTCGGGCCAGGTGCATCCGCGCTGCCCAGCGCCGATGAACTGGCAGCCGCGTGGTCCAAGACCCATGATGAAGCCACTGATAGCTGGCTACGGTAACCTAATGCAACCGGAGAAGCGCATGCTGTCCACATTCTATACACCGATGCGTATGCCGGCGCCTCTGAGCATCGAACAGAAGCCGCTTCTGCAGCCAGGTCAGCCCCAGACAGTCGCTTTCAACTGGGAGCAGCAGCACTACAGACCAACGATGCCGGATATTCATGAGGAATCTGTACCGCTGGATCAACAAAACAATGAAGCCCATGATGGGGATAACCAGCAGGGGCGACTTGCGTGTGTTTCGCCACGTGCCCGTTCCCGTTGCCAGGTCACTTTGTCCCATTCCCAATACGATATGACGCAGTGGCAGCCAGTGTGCGAGTCCCGGCAGGTGTGGGAACCATTGGATCGCAATCGTAGCCAGCTGGATCCCAGCAATCCCATACGTGAGTATTCAATTTGATTGTCTCCCGAAATCTCCTAATTTCAACACGGTGCCATGGTAGCGCCTCCGCCGCCAGGGTTTGAGCATGTGGTGACAGGCAAACGTTCCGTGTCCAGTCGCGCCCGCAAGCTGATGGGTGATCAAGTAAAGATTGGGCCACACACGGACTATCCAACACCAATGCCCATGGAGATGCCAGAGCGTGAGCTGCGCGAGCAGCAGCATTTCATAGGTGAGGCACACGCAGATGGAATCTCGAACATCGAATCAAATATACAATTTCATATGTATTCACAGCCAAGCATGATACCCATTTAACAAGTCGCCTGGCCCAGCTTAGAGTTACCAACGGTACCACCGGAGATGGCTACTACGTGCGTCCAGTGACCAAGCTGATTCCCAAGGCTACCAAGGTGCTGGTGCCGCCCAAGTATCAGCCCTTATTTCAGCCGAATGTCTCCTATTGGGAGCTGTTGCGTCGCAATCAAGCCAAGGATGAAGCCATGGATCATGATCAGGGCCAGCATATGGACAAAATAATGCTGATGGAAGATCAGGCTAAAGCTAGCCAGGCGGAAACATTCACTAAAATGCAATCGACTGGCGGCGAGCAGAACATTTACCCAAACGAATTAAAGACTGAGCCTATTATCTTCACGCCTGCTGATCCCTTCCAGTTTTTGACAGGCTCAACGGGCACAGCGGATCCGACGGCCGACTACACTGTGACAAATTATGTGGCCGATGCTTACAATGATCTGAAAACTCTTAAGCAATCCTCTACTAGTGAGTTCAACTAGAACTCGAATTCTGGATAAAAGGTTGGATGAGAAATAATTTTGACTTACTTCATTTTGGGCAAAATTAAATTTCAAACTTTTTTTTTTTTTTTGTATAACTATTCTGAAGATAGCAATTGATTGATGAAAATGAATCTTAGTTTTAACCAGCTTATATATAAATACAAAATAAAATAAGCAAACTTTTGATAACGTTATTAGAGGCTAGCTAAAAGTGTGTGTCAGGCAGAAGTTAACATCAGAGCTGGCGATGTGCTTGAAATTTGGAAACTCGCGAAATATAGTATATTATAGAATTATAGTTATAGTTTGTATAAAAGTAGAAATATTTCTTAATTTTCATATCACATAGGTCAGACTATAAAGACCGAAGCTAGCCAAGAATGCACTCCCCCAAGTAAAAGGAAAAAGGAAGGAAGAAGCATGGCTTCTATGTATAAGTGTGTCTATGTGTGCTTTGGTATATTTGAGTTGAAAAGAAAGCTTGAATTTTTCAAACGACAGCTCGGCGCTGGCTGCAAGGTTTCAGCTAGTCGGGTGTTAATGTATTAAATGGTATATTAGAGTATAAAAATCTACAACAGCAAGAAATACAAGTTAAGATTCTATTTTCTTTGCCGAGAGAGAGATAGAGTACACATTAATTTCAATGTGCAATTAAAATAAAAGCTTGCAAAATATTTCCAGGAAGCGAGAACAGACACACATATATTTTAATACATGCATAGACACAGTCGGATGTGTGTGCGTGAGTGTGTATTAAGTCGCTTGAAATACGTTTTTATTTAATTACACACACACACATATACACACACACACACGCACACACAAACTTTAACTAGTGTTGAGCGAAAGCCCGGCAGAAAGTAAAAGAAGGTGGGCGAGAGAAGGACAAACGCACAAAGGACATTTGTAGCATACATAAATGAAATGAAATAAATTAAAATAAGTGTCGAAGCAAAAGCAGCAAAAAGGACCAAAGGACTAGCAATAGGAAAACATATACGAGCTGAATCAAGGCATATGTGGAGTTCACATGATACGCATAAGATTACTTCCCACACAGACACACACACACACACACACATGCATACACAAACACAGACACACACGGACAGACACATGTAAATCGCCCGGGTTGGCGCTCTAATGTGCATGCATTTGTAAAGTTCGAGTATCCTTTATTTTTAATTTTTGTTGTTGTTGTGTTTTTTGCCAAGGCAACTCGAAGAAAGAGCAACAGCAACAAAACAAAATTGTTGAGTGCGGGCTAAGTGGGCGGCAAATGTGGGCGGGGCTGTACAGCCATACTCAGACCCGAGCTCGGGTCTCGGGTCGAGCAAAGACAAATTCATGTTGCATTTGTAGCTTAAGGATATTATTGTAGCATCCTTTGTGTCCGACGTTTTTTGTTTTACTTTTTGCATACTTTATTTTTTGTAGCCTGCGCCTTGTTTCCAAAGTCTTTCGCAAAAGCAAAAAAAAAATAAAAAAGGAGATAACTGGAAAGGGCGGAAAACTGAAACTAAAAAATCCAGCAAGAAATGAGCAAGAAGCAAAGGCAGCATATCGAAGCTTGAGTACACTACTTTCGTTTATCTGCACAGGAATGTAATTAGACAATATTCCAAAATTAATCGAATCAAAACCTCATGGAAATTCATTCGAGACGTGGTTTCCCCTTTCACAAAATCCCAGACTCCTCGGTGGAAAATGCGCTTTAATGATTATTCGAGTGAAGTTTTAAGTTTCGTCCGATCGGTTTCACATTTTAATTGCAAAGCCCGGAATAAGAACTAACTGAAAACTTGTTTCATCGATTTTGGAAATTCCACCCGTAACTGAAGTAAATAACCGAACGGTATAATAGTTATTTTTCGGCATCAAATTCATTTTCAAAGATCTTTGGTCAAATTTATCTGACATGCTTTTCACACTTTTCTGAAAATCCTATGGATTCTTAACCTATTTTCAAATATCTCTGGGAGTTTTAGTTTTCCAAGTACGGGAACTGGATGATAATGTTATATTTAAAATTGTAAGCACAAAACGTGACACGGGCAAGGCAGGGCAGTAATCGTTATATGTATATACTTATGATCGTTTATATATATATATATGTGTGAATACATATATACTTATATGTATGTATATGTATGTGTGTATGTTTGTGTGTATGTAAGTGTGGATGTATCTACGTAAGTAGGTGTCTGTATGTGTGTGTAAGAATGTATATATGTATGTATGCATGTATATATGTATATATATATATGTATGTATGTATGCATGTATGTACGTGTGTGTGTATGTATGTTTGTATGTATGTAAGCATGTGTGTATGTATGTATGTATGTATGTATGTATGTATGTATGTGTGTATATGTAAGTGTGTTTATATGTTGTACTTATTTATTAAACAATTAATGTTTATTGGAATGTATATTTGCATGTATATAACCATGTGTGTATGTATGCATATACATATATGTAAATAAATATATGCATATATTTTGTATGTTTATAAGCAAGACCAAGTTTACCCCTTAAGTAAGTCCCTTAGGCTTCACTTCAAGTAGAGGAGACGGTAGCTTGCACTGTGCAGGAGACGGCAGCTTCAACTACGAAGGAGGCGGCCGCTGAAAAATTGAAGGGTGCGACGGCTTTAATTTTAGAGGTGACGGCAGCTTCAACTATGAAGGGTACGGCAGCTCCAGCCATAGAGGAGGCAGCGACAACTTTGTATTAGAGACGGCGGAATTTTGGAGGAGGCGGTGGCTATGGCTTTGCCGCAGGAGGGGGCATCAATTTAAAATGTGACACTGATAAAACTGGTACGTATTATTTGAACAAAACAATGCTTATTATATTTAAGATTAAAGTAACAACTATTAAAATTGTATGCAAGCATGTTAACTTGTATTAACTGGAGTACATACATCTGTATATGTGTTTAAATATGTGCGTATGCTGAGCCAAGCTGAAAAAGAACATAAAACGTGTTTATAAATATTGCTCCACTTCCCGATTCTGATTAATTCAATCACATTAACATTATCTCTTCTTTTCTGTGATTTCGTCACTGATTCCTCCTTGATGGAAATGGAGATCCAGGCTTACGAACATATTCGGATTTGAATACAATTTCTTTGTAGTATTTCTGTAATTTTGAAAGTAAAAAATGAAATTTCTTATTAGGCTTTGTCAGGTTAAACTCTGGGAAAGAAGCATATAGTATATATTTGATCTTTAGATTTGCAATTTTCAGAGCATTTGGACACAACTTTAATATTTGACTCTAATATTTTGCACCTTTAAACCATGCTGTGCAGAGTGCCGAGCCGACGTTTCCATTGATTCCTTAGTGCTTTTAAATATTGTAAAGGATTCAATGTTAGAGCATTCAATGGACCCAAGGACCACACACAAACACACACACATCGACACACACAAACAAATATATACATTATGCATGTGGGCATGTAAATGCAAAATAAAACTGAGTTGCCCAACTGTGGCCAACTCGTATCCTGGCGTATCCTGAGCGCTTTGTCTGCCGGCAGTGGCCATCAGCGACGTCAAGGCTTTGAGGAATGTGCGAGTTTTAGATTTATTTGTAGTTAAGCACAAAAAAGGCGAAACTCTGCCCCGTCCCAAATAGCCAGCAGAAATAACTTTATTTTAATTTCACTGTGGGCGCTTGTAATGCAAAGTAGTCGTCCTCGCCGCCCCAAAAAGGGATATGCATCGGAAAGTTTCGGGGTAGCCGCCCGGTCTGACACGCCCGCACCCGGCCGCCCGAGTGGGCGACTCAGCGCCTCAGCCTTTGGCTGCTGTTTGGGTCGTTGTCGTCGCCTTATGACGCAGGTGCTGACGTTCGATTGGCAGCAGCGCTGGGCATTGTCCTGTAACGAGTAGTTGCTCGCTGGCTCTGCTCGTTAATGGGCTTGCCGCACTTTACAAATTGGCTCAATTGCAAGTTTATGCAATGCCGGACGCAGTAAACCCACCCTGTGCCTCAACCCAAATGCTCCGGCTTGCTATTGTTGCTAAAACTAATACCGCCATATGTGACCAGGACGACGATGGCTCGTTATCCTTTCTGATTGCGTCGGCATGGCGTTTTCATTTTATTTCTATTTGGTTTTTTGTTTTTTATTTTTTGTTCGCCATTGTTATGGGTATCATGGAAAAAATTGTATTACACCTCAATAACAACACCAGGACATGACAATAAGTGAGTCCTTTTGGGCGCGTTATTGGTATATCTCTCTGACTCCCAGTGGTGGCTCCCCTTCACCCTTCTCGCCGGGCGGCTCTCTGCTGCTAAGTATGTGTGACAAGTGATGCGTGTTTTGTTGCGGGCAGCGTCCGTCGCTGGCTCCTTAAGTGCTGTTACTCGTCCTCGCATGTGATGCCTTTTTTTGTATTTTTTTTTTTTTTTTTGTTATGAACAACAGACAGGACTATCATGGCACGTAGGCCGGCTGGCCCCCGCACGCAGGTCATTTTTTCATGCTTAATTGAATGGGTCAGTCATGGACATGCCAATGGGCTGTGTTGTGTCCTGTCATTGTCCTTGCCCGCATGGTTGCCATCAGCGTCGGCCCGGAAGTGTTCAATTCAATTTTTTCGCCTGCGACGCCGCCGCCGCCTGAAAGTGTGCGCCATGTCCTTCGGCTGATCTGAGCCCTCGGTGCGGTTATTGAATATCGAGCACGTTTTCCCTTCACGCCCACACCCCGAATTTTATGTTTTTTTATATCTTGGTCATTATTTACGTTATCGTTATCTGTAGCCGTGTTCACTCACTTACTCACTCACTTAGTCACTTATTATTATCCTTATCCTTACGCTAACTGTCGCCATTGGCTGTGCACGCGTGTGTGTATATATATGTGTGTGTGTGTGTGTGTGTGTGTGTGTGTGTCCATGTCTGACCATTAAAACAAATGTGGCTTTTAACTATGCACTGCACGCAACAATCCAGTCCAGAAAGTTTGCACTTTTTGCACTTAGCTTTCTTATTTTTATGGATTATGTTTTTTTCGCTAACAAATGTATTTCTTCACTTGTGTTTGAACAAATTCGAATTGGTATTAACTACACCGTGGATTGAGTGAGAGCTCTATTTGCAGATTGAGTTACTGAATCGATTGATATTTTGTATACCCTGTTTTTAGTATATACAAACCGTTCAAGCGAGAAATAAACATTATTTGCGACATGCAGAGCTTTTATTCTGGCAAACAGACTACGTTTCTACTGATTATTCCTTTATTATTCATTTCATATTTTACTGATTCCAAACGAATAAAAATTCCCAAAAATAAAATGAATTTATTAACCAAACCAGTTTGTTAATAACAATGCATGCAAGCCTGTAAGGCTCACTTGAATTCATGAGAATTGCATTGTAGGGCGGTATTAAAATAAACCCTTTTTTAACATTTAAAAGCAGCGGGAAGTAACTTTTTTCTGCGTTTGATATGAGAAATATTTATGCATGCAAACATAGTTAAATATACGCATATGTACATACATAAGTGCACACATGCATGTATACATGCGTACTTGCATATATGTGTACATGCAATCATATACATACACATCAACATGCACATCCGTATATATAATTCGCCAATACACTTGATTAACACAAAACTTATGATCAAAGCAAGACAATATGTGGGACTTATTTGTGTTCTTGAGAATCGCAGAGAGGGGTATATTACCTTTTATTTTATTTACAGCACAGCAAGTAGAGTTATCCAAAAAGATACACATAAATAGATACACATTTATTTATATATATGCATACACACACAAACACACACGCGCACACACTAACAAGAGAAAGTTTATCTATTCGCCAAAACACTCTTTTAACTAAAATGTGCAAATGTCTTAGAAAATGCGTTTGAAATATTCACATTCGCGGGATGATATTTGTAATGCTTCATCTTAGCCGTCACTTTTCGATCAGGTCAAACAGTTTTTGTGTACAAAGATAAAATTTTTTTAAAATGTAACGAGGGAATTGATTTTCAAAAGCCAAACCCAACTAAAAATTCTAACCCTTAAGGTCCATGCAAATTTGAATAGTTCGCTGAGAACTCTTATCCGTAATCGAATCAGTTTCAAGGGTTTCACTTGCAAGCCCTTTTAAGTGCTATTTGGCTTGTAAAAAATTGCTGAAATCAAAACATGGGCTCAAAATCTCAGATTGTTGAACATTTTTCAAATTTTTAACTTTCTTAAATGTTGATTCCCACGGCAGATGTTTTGTGGCGCAGCGCATGTCAATAAGGTTGTTTTTATTTTTTTTTTGTCGGTTTTATACCAGACCCATTGAACATGTTTAATACAGAGTATGTCGGTTTTTTGTTTTGTGTAAATGTATGCAATATATGTATGCATGCATATTAAATGTATATAGAAGCATATGTACATATATGTATATACGCGCCTAACTAAGCTGATCTGGGCATATCTGCCTTTTCTGCAATATGATCTTAAAAACTCTAAAAGCTACAGACTAGAAAGCCAAAATCTACATATTTGGCATATTTATTTCGATAGCTAACATCACTTAATCGATAAATCTTTTTTTGTGAAAAGGTATTGATACTGAATTGAAAGAGTCTGTGTGTGCATGTGCTGGCCGCTGGCTACAGGGTATATTCTAGACGTCCCTTTTCGAGGAGAGCACTCCTGTTTTATATTGCTTCACTTCATTCGAGCCACCCTCACGTGCAAGCCATAAGCCTCAAGGAAGGCCAAAAGTTAAATGTCAGCGATTACACACATGGGAGCTGTAAACCGCGTTTTATGATTTGTTTTCATTGATCAAAGGCAATTTTGTTTTTTTTTTTTGTATTTCGTTTTTTTACGAACTCACATAAGAAATTTTTGCGAAATATTCGGAACAACCCCTCACAAGTAGTTCCAAGTCGTGACAGGGCAGACTTAACTGTCGTGGGCTTACGAGTCGCGTTTAATCCATTAAACGTTTGTCTCTTTATTACACTGATGCGACCAAATTGAATATAATTTCGATAGCTATCGCAATAAGCAAGCAATATAAAAATAAAACAAGCTGTTTGTGCTCACAGACAGACTGATTGGTGATCAACGTTTAAATCAAACCATAAAAGCTTGAAAGCCGAATTTGTCGGCGCAATTATGATGAAGTAAGTAACAAAGGTGCGCCTCTTGAAGGTTCAAAGAAACATTATAAAAGTAGTCTGAAAAATGTTGTAAAATATTTTATTAAAAATTTAGTAAATTAAACGTTTCTGACCGTTTTTTCACCTTAATGGGTGGAAATTGGGTGAAAATATTGATTTGAAATTTTTAAAGGATTCTTTTGTCCGGGTAAAGCCGGGTAATGCAAGCCCATTTTCTAGCTAGCTTAAAGCTTAAGGCCGTAAAATAACATTTTTTATCATGCATACTTTCAGGTGCATTTATTATTCAAAAGGAGTGAATTTTGCGAAAACGTATAAATCACTTTTCACAAAGCTCTTTGAAAATTAGCTTGAAGCCGAAAAAACGATGGAAAAAAGTTGAATGCCGATCGGACGACACTTAAAATTTCGTCAACAAAATTCAATTTTTAATTAAAGTGTATGGGTTTTTGCGAAAATTCATTTATATAAATATACTTAAGAGTGAGTTTGAGTAAGTTTAAACTTCGCCCGCCAAATCATGGATGGTGAAGAAAAATTTTCATATAAACGTTTTTCACGTTTTTTCCACATATTTTGGTGAAATTCAAATATCTGAAAGACGATCTTAGCGTGCATCTTCTTCTCATAATGGAAGTGCATTGATCACCAGTCAATCAGTCAATCAATCAGTCAGTCAATCGGCACACTGTTTTATATAAGGAGAATGCGGAGCATTTGTCGTATTTTATCTACAGACTTATATGTAGCAGCTTAATATATTTAGTGGGGTTCTACTCTTTTGGGGACTGACGGACACATAGGCAGCTGAACCGCCTATATGTACTTATATCTGTGTACGTCACGGCCCACTGTAGTCCGCCTGCCTCTACCCCTTCCCCGTACCTAATGACAGCACGTGCCTTCTCGAGTATTTTCTTGCACTTGAAACGCGCTGACAAGGGTATTTGACACAAATTCGCGTAGTTTTTCAGTTTTGACACATGTCACTCAAAACACACTTGTACACACACACACACACACACACACATGCACGCTCGCACACACGCACACACATACATAGCGTGCACAGTTTGCTGGTAGGTGTTGTTGCTGAGTCTCTCTAACAAATGACTTGGCCCCGGCGTTTATTATTATCCCAACGGGCTTAAGGCTTCACCTGCTGTCACACACACATACACACTCGTGTACACACATAGACATGCCAGCTAATAAATAATAAACGCTGCTCATACAACCTGTGCAAACGAGGTTTTGCGCCCTCCCGGCCACATCTCAGACCCAGACCCACCCCCGGCCCACAGACATACCCACACCTTGACACGCCTTGTAGGCAACCCTTTTGCGTGTGCCTATGTGTGTGTGTGTGTGTGTGTGTGTGTGTGTGTGTGTGTGTGTGTCGCTGGCTACGTTGCGCGACTCTGAGGCCGGCGCTGAGGTTGAGGTTGACAAATGTGTCAGAATGCAAATCCGCAACAATTAAAAGAAAAATCAACACACAAAAGCTGCCAGAAGAGCCGTCAACTGCCGACAGCTTTTGTCGCTTGTCATCGCCGTGCTGGCCATTAAAGTGTGCGTGCCTGTGTGTGTGTGTGTGTGTGTGTGCGCGCGGCGTTACCCAACCCACCCCACTCTGCCTCTTCTCAGCTATATATTCGTTAACAGCTCGACGAGTCGTTTACTTTTTACTGCCTCTTAAATTATTTGCACAAAATCTCTTGCTTTTGTTTCTGATTGTTGCCCCAGCGCCCGGCGCGGCGCCTTGAGTGCAACACCAGTTAACAGTTTTTGCTCTTCTTCTTCTTCATTTTCTGTTGCAGCTACAGTTGTTGTCCACACACATAAATGCCGCCGCCCGTCACCATTCTCAGGGTGTTTCTTCGCGGTTCCAATGTGCCAAGCCCTCGAGCCACCTTCTTCTATTTGCTTGTTTTGGTTCTCGTATTTGGGTTATGCCTTAATTGGCCCAACGTAGAGCTCTATTACACCGGTTGACCACTTATCAATCGCTTTGTATGCGGCTAATGATAAATACACAAATACATCAATACGGGTGCACAAATATATGTATGTACTTCCATATTGCACTGAAACATTGCTTAAGTTGAATGGAATTTCACATAGCTCTACCGAGTTTTATAAAGGGGTAAAATCTTATATGAATGCAAATAGCCTTAAATATAAACATGTTCTTCTATACGATAACTGCATCAAACATGGAAGTTTTTTTAACGTTCATTTTTAAACATTCTAGCATTCATATTGATCTATATACTATGCCGAGGTGCTGAAAGCTAAAATATTTTATTGATTGAGGTGGTTTCTGTGTCACTCAGAATAAACAGTTACGTATATCTACAGAAGATAATATAATACTTATTTTAATAGATACTAATAATAATTATGATTAGAACATTTTCTATGAAATTAGCCTTTGTAGGCTTCTCTTAGCTCTATCTCCCATTGAATCGACGTCACAGTTGTTATTGTTGTGGGCTATGTTATGTAGATTGACTTAGAATTTGAGTACAAAATGGGCCAAAAAGATATAATTAGGCTGTTTCCAAGCCTGATCAGGGCAGACGAGTAGAATATCTTTCTTGCTTGAACGAGCTTGAAAAGCTAAATAGATAGAGGCATCGAGTTATTCGTGCTAAACTTTTCTTTTATGGAATGTAAGTTTTACTATCCATTTTAAACATTTTTACAGGAGGAAATATTTTATATTATATTTATGTGTGTTGTATTGTGTTGTTCGTCTTGCTTGAAGCGGGTAAATCGTGAAAATCTTTCATGTATTTTCCAGAGTTTTATAGCAGGACTCAATAAATTTTGCTGTGCGATTGCTGATGCCCCTTCAGATCGAGCCATAAGAATAATGTGGCCACAAAAATGTTTGTGTTAAATCACAGTTGAAAATGCACTGAATCCGGGTTACAGTTTGACAGCGATTATTAATTAAGTGGAGCCTTCAGAGCCCTTCTTTTTTAACAAAAAACACAATACAATATAAAAATATATACAATATATATATAAAATATCGGATTCAGTTTCATTTAGAGGTTGAAGCAAAGATCTTAGTACACAGATCACAAATTTTAATTTTTTATGGACTTTCAAACAATTTTTTTGACGATGATGAACTTGATAGGATGTCTATATTTATATTTTATGAAGTTATGATAGATAAATAACTTTGAAAAAAATAAAAAATTAACCTTTTTTTTTAAGATAAGTTTCCCAGTCTGGATAAGTCCATCCAGTCTACTGAAAAGTGAGTTTCAATGGTTTGAGGGTGAAAAGCTTATTTAAATTTAAATATGTTTTCTTCCGCGCTGGAATCGATCAGTTCCGTCTGATCACTACCAAACGAATGAATGAGTGAAGACTGTGTTTGAGGCTGCCATTCACACAAATATATTGACATAGATTTAATGTACTTATGTGCGCCATTTAGCAATACAAACCTAAAGAAATAACTTCGAAGCTGGCTAATAAGAGTGGCCACCATTTTAGATTGGCATTTGGGCGATTCGGTCGCTAATTTGCAATGGGGCATCGCTCATTGGCTTGTCGCCGGCGCAGTTTGGTTGGCTGTTGGACCGGGCGGTCTGCCGTCAGCTGGATTAGCATTTTGATATAGTAATCGACCGCAGCGTATAATAATTCTTGCGGTTTCATTACGCCAACCACACACCCTTCGACATATTTGCTGCGCAACCGCCGACTGACAACACATACCACCACCATCACCACCACCACCACCACCACCAACACTACCAACAGTTAGAGCACCACCACCACCACTGGCAGGCGTTCTCCTTGGAAGCAGCATTCGCGTCTTGTTGGTACATGCAAAAACCGCAAAATGTAGGAGGGTTGAACGTTAATATGCCGACAGGTCGGTACTGTAAGGCGAGAAAACTCCGCCCTGGTGACAAAAAGAACTCAACGAATCCATCTCCTGTGCGTCTGGCCCTGTGTGTGTGTGCGTGTGCGTGTATGTGTGTATTAGTGAGGGGGCGTCTTATGCTCATGTGGTTATTGTTGCAATTTTTCACTCAAGGCGCCCGAATCGGGGCCTAGCTTAAAAACAAAAAAATACCAAAAATAAAAAAAAAAATAAATAAAATCGCCTCGTCTTTGGCCGCAAATGGCAGCCGCAAGATTTTACCGTGTTACCACTACATGTCTCTCGCTCTCTATCTCTCTCTCTCTGTTGCTGTTTTTCTTACTCTCTCTCTCTCTCTCTCCCTCTCTCTCTCGCTTTGCCGCCCACACTTATGCGCCATCTCGCTCCAGCACGCTCGCCATCCCGTTCGCCCTGGTGTGCCCGTCTCACTCGCTCTGCCCAGCTGCCTGTCTATGCACATTCTCTGGTTAGGTAGAGGCTCGCCGCAAAGCCGCGCGCCGGTTTCAATTTTTTGGCCAGCATCTCGGACTTGCAATTCTGGGGTCTGAGCGCCGCTCCCGTGCCGGAGTCTTGGGACAGTAGTCGACAGCGCCTTATTTACCACGCTGTTGAGATTTTTTCGCTTGAGTCAAAGCTAGAAGACGTCGCAGCGCACTTCCAAGACGTCTTTCGGGGGTTGCTTGCGCCAAAGAGAAGAAGAAAAAAAATGGAAGGCAAAAAAAAAAAAAAATAAGATATACAAAAGCAAAACGCAGGGAAATACCATAAGCGCTGCATAGAAAAATGAGTCGAACAGTAGGTCGCAGCTTCCAGCTGCGAAATTCAACTCAATTTTTTTTTACTGCTCCGCCGGCCGTGCCCCCATTTGCTTCCAGCGGCCGCCCGGTCTCTAAGCAGCTCGCGAAGGTGTTGCGAGCTCTAAAATTGAGCGCTTTTTTTCGTTTCCAGCAGCAGGACCCCATCCCATCCACTGGAGGGCTGGGCGGCTGGGAGGTTGGCAGGCGACTTGGCTGGTTGGGGCAGCAACTTGAAGACATCGTTGCGGCCTTTCTGCTTGTGGTGTAGTTGACGTTTTTGGTTTCGGTTTCGGTTTTGGCTTGGCTTTCGGTTCGTCAGTGCTGCTGCCGCTGTCGCTGCTGCTGCTGCTGCTGCTGCTGCTGCTGCTGCTGTCGTCGCCTGCGCTGTCGCCGACTGCAGCGATGTTGCCAGTTGCTGGCGCTGCAGTCGCTGTTGGCGTCGCTGCTGGGACACCACAAGTAAAAACCACTGCTACTGGTTCTCGTGGTAAATGTTAAGCCAAGAAAAAGAATTATATACCCAACGCGGTTGCTTGAAAAACGCAAAAAGAGGCGGCACTCGCACTCCAAAGGCGTTAGCCATTGACTCTGAATCTAGCATACAGCATCCACAGGCACAGCCGTAGCCACATCCACATTCACATAGACGTCGCTGCTGCTTCGTCTCAGCCTCGTCTTCGTCCTCGTCCTCGTCCTGGTCGTGGTCCTCGTTCTCGTTCTCGTACTCGCCTTCGTCCTTGCCCGCCGTCGTGATTATGATGACGCGCCGTTGACTTCGCTGTCGGCGTCGCCAACCGCTCATAGTGGTCGCGTTCATGGTTACCGCAAAAAAATAGTTTAATATCTCCGTGTCGTTTGATTCGATCGCCAGCCCCAGAGTCCAAAGCGAGCACACAACCAACAAAGTGCTATACAATCTGGAGCTCAATCTTAAGCTCAATCTCAAGCGGTTCTATCAATCAGTGCAGTGTGTGTGTGTGTGGTGTGTGGTGTGTGGTGTGTGGCCTGTGTTGTGTGTGTACACAAGAAATTGTTATATATTGAATATCGTTTTTATTATTACAATTTATAATTGATATTTTTTTACTGTGCACATTTGTGATATAATTCAAGAAGTTTTTTTTTTTGCGTGCCACAAAATAAACCAAATTTACACAAATTACTCTAAAAAGCTAAAACTCTATTGCGCCAATAGCTGGAATATTCATATGGTGCTATAGAAAACGTAAGTTTAACAGAGTTTCAGATACAATTTGTATTGAAATTAATTTTTGCATATACCTGACTAACGTTTGAGTTGGACTTCTTGGCGTATACTTGATTGTAGTTCAATGGGATAAGCAAATAATAATGAGTATGAGATATAAGCTGTGATTTGGGAAACGATCGTAAATGGATCGATCTGCCATGCTTAGAGCAGATAATTGATTTATAAAATCTGTTGCCCATTGAGCGGATTAAATCGTGCATCACGTGTCATTGATAAGGATTTATATTGATTAAAACTCCAGATCCACTCGTACATCTCGTATCAGATATCATGGATAAGGGAATCCAGATCAACTAAGTTCTCAATCAATTGATCAATACGAAAGCATATTTGGTTAATTTATATAGTTTATGTTACGGAATGTCCAAGAAAACCAAGCAGCATAATACAGGACCTAGTCAAAGATAGATCCATGGAATGTGACTGGATTAAACTGCTTGAAAATAGTTCAGAAAAATTCTTGGAATTTGATTGATACTTTTTGGAGTCTTTGTACGTGTTAACTGCATGAGAACTATACGAAGTAATTTCGAGAATTGCAATTACAGTAATAATATGCCTAATGCCTGCTTAGTCCGTCAGCTTTCACAGCAGGCCCATCGGAACCTGCCCCAACATGCACTCGACAATAAGTTCCCGAACCCAGACCAAATTCAATTTTTCCATTGTCTCATTTTCCTGTCGCCTGTGCACTGTTCCCCCGCCGCCCCCGTTGCTGGCCACCGTCTACTGTGTGCCCGGGTCCTTTGTCTCGTGTCCCGTCTCTGTGGCCACATATGTCGCCGCATAGTCACTGGACGAGCTCATTTGTTGTCCAGCTGCGCCCGTCGTGTATGCAAAAATTCAAACGGAAGTTGTAAAAAACGAGTACATATACTACCTACAGATTGTGCTAGTACACACATGCACACCCACACAGATAGACTGCATATGTGTGTGTGTATATAAACAACAACAAAAATAGTTGTCGAATGGCGCAAAAAGCATTGCAAAAACAAAACGCATCGCGTCATTCGCAACTTTTTTATTTATACGCAGTCGATGCAGCTTCAAAAGGTGTATGCGTGCATGTGTGTGCGTATGCGTGTGAGTGTATATTGCACATTGTTGATTTTTTTTTTGGTGGCCAAACACAAACAGGCAACAGCTGGCGCTTTATTATTATCATTTTTATTTATATACAATTTTTTCCCGGACAATTTTTGCCATACACTTTTTTGTTTCGTATTTTTATTTCTGATGTCCTGGGGAATCCGTTTGCAAATATTGCATCTGCAGCTCGCCATCCATCTTAGCTGAGCAACGCCCGTACCCGTCACGCTGCGTATTCGCCATGATTTTTAATATTTAATTGAGTTGCGCTCGACGGCGGAGGCTTAAATGCAAATTGTGCGCAAAGGTGCGCGGTTGTCCTGCGGGCCAAAAGGCCCATCAGCAAAGCGTTCGACATATCCACACACAGGTGAGGCTACCATTGTGCTCAACGTGTCCAAAATCCTGGATAACATCAAGTGGTTCGACAAATGTGTTGCATACTTTTGCGGGCAGAGCTGTTTGGGTACAAGTGAGGCTGCTGAGAAACGATCGAGCCGCAAATCGACTTAAATTTGTGTTGAGCAAAACTATTAATGGACTTGTAGAAAAATATGCGAAGATTGTGAAAAACTTTAAACAAGTGCAGAAAATATTAGTGGGCTATACATTATAATAAGGATTTATTTATTTATTTAATTACTGTTGCATAGTGTAATTATTATCATTTATTATATATACTTAAAGTAAAACCAATAATAGAGCAGTCTAGAAGACATATTCGCTACGGGAATGCGAGCCCTAAGCTTTGTGCTCAAGTGTAGTGCATTAAATAAATAACTTAAATAAAATTAGAAAAAATTTATCGGATATATTGATGAGATTGCGTCTCTCCTTGCAGATGACCAAGTGCGCGAATCTATAAAACAGTTGGCAGTAAAACAAAATATTGACTAAACCCAAAGACATAAACTCTCGGAATTATTGGCAATAATGCACATTTCAGCTGAGGTCAGTTCGACCACCTCAAATCAAACAGCACACCAGCAACAGCAACAGCAGCAGCAACAACACCAGCAACACCAGCAACAGCAGCAACAATCGACACAACAACAGCTGCAACAGCACACAGCGGCAACAACAACAACGGGCAGCACAACGAAGCGACGCAATGCAGAGTCTAACAACAACAATAACAACAACAACAACAGCAACAGCAATAACAACAACAACAACAGCAATAACAACAATAGCAATAACAACAACACCAACAGCAGCAGCAAAAACAAACCCGTTGATACAAGTCCGTACCTGACGCCCGAGAATCTGATCGAGCGCACCGTTGATGTCCTGCTAGCCGAACATCCTGGCGAGCTTGTTAAAACGGGCTCACCGCACGTGGTGAGTATTTGGCAAGGTTCTCCCTCCCACATCCTTCAACTGGATAACATGCACACTCTGCACTCAGGTCTGCACGACGCTGCCCACGCACTGGCGTTCCAATAAAACGCTGCCCATTGCCTTCAAGGTCCTGGCACTGGGCGAGGTCATGGATGGCACCATTGTCACAATACGCGCCGGCAACGATGAGAACTTTTGCGGCGAGCTGCGCAACTGCACCGCCGTCATGAAGAATCAAGTAGCCAAGTTCAACGATCTACGATTTGTTGGACGCAGCGGCAGGGGTGAGTACGAACCATAATCAATTAAACAAGGGGACACGGCTGTCTTCGGCACGCCGAAGCTTGAATACCCTTGTGGCCAACGGTTTTGTAGATGTGTGCGGAGAGAGTTGATTGTCGAGCCTGATGAAGATTTGTTCGAAAAAACTGATCCTTTCGCCATACACAAACCCATTTTGCGACCGATCTCTCATATAGACCTACATGATATAGTCGTCCGATATTAATAGGAATTTAATTGTGTGCAAAGCTTGTATATACTTAGTTTGATACTTTGAAAAACAAAAACGTTTTCATATAAGTTTTAGCTGTAATTGGTTCCTGGGCAAGGAACATAAAACGCACATATGCTAAGTTTGGCTTATTTATCTGGATAAGCAAAAGGATATTAAGATAGATATTTATCAAGTTGTAAGCCCTTTGCTCTTGCTTAGTTTCCATGCAGCTGGACTATCTACTCTACTTTTACTGCCGAACAATAATATGTTCACTTTATACTTATATATTCCTTCTGTTTTTAACATGCATTTGCCCAAAACCAGTTTAGCCAATTTTCAGCCAATTTTCCATGACTTGAGAGCTTAATGGGAGTGGTCCATCCGATCTAGTTGGTTTAGTTGGTATATCAACTGTCATGTTAATTAATTAAGTTTTAGCCAAGTTTTACGCTGCCGGTCCAGTTGCTGGGCGGGGCACCTGCTAAGTGGGGCTCATTAGCAGAGCTAAGGAATATGCAAAGTTGAAAGTTGAAGAGATGCTGTTAGCATTTAACTTCTGCGCACGGCTAACTCCATTCAGCGTATCATTTGGCTTGATTGTCTGCTTCCTGTCTACGCCCCAGGATATTTGTAGCATATTGCCACTAGAATGCGGCGTATGCGCATCTATATCGCGGCTTACATACCACGCACACCACGCACACCAGCGCACACTACGCACACCGTCGCATACATCAAAAGCGGCGGACAAACTTTTTGGCTTGGCTTCCGTTCATATATTGCAGTGAATGGGCCCGCGTTGGCCTCTGCTGGCGTCTGTCTGGGATTTAGCTCCTGGTTTCTCTCCTCATTTTTTTTTTTTTTTTTTTGACTGCGTCAACAAATAAGATAAGTAGTCTGTAGTTAATTTTTATATGTCTATTCAGGGGGCGCCGCCTTGACAATTGTCAATTTTCTTCGCATATTTTTTCCTGCTTGCTGTGTGGGTGTGTTGTGTGGGTGTGTGTGTTATTCGCGTCTCTTTTTGGTGGCGTTATTGCTGTTCATTTCGTCAATTTATCACGAACGCAATTTAAAAATCAAATCGAGGGTGACAGACGACATACTGTGATAGAATTTTTTCTTCGCCAATGATTTGCCTTGGCTCTGGCCCTGGCCCTGGCCCTGGGCCTGGGCCATGAACCAAATTAAATCAGCGTAACTGTTTATTCAAATCCCCAAACATGGCTAACAACAGCGGCGGCAACTTTTACTTTTTTTTTCGTCCTTTGGATATTTTCTTTGCCATCTTTATCATTTTGTTGCTACTTTCGTCAAGTTATTTTTCTTTTTTATTTTTTTTTTTTTTATTTTTAGGGGGCGTCATTTTCTAGATCCCGGCATGTTTAAGTGCGCGCTTTGCCGCGGCATTTGACAATTTGCTCATTAAGTTTGTCTGACCCCAACCCAATACACGCACTTGGTCTGGGGTTGCTACGCTTTGCTTTGCTCTGCTTTGGTTTGGTTTTGGCCTTTTCGCCCTCGGTTCTGTTTTGTTTTTTTTTTTTTTTCTGTCACCCTCATCAGCATCGACAGATTCTTGTTGGCATTTTTAAACGTTTCAAGTGGCAAATAATTCCTTGGGATTTACTTGCAAATCTTTTTTTAAACATTTGATTATGGGACCCGGTTACAGTTACGCTTCGATCTCCATGCCGGCCCAGCTCGGACCGGCCCCGTCCCGGACCGTCCCCGTCTCGGACTGGCTTCGTTCCGGCCGCTCCCCTCCCGGTCCGACTCTTTTCTTACTAATTACCAGAAATATAAAATGGAAAAAAATGTGCTCGCAATTGCAATTGAAAGCAGCGGCAAATGTTGTACAAATGGATTTAAATTATCTGGCGCCACTGTTGGTCCTTTTTTCAGACTCTTACCATGAATTTTAATGCGCTACAAAAGGATTACGTGGGTCAAGTCCGATCCCGCCCACGGTAGCCCGTCGCGCGCCTCATGCTTGTAAATATTTGCTTAATTTCAATTAGCAAACAAATGCAAATCCCTTGTACTAGAAAAGTGATGCGTGCAATTGTTGTTGCTTTTATTGTTGTTGTTTTTGTTGTTTTTGTTGTTTTTGTTGTTGTTGCTGCCGTTGTTGCTACAACTAATGCCACTTGCAGTTGTCAAGGCTGCAGATACCGAATGCCCCTTGGTCAGCTACGAATTATGTTTGCGCAGCATGTGCTTCAATAGACATTCAACCGCTTAGCGTAGGCTGCTCCGTAAATTGGACAACATCTTACTGAGTTACCCAAAACGTGCGGCAATCAATCGACACATACTTATCTTTATAAGAGAGTTGTTTTGACTAGCGGACTGAATGACAGATAGGTGCACAGGTCGCCGACTCATTAGTAGGAATTATAATTTTATCGTTTACTTTTGTATTGGTTGTTTTCTGAACAATAATGTTATCATATGTGCTTTTTGGATAACCCCAGCAAAAAAATGTTGCTTAAACGTGACGCGAGCTGAACAAGAGCAAGGGCATATCAATTTTGACATGTTTATGACCTTCTCTAGACATTTGTCCCAAGGTATTGCGTCCACATGTTCACAAAATGCAAATATCGATATTCAGGCCATTGTTTTAAAGTAATTCCATCCGCAAGTGTGGAAAAATGGTGGAAATTCGTTGCATGTAACTCTTTTTTGCTAACCATTCGTTCGGTTTTACTCTCATTTTTACTCCTTGGTGGAAATGGAGATTACTGACTTGGCCGATAAAGTCTCCCTATAAAACCCATATCCATTGTTCTCAATGGCAACTCATTTCACACTTTTCTCAAAATCCACCGAATGGGATGGACAATTGTTAATTGAACTTGAGACATGGCGTTCAACGAAATATGTGTGAAAGGAAATACCCGCTAGCATTATATTTTAAGTAAAAATATAATATGAACTTTCAAAACAACCCTCGCAGCTGCAATGGCAACGTTTTGGGCTTGGGGCTGGGTCAAGCCCAGGGTTGGGAGCTGCTTTTGCATTTTTGTGCACTCGTAATTTTAATGATGTGTTCTATGCTGCGTATGCGTAATGTGGGCGCAATTAGATAAAATGGTGGCATCGACTTTTGCAACTGTTGCAGCATCGGCAGCGGCAGCAGCTGCAGTTGCATTCAAGCGGAAACTGAATAATCCACACACAAGGGAAATGCATTTGGCCGTTGTCTACTAATGAATTAAACTCTTCTGGACGGCTACGGAAATGGGGAGGCTGAGCATATGTAATTATTGTTGCCATATATGTGTATGCATGTAAATGAGATGTGCGCTGCATGTTGCACGGCTGGTTGTTGCACATTGATGTGTAAGCACTTTGAAGTGCATTACTAAAGTGCATTAGCAGCTGCAGCTGCAGCGCCAGCAGAAGCAGCTGCAGCTTAGTTTCTTGTTGCTACTGCATTTACGATAATATGTTAATTAACTGGAGGTTGGCGTTCGCTGTGATTATGCCATGCTTATCGCACAGTCGATGCCTAACGCCTTGCCACTTGAGCCAGGTGCTTTGATGCCGGTGCACAGCCCTGTGGCTGGGAGCGTGACTAGCTGAAAGACTGCTTCATAGCCAAAATAGCAGCCCCACATGCGTATGTCTCCATGCATGAACTGCAATTCATTAGTTAAGTGCATTTCTAGCCAATGGAACAGGTCAGAATATTTGCCTATTGTACTTAGGCAAGTTAAGATGTTTATGAATGGGGCATTCAAGGGTTAATGCAAATTAACATGGACAAAATTTCCCTACAAATAGTCAATTCTATGTGCTTCACAGAAAACGATTTCATATGCATGCAAGTGTATTCAATTAAAAGTGCCTCTGGCTAGAGATGGGCGCGTGCTCAACTTGAGCACGTGACACGAGCACAAGATAGCAAGACCTAGATAGATTCTAGAATCAAAAACCTGTTTAACTTCAAGTTTAAGGTGTAAAATCAACGAATGAAAGATAATTGCAATCAACAGTTTAAAAATAAAAGGAAAACAACTTGATACACAGTTTGACATTTATCGAAATCGAGGAAATATGCTATATTTCTCTATTATAATGAAAGGTTTTGTAAAGTATTTTAAAAGCGGCAAATTTGCATGATTCTTCCGATACACGTATCCCACATGATTAATTTTCTAAAAAAGGCCTATATTCATGGATTAGATGGATTCTTCAAAATTGAATTGTGGAAGAACGCAAAGTATTATGAACATAAAATCCTTTTACTTGGTGAATATGAATTCCGTTGGTTTTCATACAACACATTTATGTATTATTTATGTAAAATATGTTTTGCTTAAATATAATTTCCGCAGTTTCGAGTGCATATTTGTATGTTGTGGTGCATATGAAATAGAGATGAGTTAATTTACCACTCAGATTGAGACAAAGCAAATGTGTGTATATGCTCGAGTTAATAAAATGGGCTCGGCTAAACAATTTGTGTGGGCTTTCCATAGGAATGTGTACGGACTGTAGCTTTGCGGAAATGCGCTGACAAATGGCAGCTGGCAGCTGGCAGCTGGCAAGTAAACAATATGTTGGCGTATTTATTTTCGGGGCGTATTCCGCTACGTTGGCTTTTCTTTCGCATCTTAAAGCTTCCGGCATCCATTAAACTTCATTAAAAATTAAATATGCGCCACAGCGTTGGCAGCTGCCATCTGGTAACTGGCGACCGTCGACTGGCGGCTGGCAGCTGCTTTTTTGGCTTCTTTGTGTAGCAAAAGTAGCAAAAGCTGTTTGGCTGCGCTGGGCGTGGCTGGTTGATCTGCTCCTGATCCTAAGCGACAGCCCCCAGCCTCTTGCGCAGAGAACCCTTTTAGCATAGCACGCATCAATTTGCTGCCTGGAAAATGCTTAAGACTTTTAATGAGATGAGGGCGAAATTTCATTATGAAGTTGCCTGGGGACTGGCACGACGGCACCGGGCCAAGATGTTTTGGCTTTAGCCTAACCCAAACCGCCCACCCACTAACCCACCAATCCACCTTCCGTCCGCACTCATACCCGCTCGTTGCTCCGGCTTGACTGGGTGTGGTTGCGAACGGTAACCTCGTTAAGCTTAATTAATAGCAGCAATGTGATAAACACCCGGCCAAAATGGTTGCAATGAGGCTGACGTCGCCATTTTGTGCGCCCAGCGACTGGCAAAGTTTTGCCAGGTGTCAGCTACAGCCGAGCAGAACGCTCTGCCATCGAGCAGTCAACTGCGGCACAGTTCTGCTTCTTCTTTTGCTCTGCTTTTCCTGTTGTTGTTGTTTTTTGTTTTTTTTTTTAATGAGCCTACGCCAACGCCGACGCTGCTGCTGATGCTGACACTTGACAGATTTACAACGCAGCCGCTTAGCTTATATTATATCAGGCAGCTCTCTAGTCATTCAGGCATTAGTCGAGTCCTAAGCGGCAAGTACTTTGAAGTTTCATAGAGCGGCGTCATGAAGCTCTTCAATAAATTCTAACACAGTAAAAACTGCTCAAAAATCGATTGGCGACTATTTAAAAGCAAAGTCGATGCAGTTCTTTTGTGCGACCCAGCAAAAACTTTTTGAGACCAATGCATTTCTAGAGATTTCGGGTAGCTTGGTTTTCAAATTCCTCAAAGGAACTGTCGGTAAGCTAGCTAGATCAACTCAGCTGCTGATATCGATCAAGTATATATCAATATATATAATATCAGGTAGCAGCTGCCTTCTTCCGCTTGCAACATGCAAATGCACAACTTCAACATGCCCTCTTCCGCTAGTTGCTACATACACAGAGTATAGACAAGTTTTAAAATTAGCAATTAAAGAAATATATATTATTTCAGGTAAATATCGATTGTTTTTTAGCATAGATATTTCGTTGCATAGTACAAAAGGTTTTCAAAGGGGTTTCAAAGCATATGAAGTTACATTTTCGTATTAGGGAGCTAGTTAGTAGAACTAAGAAGTTATTGACGATAAAATCTTTTGGTCAGGGTATTTAAGCGTCATTGTGTGGTATATTAAGATTCCAGTTTTGTTTGTTTGTTTGCTCATAATGTTTGTTTGCAGAGCATTGGTGACTGAGTGTGTGCGTGTGTGTTGGTGTGTGTTATGGTGTGTGCTTGGTCGGTTGGTTGTTGCCTTAAATTCCTTGTCGCTTTAGCATTTTGGCTAGCAGAGCCAGGCGAGTCAAAGGCGGCGAGCTCGCTGCAAATATTTGCCGAGGGGCAAGTATGCGCAATTAAAATTTGATTTAATACAAAAGTACACACACACACGCGTATGCACACAAACACACATATGTGAGTGTGTGTGTAAGTGTTTGTTTGTTTGCCTGTTTGTTTGTTTGTCTGCTTGTTTGCAGTTGGCATACAATATCCAATTTCCGAAATTACTTGCGCATCATCAGTTGAAAATTCCTTGAGTATCGAATGGAATTTAATTGAAGTCACGATTTCTACAAATTTAAGCAATTTACAAGCACGCACACACGCACACACACACTGGCATTCACATACATGAGCTTAACATAAATAAATCAGATAACACATTAACACTTCTTTCTGGATAAGACCCCCCCTCCCGACCCGTTCCTGCCATGAAGTATATTTGGGTTCTTCGGCTCCGTTTGATGTTGACGAATCCTATGTCGTCCTTCGTCCTTCGTCGCTCAGTTTGATGTTGAATTTTTAATTTTCATTAACATTTGCAGCCTTGAGGCAGCCCTTATGCCCCATGTACATATGTATGTGTATCTGACAACTGGGGGAGGCTGGGCGGCTGGGCGGTTGGGCGGCCGGGGCGGTACGCTCGGGCGTTTGTTATGCTTCATCTTGTTGCTATATTTGGTGGTAGTGGTGCCGGTGGTGGAAGCAAATGTCCTTCGCCTACACTTACAATTAGTATTTGCAGTGGGCTTAATTGATATTTGTATAATGAAATGTGTCATAGGCTTTTCTTGCCCGCATCGGGTCACAGGTGGCGAGGCGTGCAGAATACCAAACAGATATATAGATGGAGATGGAGATACATAGAGAGAGACAAAAAGAGGGCAGCAGAGACACGGCTGCTTTTGACAGCTGTCTTGCTGTTAGTCCTCGCTCGGGCGTGCATGAACTAGCAGAAGCCTCTATAAGCTGTGTCTCTGGACTTCTTCAAGCCCGCCGCCGAACCACTTTTAAACAGCGGAACACTTTAAATCCCAGTGCTAAGTAAAATTCGAGGAAATTGAAAACATTTCAACTGTCTTGGTTGCCTCAAGAAACGCGTCTCTTTAAAATTTAAAATGTCCCCAATCTATTCCTTTATTGATCTTTTCTTATTTGCTCTATTTTGTTGTTCTGCATTTAAGCAACGTATTTAGCTGCTCTGGGCTAAATTTGAATCCGATTGACCCTAAGCCCTTTTCCAAAGGGATTCCTTCAATTGATGGTGCATTGTGTCTGCAGCTGCTCACCTGATCATATAAAGGGCGAAAGTTGATGCTGTATATTCTGCAAGTTGAAGTGATTTAGAAAATAGAGTTCGTATACCAAGGCTGCGAGCCTGTTGCAAATGGTTTGGCAAGGTATTAAAAACATTATAGAGGGAGGGAGACGACGATTTTGCCATTATCCCTATCACGTTGCTCCGTTCACATAGCTGCAGTTGCTTATCGTATGAAGCGTCTACAAATTGCGATGTGGCACCGATAGATTCATGGGACAAGTGACTATTGGCTCCATTGGCAGCGAGTCCCTCCGGCTGGGGTGCACAAGAGACAAAGCCGCAATCAATGTGCGTCTGGCCTAAAAACCAACCAAAGGAAACAAACAACAAATAAATTTGTTGTATTATTTTGTTGGGAACTGTCGCTTTCTTTATTGTTTGTCGTCTGTTTAAAATGCGATAAATTAAATTAAATAGCAAGCGGCGCAATGATTTCGACCAGGAACAGGACCAAGACCAAGGAGTCACTTGGCTGCGGGCGCTTTTATTTAGCTACTTACAGATTATGTGACATTTATTGTTCACGCTTAAATCTTGAAAATTGCAATTTAGCGGCCTTTTGCCACAGCTCCCCGTTGGTCATTTTGAAGGCTTTGTTCGGGATGCTCACGCCGGGCATCTACATTTTCGGCAGGGCCAAGTCGCGCTGTGGGTTGGGCGAGCTTATCAGTCAGGCAGCATCAGTACAACCGTCGCCCAAGGACATTGTTTACCAGGGACAGAATTATGTCCTTGCCAGCGCCTTTGCCATTGCCTGCGTTTGCGTCTTCACTTTTTTGCCTTTTGCCTTCATCGCTGAACTCGCATTTGTGCTTTCTTTTGCCCGCCGCACAGTTGTCTCGAGTTTCCGTTTTAATAAACGTCGATTCCGGCTTCCTGTTTGGCATTCGCATTCTCCCGCTTTATATATATATATATATATATATATACGTATATATACTCGTATATTTAGTGGAAAACCCACCACCACCGTCAACAGCACGGAGCTGCTTCTGATGCTGGCCAAAGTAATTGCAGGGAGCGCCGCGTCGCGTCTGCTGCGTCTTCATTTATTGCCAATATAATTTTTGACTTTGCTGGAAATTTAATTTCCTTTTTGGCCGCTGCCGCGGCTTCCACTTCTGCTACTGTTGCTGCTCCTGTTGCAGTTCGTCTGTGGTGGCATTTTCGCGTTCACGTCATTGGCAGCTATACAGCACCAGCGGCAGCGGCATCAACAAAAGTCAACGTCAGTGACACTGCCCTTGGGCCATGTATTACAAATCGGGTTAAACGGCTGCCAAAGAACAAAACGGATGTCAACATAACAACAACAAGGGCCAAAACGGCAAATGTCGCGCTAAAAAGGGTTAAAATTTATGATTATTAAACCATGCTCTGAACCCCGCAAGCCAAGCCCCATTCCACTCGCCCGCACAAGTGAAGGCCAACGGCAAAGCGACGACAAATGCTAAAAGCTGAAAACAACAAATGTATCATGAGCCAACCAAACAGAAAAAGAACAAACGTTTGGCTACCATATGACGAACTTTAAATACCCTAGTCGAATTATGGGATCCGATGCATTAAATCGGATTCCATCAATTAAGGCTGATATAGTAGCTGGATTAATATCTTAGGAAAAGTTTATGCGCCCTTTTAAAGGTTTGAACATCGACCAAGTTTTACAATTTGTACACCAAAATTAATTAACTTTTAAGAAACTGCATTTTTTCCAGATTGTTTCTACATTTCACAAAAATATGTTTCTTATTTTCAATTAAATTTTTCAATTTTCATTTTAGATAACAAAGTATTGTGTAGTTATTAATTTTCCTAAAAAATATTTTAAAATGTAAAAAAGTGAAATAGATTTTCCAACAAGGAAAAAAAGTCTCTAAGTGATGGGATTTTTCCTGGAATTGGCCAAATGTTCTCATTCCACACTAGACTGATAAAGATTATTTTATAATACTTAATAATAAATAAATTAAAATTAAATAATAAATTACTTTTTATGATTATAAACTTATAGAAAGATGCCATTGCTTATGTGTTACATATTGCTCAACAATAGCTGAATACCCGCTGAACAATTAATAAGAGGGCAAACGGCTAGTGGGTGTGGAAAACTCTCAGCTGGGTAGTACATAGCGTGTAGCGGGCGGGGCGGGGAGGTCGAAGAAAGTGCAGCGTTTTTGTTGGCAAAACGTATAAATAAACATATGAATATTTATGCCAGACAGAAAGCCACGTTTGGGAGCAGGGACAGGACAAAGCCTCGACTTTTGCAGCGAGCAGATTTTTTAGGCGATTTAAAATGCGATTTTCAGAAATGTTACTTTCGAAAACTGATGGTGAGAGAGTGAAAAAGGCAGGAAAAGAAAGAGAGAGAGAGAGGAAATAAAAAAGAGATATGGCAAGAAAGAGTGGTATTTCAGCTAACATGCATACATGTCTTTATATAGCTGGAATTTTAGCCGGAACTGACTTGGCTCTAACGCTTTTGTCTGACTAAATACTTGAGTTAAATTCTTGTTAAGTCCTCATGGGGTTTTCTATACAAGAAATGGCTCAGCTTTTAATAAGAATTATAAGCAAAAATGTGTTATTATTAACTGATATAAGAAGTCTCTGAGCATCAGATGAATACTAAAGACGAATGTTGAAGTCAAAGTTAGTCGCATCTTATCGGGCTCAAAATATAATGTGCCTAATGAGGCTTTGAAGTATTTATGCTGTTCGCAAAATCAATTAAGCCATTGAATGAGATAATAAAAAGAGCGTAGCCAATATCTGAGAACTGGACTCTGGCTCGACATCTATTAATTTTCTTGCCCAATATGCGAGTAAGTGCTCAAACTCTCATTTGTTCTTTGACAGAGCTACGTTTTGAGGGAAACTCTCTGGGCTTAACTTCCATTAAACGTACCAAGGGCATTAGGCAAAGTGTTAAAATTATGATCTGTTAAGTGTCTAAATACGCACAGCAGAGGCAAGATGAGCGTCTGCTTAATAGATGCTGGTGGTGGAGATGGTTGTGGATGGGGATTCGGTTGAAGCACTGGAGGGTTGTCCATTCAATGCCGATTTGAAGGCGGCTGCCTTTGGAGTGTGTATTTAAAATGTCATTTTGTTGTCAACCTCAGACTTCTTGTCTTATGTCAAATTATAATTATGGCGCCATGCTACTAACGACATTAACACAGAAGCAGTTACGCCCGCTGGGGGGCTGAGTTTTGGGTGGTTTGGTGGTGCGCTGGTGGAGACATTGCCATTAAATTGCCTATGCGCACCCTTGTCTCGAGCTCATTCACTTGGCACTGGCTTTGGCTTTGGTTTTGGCACTGGCTCCGGTTCTGGCTCTGGGCCTGTTCCTTGCTTCATTATCAGCATCGAAAGTTAAAACGCAGACGCGCCAGCAAACGTTACATTTTCTATTACACTTGGCAAAATTGTAACGTTAAACGTTTGAAAAACTTTGTTTTAAAATCACTTAGTGTCTGCTACACACACACACGCACACACGCACACACACACACACACACACACACAGCAGGCAGACTTGAAAAGGGTGCAGAATTTTCTCGTCGTTGTCGCCTTTTGCAAAGTGGTGATAATTTTTGCTTTGTTGCGAAAATTACAACATTTTAACTTGGCTTCTGGCTGCCTGTCAGCCCTGTGACCTGCGCCCAGAACCCGGCATACGGCAACCGGCACCGTGCACAACCCCCTCCCCCTTACGGCTGCCACTACTCATCCTCCTTTGGTTTGCAACGGACGCGACTTGTGTCGACTTTTAATGGTTTTCATCTTATTAGCAGCAAAGTTCTTTGCCGCTGCTGGCTTTGTTGTTGTTGTTGATGTTGTTGATGTTGCTGCTGCTGCTGTTGTTGTTGCCACGCCCATGCCCACGCCCAAGCCAACGCCCACGCCTCTGGTCGACACTGCACAAAATGGCTAACAGCAACAGATTTATTTGCAATATTTGCTCATTTGGCAAAACGCCGTCGAGTCTTTTGTCTTAGCCACTTTGTGCCCGTCGCGTCGCGTCCTTTGGCCCCCTCTCTTACCACCTCGTTAGTTTGTTGACGTTTTGCTAGCGCTCCATGAAGCACCCGCCACGCCTCTAACCAACTGCTGCTCCAAGCTTGCTGCTCGTCTGTGTTGGGAGCTGAGGGCGCATAATTAAAAAAGTTTCATTTCATTTTGTTGGTTTTCTTGGTTCGTTTCGTCTGTTTATGTTCATTTGTTTTCTTGTGTAGGTTTTCTTGGGTTTTCTTCTTCAGTGCCGCCTGCCACATGCCGCATGCCGCATGCTCGAAACTGGCAATATTTTTGTTTTGGTTAAACGGGCAGGGCCTGAGCTGGGCTGGGCTGGGCTGGGCTGGGCGTCTTGTTGTTATTGTTGCCGCCCTTGTTCTAATGATTGCCGCCTTCTTCTAACATTTTTTGCATGCTTCGTTTAATTTAATATTAATCTAAGAAGTTTGTTTGCTTTCACGTGTTGGCGCTGACTTCGACTAGAAACTTGCAAATGAGCAACTGTTTCGTCATGTTCCTAAAACGAGAGTCTTTGTATGCTTGTCTCGATCTGTGTGGAAAGAAATTTGACATCATCATGAGTCGGATTTGAGAAGAGCTACTCGTATTGGGGCAAGTAATGGAAATGTGTTTTAAATCTTATGTTACTCTTATGCACTTTGCCAAAAAGTTCTTGTCCCTGGTAGATGAGCTGACCGAGTGACCCAGTGCCATTCAGGCATGAATCTAGTATTGCCTAGGCAAAAGGCTAAAGTTGATAATAATCAAAATATAAATTATTAAGAGTCAACAATTTAAGAAGCTAGCCATGTTATCAGTTTTAATATCTAATTGATATCTACTATATATGTATTAAATTAAAAAAAATTAATTTATATACAGATTTTTTGAGGAAACCTCATCTTAAGATAAGGCAGCAAGAGCATGGTAGCATTATGTGTCCCCTCTTTTTATACCCTGAACCCATTAAAAATGGGTGTAAGGGTATATTGTATTTGTGCGAAATCCAAATGTATGTAACAGGCAGAAGGAAGCATCTCCGACCCCATAAAGTATATATATTCTTGATCAGCATCAATAGCCGAGTCGATCTAGCCATGTCCGTCTGTCTGTCCGTCCGTCCGTCCGTATGTATGAACGCAAGGATCTCAGAATCTATAAGAGCTAGAGCCTTGAAATTTCAGAAGTAGGTGCTCCTAGTGCCTGCGCAGATCGAGTTTGTTTCCGATAATCAATAACTTACCCCGTTTCCAAGCAATCGATAAAATCGATATCGATATCCGGTTTTTTAGGCAATTTTGGTAAATAATAAGAGCTAGAGTCACGAAACATGATATGTTACTTCTAAAATAGAATATACATATGCATTTGAGGTTGGAAGAAGTGGGTTCAGGGTATCCCCTAGTCGGGAGTTCCCGACTAGAACCTCTTACTTGTTTTCTTTACTTGTCAGCTTGTCAATTATTATAATATTAATACATATAAGTATCTGTATCTGTATAGGCTGCGATAAGCTCTTAATCCAGCCGAAATACGCACGGTACACTCAACTTTGCTGATTAACTCAAGCGCTTGGCATTCAAAGTGTTTGCCCCCATGAATTTTGTATTCGCGCCCCTTTAAAAAGCCAGCAGAAAGTGAGTGAACGACCCCGAGTTGATTTCAGAGTTTCCATATCCCCCATATTCACATTTTGAAAGTTCACGCCGCCTTATGAATATTCCAAATATTCAAGTCTCTGCTGGCCGAGAAGCGAGCGAGCAGTGGAGTCCATTGACGTTTCGCTGTTATGGCAACCCTGGGCCGCAGCCACCATAGAGCTGGCATGTCAAAGTCGCAGCATGCTACTTAATATTGTTCAGAGCAGTGTCTGAGCATTGCATACGAATGTTCCAGACACACTCGTTTTGCCATGGCCACGCCCCCGCCGCTCCCTCTGTGCATGCCAATAGTCATTCATTCAGTCGCTCAATCATTCATTTGTTCATTGATTCATTCATTTGAAAGTCTGCGTGCCAGCTTCATTTTTAATGATTGCCTGCAAATTTTGTATAACTTGCCAATTCTGTTGGGGTTAATTTGGCATGGTGCATGCCGCATGCAGCTCTTTTCGCGAATTCCGCACTTTAATTTCGATGTGCGCCATTCGCCTGACAACCCCGACAACCCTGTCAATTGCTGCATGGCAGACAACACGAATTTACATGATACGCAGAACCTCCGATGAAATTGAACTGCATCAAATGCTACGCTTAGATTGGCGACTTTATTGTAGATCGTAGGCGACAATGCGGGCTAATTGAACATCCACATTCATAGCCAACTACCTCTCTTTCTTGCTGTCTCTAAATCACTCTCTCTCTTTTTAAGGTAAAAGCTTCACGCTGACAATTGTCATCTCAACTAATCCCATACAAATCGCCACCTACACGAAGGCCATCAAGGTAACTGTGGATGGCCCACGCGAGCCGCGCTCGAAGGTGCGCCATCAGGGCTTTCACCCGTTCGCATTTGGACCACAACGTTTTGGCCCGGATCCACTTATGGCCGGATTGCCCTTCAAGTTGCCAGGTACGTAAGCCGTGTTCATTTAATTCTCCAAAACGCAAGACACCCCCACCATTAAATGGATTGCCCCAAGCGCCAACTTGCTCGTTAGGGCAGGTATTGATGTCGATGCGAAGTAGATGGATTGGCGGCTAGAGACGATAAGCTCTTATTTGTAAATAAACATGTCTATTATAAGGGTTAAATAAGCGAACGTCGCCTGCCCAGCGGCAATAACACTTTTTCAGATTAAATGATTTGATTATAAGTATTGAATTACCTACCACTAAACTCGACTGTTGATGGAATAAATATTCGTGTACATACGTCTCTTAGGATTGGCTTACAACAAACTTGTCTAAATACTCGAAAATGTTGGTGTGAGTCAACTTTAGTAAACTTAAAGATTGGAGTAAAAGTAACTTATGGCCGAAGCCTTATGTTTTTGTTTCTTGTCTGTTAAAAGTTCGGCCGTTATTTTGTCCTTTTTATATACTGATCCCATTGAAAAGGCGTATAATGGTAAAAGGGGTATAATGTTGTTGTGCAAGCTTATTTAACATGCGGAGAGAAACATATTCGACCTCATAAAGTATGTCGGAACGCAAGGACCTCATAACCTATAAGAGCTAGATAGAAAGATATTTACGTAAGCTATCTTTAAATGATTCCGGGGCAGTTAATATTCCAATTATAAATCATGCCAACAATCAGACAATCAGACACTAAAAAAGCAATTATTATAAATGTGGGCATGGGCTACCCACTAGACTTCTCCTGCATAAAATCGTCATAATATTTTTACACATTTTCGATTGGCTCAGGTTAGAAACCGATTTACATGATTAACTACATATTTCATTGACATTTCTGAATATTTCAATCTCTAAAATCTATTAAAATTAATCTTGGCATATAACATTGTAACCAATTGTTTTTTATATATTCAAGTTAGAGTTTTGTGATTTAAATAGAGCTGTGCAAAACATTTTACATTATCGAACTATTGATTTAGTTAACTATAAAAGCTATCGAGTCGGTCCACTATTGATAGCAGTCTGTGGGCAAATTGCAGCAACATTGAGATACAAAGTTTCGATACTTCTGGAGGTTGAAAGTACGAGTATTTGTAATTTGTTGCCTAACCATTTCCTAACTGAAAACAGAACTCTAGATATCATTAAAAGACTAAAGACATTAGCATAAGAACGATGACAAATGCCTGCGCAGTCAGGCGCAGAAGCCTTTCGACAGGCGTGCAAACAGATTCGCGCTGCCTTTTTGTCAAATCCTAGTGCATCTGTGTGCCCTATTTATGCCCCCATAATGCACACGCACACACACATACGCGCGCGTGCACACACACACAGTGTCACAATAGAGGCGACAATTATATAACAAAACAACAGCTTGAAAAATCCATTAAAATGATTTTAATCCTTTAACGAGTCACAAAACGGCAGCACAGCGTCGACTTCAACTGGCACGCCTCGAGGATGAGCAGATTGAGCATCAATGGGTTTGGGGTGCAACCCCTGAGCAAGCCGCGAACTGCCTCACCCCTCAACCCTCACCCCTGATTGACAGCAGCAGGCGTAGCCTTAAATTATTTTAAAGCGCTCGACGCGACTGTTGCAACAATAAACACGCGATATAACCAGACTGCGAACAAGGATAACGATGGCAAGGACAACGCTGAAGACGGCGAAAAGTCGCTGCCGTCGCTGTCGTCGCTGTCGTCGCTGTCGGCATCGTCGCCTGGTGAACAAATCCCGTTTGATACGCTTTGATTTTATTAAAATTTAACAATTTCGCTATGAAATTTATGAGCCGACAAGTGGGTGAGCCCGAAGCTAGGTGGTGCGATGCCGCTGACGATATGGATGTGAATGTGGATGCCACCACCGCTGCCACTGTCTCTACAACTTTCCCTTTTGCGTCAGTTTCTTATTAACTAAGCCAATCGAAAGTTGCCTTTCAATATGTATTCAACATCAAGTTCTCAACCAAAATTTCAAAGAACTGAAATCGATATGCAAACTATTTTTCAATTGCATTGCAACAACTGTAATATTTCGTGTATACGAAATGCAATACAAAATAATCGAGAAAATAATGGGAAAATCAACTATCCTCTTGATGGAGTACTTTATTTTGTAGAGCGATTTTATGCTACGTTCAACAAGTTAAAAGTATATAATAGTTCAGTGCCTGTCCATAAGGCACTTGAATCTCGGATAATATGTTCGCTCCATGTCAGATTCAGCATTAAAAATTTAAGAAATATCTATTCAAAGTTAGTCAATTGACAAATTTCAAATATTTGATATACAAAAAATAGTGTGTGTTTAAACTTTTGATTTTTTACGCGAAATCAATCCAAATATTTCTTGGCTATTAATTTTAATAATAATTACAGTATTCATAATAATAATAATAATTATGATGCACACTCTATTTTATGCCAAATTTCATTACATTTATTAACTAACGATTATTCCAATCAGAATTAGTAGGAAGTATTTTTTGTTTCAGCTTGATTATATTTAACTAATTCGTTTAATTTACATTATTTGATTAACTCTGGAATTATAAAGCAACAACAGCATATGAGAAACCTTCGTTTTGTTTTTCTTTTGCTTTTTTAGTTTCCAAATGAGTTTAGTTTTGTTGAAGAATGTTTCGATATCCGCTGGGGAAAATAATTTTTTTTTCTAGAAACTTTGACGCCCCAAAAGTTTTTTGCACTTGCGAGCCGAAACTGCAAAGTGACACAACAGCAGCAAAAAAGTGTCTCAAAATTACATTAAAAACTAAAAGGCACCAGACATATGTGTGTGTGTGTGTGTGTGTGTGTGTGCGTGTGTGAGTGTACGTGTGTGAGTGTGCAGTAGTTTTGGCATACACAAAATGTAGTTGACACTGGAGTGCTGCGTGTCACAGAAAGTTTGCCAAATGATTAAAAGGACTCGACGCTGGTGCCAGCTGCCTGCTGCCTGGCGAAATAGTTGAGCTGGCTCTGAAAAAGCAAGCCAAGTGCTTTTCTTGATGGAACGGAATAAATATTAAATGGCGTCGTAAGCAGGGCACATTAGTGCCACGCCTCTAGCACGTCCCCCTCTAACGCTGCTGGGTGCTGGAGTGCAAGGTGCCCCGGGGCCAAGTCACGAGTGTGTGGAAAGTGGAAAATTTGTAACTTCCGCAACGGATATCCTGTTTCATACACGCACGCCCTCTCCAGAAACGCGCGTCTTTGTGTGAGTGTGTGTGTGTGTGTGTGTGTGCGTGTGTGTGTGCGTGTGCGTGTGCGTGCCTTTTGAAGTTGCCTTCATCAGCAGCAACTAAAAAAGTTTCGCGCGCGCGTTTTTAGTGAAAATTATATTAAAATTTTGTGCTTGATGTAATTTATGTCATAAAACCCATCTGAAAGTAGACACATGTGTGCATAATTACATAGCTTCTGGTGCTGGTGTACGTGCGTGTGTGTGTGTGTGTGCCTGCGTGCGGGTGCAAATGTTTTAAACGAATTTTCAGCTTGAAATCGCATTGCAGCGCATTGTCTTGAGTCCCACACTCTCAATCAGCCCAAATATATATATATGTATATACATATACACGAAAACAGCGAGCGCATTTGATTTAAGATTTCGGGCACTCGTATTTATTTAAAACCCTTTTTGCCGTCAGCCGTTTTGTGTGTTGTTTGCCCGGCCGGGACAGGCGTTTACATCGTCAAAAGCAATGCAAAAGGCAAAGGCAAAGATCAAAGTGCGCACCGTGCACCATTATAACACACACACGCACACACCCACACACATCATTCCTATTTTTTCTGCTTTATTATGTATTAACTGAGGGCATTAAGCCTGCAAGCCCATATTAGCGTGCTCGTAAGTACGAGGCATTTGTTGTTGATCAGTAGTTCATTGAAATTATAACCAAATTCTTTTAATAATAATATTTTAAATGTACGTAATTCAGGGAAAGTGAATCGTGGGGAATTAAGTGGATATTACGGGTGCCCTTGTTGTATAGAAATTACTTAGGAGAAAATTTTCAAACTGTTTATGTTTCTTCAGATCAGTAGATTTAGTTTGCATTTGTTTATAAATTTCATATATTATTATTTTTTTGTTCCAAAATTAAGTTTTCTTCGGATATTATGCGATATTAAATATTTAAAGGCATCTCCTATAAATCTTATCTTGCCTTATGCATCATATGGGCATATCCCTTGTACGATTCTTCACTTGAATCAAATTCGGAATGTAACCAGCTTTTTGTTTTATTGTTTTTGTTGCAGTTGACTGCTCCAAAACCTTAAGAACAGCGTGCCAGCATATCATATGATAATTATGAAAGTATATCTTTGCAAGAGTATTTACTCTTTAGCATTCCGCAGATACCAATTCCTTCTGCTTCTTTGTAGATGCCCAAAAGGGTTAGACGTTGTTTCTTTAAACAACTTGATAGACTCGCTCGATTGCGCTGCCCCCTCTTAGCCAGGCGCATGTCTTGCAAAAACGAAATGATTTAGTACAAATAATCAAACATGCAGACAGACAAATTTGCACAGTCAGAGTCTCAGTCGCAGTCGCTGTCGCAGCAGTCGTGCCCGCGGGAAAGGCCTACAGCTCAATTTGGCTGGCAAAAGGAAATTTTAAAGTCATCGTCCTTGCTTGCCCGTGGCCCTGGCTGTGGGGGTTGTGGACTTTGTGGGGTGTATGTGCTTGTGTGTGTTTGTGTGTCGTTGCCCCCCAAGGACATATTACAGCATTGATTCAATTTCATGTCAATTTACGTGTCAATGCGACACTAATACGCCAAGGGTCGTGGCTCTTGCGGAAAGCTGCTGATGCCCTGACCCCTGACCCGCGCCGCGGGCTGACATGTGGCACAGCTCGACTCGCTGGTGGGGGCTAGGGTGGCCTGGGCAAGGTGTGCATTTAAAATTATTTATAACATTTGCGAAAATATGTTTGCCAAATGCCAACAACTTCGTTGCCTGCGTCGCTTTGCAATTTCTTTTTGGCGCGCCCCAAAATGTATGCTTCGTTTTTCATTCCTTCCCATTTTTTTTGTAATAACTTGCGGCCTGTTACGCATACGTATGTGTGTGCCAGTGTGTGTGTGTGTGTGTGTGGGCGGGCTGGAATGTATGTTACGCCAACCCCGCCAATTCCCCAACCTCCAGCACAACTCGCATGTGTTGACAACACTTGTGTAACGGTAAATTTGTGCGTATTGTGCGTGCGGAGGAGTCGGGGATCGGGGTTGGGTACGGAGTCGGGGTCGGGGTCGGGGTCGGCATAAGGTGGCGTATGTTTCGGTTTGGGTTTGGTATCGAAATTGGGGTCTTTTTTAAGCTCTTGGCATGCCTTACAAAATAGCAGCAAATTTGCCAAAACAATTTGCAAATCTACAGCAAATACTTACGTGTAAATACTGATATGACAGGCACTTGACAACAACTGGCTGAGAAATTGATAAAGACAGACAGCCGCAGGCGGAGACGGAGACGGAGACACCGTCTGAGCTCACCTGTGGCGGAGCTTAAAAATAGAAGCCGTCTGACTGACTGCGTGCTGACTTCAGGCTGACACAGCTGCTTGTATGTCTTTATTTAGTGAAAGCAGTTTGGATACTGGTAATTGAGCTATGTTTGTAAGTGAAAGGGGCGTGAGGGGTCGAATCAATACATCAATAACTATTTTATTTATTATTTAATTTATTTTGTATAGCTTAGGCAAAAGCTATTATCTAAGAGATTGAATAGCACACTGACTGCTGAGTATATATACAATACTTCATATAATCTGGAAATATACTTACATTCTTTCCTTTAGCTGTATCGCTAACTAGTTGAGTTTTTGTCTAAGAAAATTTAACAAAAATTGTTCATTCACTAAATTAAAGTTAATGTGTATTTTTACAAATTGGAATTTAATATTATGTGCTGTTTTTAATGTTTGGAAACTTCTTGTTGTAGCTGAACTTAGCCTTTCGCGTCTTGCGATTGCATTTATAGAGTATCGATTGGTGCAGTATATCGATCATTCTTCTATAATTATATATTTTGTTTTAATTTGAATTTATGTCTTTGCAAGTTATATGCGCACAATGTAATATATATCTTTGAAACTCTTTTCAATATTTTCATTTAAAATTTTAATAGGACTGCAAATTAAATCAAATCACAGCTGTTCGCTTTCTGCCTATCGATAAGCATTTAATCCTTAGTAGAATGAAGTTGAATAGTAAACGTTATATTTAGCCATCGTTCACTTAACTAGGCATTGAGAAAACTAAATTAAAATATTTGAAGGGAACTCATTTGATAGATGGACTTTAAAAACAAAAAACTATGAAATAATTTCTCAACTTAATTAGTTGCAAAATCTTTCTTTTTCTTGTAACTCAAAATGGTTACAAATATTATATTTATAATTGAGTTTTTGGCTTAGAAAATAATTAATTTTATAGTATTAATCATTGATAAATACGAAAGGAGCTTGAGTCAAACAGATATATTATAAATATATCAAGATTTGCATAATAAATAACGTATTTGATGCTTGTTTCAAAATAGGACTTATAAAACCATCATAAAGTTGAGTGCAATGTATAAAATAAATAGTCTAGGCCATGTTCTCGAAGACACACGCATTGTATTTTTTTTATAATCTAGATGCTAGTCATTGCGAATGTTGCTACATAAAGTCATGAAGGTTATCATTATTATTTTGAGCTTTAAGATGCTGTTGCCTCTGAGTTCGTTTCTGACAGCCACTTTTGCTGATTGCTCAATAATATGAAAAAAAAAAAAAGACGAGAAACAAAATATAAATAAGACCGAATTTTAAAAAAAGAACATTTACCGCAAAGTGCGCACCAAAGTAAACAGCGTTGGCAGCATTCGAGCATTTGGAGCCGCCGAGCCGAAGTCACGCTGAAAAGTAGGCAACAGAAATGACTCGTTGCTCGATGCTGGCTCTGCTGCTGCTGCTGCTGCTGGCGCTGCTCTTGCCGACGTCGACGGCAACAACTGTTGGCGCAGGCGTCAACTATGAGCGCAACAATGCTCACGCTCGCTCTCGCTTTCGCACTCGCTTTCTCTCTCTGAGTGGTATTGTAGCGACTGGCGAAATTGAGTCGAGTGATTTGAGGGCCATGTACATTAGCTATTTCCCCTGATTCGTTGGCTGGCTCAAATGTGTGCATGTGTGTGGGGGTTGCTGCTTACCTCGCTAACGCCGCTCAAAGCAGCCACCCACCTCACACCACCCACCACCCACCACCCACCACACGTTGTGGTGAGTTAGAAGGCAACTGCTTCGGCCACGACGACGTTTTTTCCAAGACAGCGTCTTGTGGTGAGAAATTGTTGCGCGCCGTTGAGTGTGTTTTTGGTTTTGTTTTTTATTTTTTTATTTTTTGCCATTTTTTGATTTTTATTTTTGCTGCTTTGGCTGAGCGCCTTTCGTTTTCATTGCGGGAACTTTGAATGGGTGGGGGCTTCCAGCTGCATACTGCTAATGTCTGCGCCGAGTGAAAATGCCGTCGGAAAAACATTAGCGCTGTATTGGCCGACGGCAAATGCGTTATAACGGTAAAGATTCTTGTTTCCTGGCAATGGAAACTGATTTGCTAACCAATACACACATACTTTCATAAGATCGTTTCCCAACCAAAACGTAGCCAAAATAATGCTCAGAGCGCAACTGATTATTTTAAAGGATGCGGATTCTATCTTGCTTCGCACACGCACACACACATACCCAAAAATGCGCTGCAGTGCAATTCCAGAAGCACTTCACTATGCCCCATCTCTAGAACCCTTCCGCAATGTGGTGCCAAGAAAAACACAAAAAAATAACGAAACAAAACAAAAACGAGAACGAAAAAAGCGTGGGAAGTTGGACGCATGAAAGCTTTTTGTGGCGCACCAATAGCACCGCGTTATGCCCCGCTACACACACCAGCACACTCGCACACCCACACACACACACATACACACATACACACATTTACACATAGAGAACGCGCTCACTCATGCATGGGGGCTGGGCTATGGACGCCACCACACCCCATACCCCTCTCTGCTCTGCCTGTCATGGCACCCACCTAGCCCACCGGCCCAGACGAGAACGGGCCGACTCCGACGAATACCGTTACGTGGCGTGCCGAAGAAAGCCCGACCCCAAACTGACACCAAGCGCGGCTAACCCTTTATCGCACATAGGGTTTCCTTACAGGACCGCATATTTAGGTTTTTGTTATGGGGTTTCACTGTCGCCATCCTTGGTATGCCTTCATGCGGTCTCTCTCTCTTTGCATGTGTGTGTGTGTGTGTGTGTGTGTGTGTGTGTGTGTGTGTGTGTGTGTGTGTGTGTGTGCATGTGTGTTTGTGTGTGTGTTTATGCGTATATGTTTACGGGCAGTGGCCAAGCCCTCACACACACAACGACACACATTCACATGGTTTGGGTTACCAAAATCGACGTGATGTTATATTATATGGAAACACAATTTGCTCAATGTCTGTCGCCGCATCCGCCGCATGGAAGTCGCCGTCGTCATCGCCGCCGTCTCTGCTGCTTCACCGTCGGGTGTCGCTGCTGGCTTCAAATAGCTCTCGAGAGCGTGGGCGTGTCTGTGTTGGTGTGTGTGTGTGTGTGTGTGTGTGTGTGTGTGTGAGCTTGTGATCGTCGCAGTTTTGTGGGCTGTTACTGCTGCCATTTTGTGTGACACAACTAAAATCCAACTACTATGCCCCTATGCCCCAGCTGGCAGCTGTACATAGCAGACGCCATACATATACATATACATATATATATATGCCCATGTTTGTAGGTACAATCTGCATATATAAACATATATATATGTATATACATACACACACATATATATGAACATAAAAAGGACCAGTTAGTGCACTGCAAATGCTAATGGCATGAGCACATTCAGAACTTTGTAATGATATAAAACTAAAATAAATTCTATAATGAGTGCTAATGCACGTTGGGCTATAGCAGAAGAGGAAGAAAGGACACTAAAACGCAAATTATATGCTTTGAAAAGCCCGAATGTATACCACATCCAATATAAGTATATATAAATATCTATATATATATTGGTTTGAGACGACAAGTTTTTTAATTCAAAAATCTACAAAAGCAAACGTCAGTAAGTACGATAGGTTTGATATATTTTCATTGTGGATTTCATTGAAATACTTGATAGAGTAGTATTTTTATAAGAAAGTATTCATTTTAATAATATTATCAAAATTTTGTTAATATTATTTATTTTTATTAAGAGTATAGTTAGTTTTTGAAAAATTATTAATTATTTTCAACAATAGAAAAATCTACAAAAGCAAACGTCAGTAAGTACGATAGGTTTGATATATTTTCATTGTGGATTTCATTGAAATACTTGAGAGAGTAGTATTTTTATAAGAAAGTATTCATTTTAATAATATTATCAAAATTTTGTTAATATTATTTATTTTTATTAAGAGTATAGTTAGTTTTTGAAAAATTATTAATTATTTTCAACAATAGAATTAGCTACTGGGTTTTTCGGATAGGACAAAGCTGCATCTACAAAATTTTTTGCATTGCTTACTAAGCATTAAAAGAAACTTAAATACTTAACATTTATTTTTAAATATGCAATCTTACAAAACTTAAACAAATGAAACCGAAATTCCAGCTTATTAAAACACAGCTCAGGCAAAACCCGCAGCCAACTTGATTCATAAATATCTTGGGCTCCAACCTTTAGACTTGGGTAGTAACCAAAGTTGGTCCACAAATTGTTAATGAAAATATATAGAGAATGCAGTGGAACGGTCAATTATGAATTAAAAATTGAATTGCTGCATCTAAATATTCCATATATAAGAGAAACCAAGGTTTGAACACAAACCTGGGTTAATGGACGAGGTAAATCAGAGTTACAAAACGAATCCCAAGGCGGATTCTAGAAATATTAAAACAAATAACAAATTACAATTTTAAAAAAAATTCCCAATGTACGTATTCCCAGTAACGTTGCGATTACATTTAGTTACTTGCAGTTTTTGCGGCAGATAGTAGAGGGATATATAAGTCAATATTAATTTGTGCGGATGCATTCATAAGCGCATTTCTTGAGAGGGCAAGGGCAATGGCGGTGCATGGAAATTGTATCAACTACGGCGAATTGCTTTGTCTGTATCAAAAGTAAAAATCAAAATCAAAAGTTTTCATCAAGATCCCAGACAGAGTCCCCCCGCACCATTCCCGCACCGCCAACCAAACAATGCAGCACAGCTGTTTGACCTACATAAAAGTACTTGAACTTAGGAGAAGTATCAAGTGGCATATATGATTTTGATTCAACTTCAACTTGTTATAGTTTAAGTAGTTATTGTAGCCATATTTATGCTTATGTAAGTATGTCAAGGGATTAGGATAACGCAGCATGCCAATCAAGTTATGCCGCAGCAGCAAATATGGCTCCAGTCCTGTATGTGTGAATGTGTGTGTCCCGTGTCTTGGATGGCTCTTTGTGTGCTGCCTCAGACTATGTCGCAGCCAGCATTACTTACTCTGTTCCTGTTCTCGTTCCCGATCCCGCTTACGCTACCGCTCCTGCTCCTGAGCCGGGTCTTGTCCCTGTCTGACGACTGGTTGGTCTGGTTGGTTCGTTGGTGGGTTGTTGGTGTCACATTTTCGGTGAAATTTTGGTTGCAAACTTTGGCAAAACTTGGCCAAGTATTTGGCCTCAAGTGCGACAGAGCGGGACAGAGACAGCCAAAGCAGAGCACGACAGACAGACTAGGCGAGAGAGAGACGGAGAGAGCCAAAGCGATTGCAGTTGAGAGCGCGCATGTGGGCGGCGTGTGCGTATGTGTGTGTGTGTGTGTGTGTGTGTGTGTGTGTGTGAGTATGTGTGAGTGTGTTGTGGTCGGTCTTCGTCTTCGACTCTGCGAGCAGAAACGAGAGGAGCCAAGCGAGGCAAGATTTGCTCAATGTTTGTTGCCTTGGCGTTTTCTTAAGTGCGACTTACTCACATACACACAGATACAGACACACACGCACACACACAGACACACACTGGCATACTCACATACATAGATAACAATGAGTCAACTGTGCCTTGCTTTGCAGCATCTTCAGCCTGCGTCGCCGTCGACCGCGTACTATGTGCGACTGCGGGCTGGTATTTGAGGCTGTTTCGTAGCAGCAACATGCCCCACCACTCCCCGCCCAATCAAAGCTAGGACCGACGACCCAATGGCTTGCAGCCAGAGCAACTTCCTCCGCTTGCCCACAAATGTGGGCTGCCACTTGATAGCGGCAACGCCGTAGGAGTTGGACCCCAAGGGTCGAGACGAGTGAGACGGCCGCGTCCAGACAGAGCAACGACATCGTCGACTGGGATAATTTTAATGAATTTATTTAGGAGTTTACCTTGAGCTCGCCTCTATGCTGCTGGCTGCTCTGGCTGCACGGGCAACTCCGTTTGCTCTCGTTCTCGCAGCCAGATTTGGCCAAGCAGCATCCAGGCCTGTCCGTTTGTCCTGCCTGTCTGCTCCGTTCGTTCCACTAAAGGTGGAACTCTCATTGGGCGTGCACATACTGAGTAGTCCGCCGGTTGAGAAGAGACAAAGATGCATTTACATAAGCAGCAATATGGCGGCTTGTTGATCACATGATAGAAGGAGGCGGTGCGGAGGCGACAGCGGCAACGGCGGCGACGGTGGCGGCTAGTGGGCGGGAATTCAGCCCAATGTTGTTTTGCAGCGACCAAAATGTGCGGCAACGTTTTTGGTCTTGCACAGTGGGCTATATGTGGTCTGGTGGGCTTCGGTTAGGGTTTGGCATTGGACTTGCTTATATTCTTGTGCTTGGACTTGGACGTGAACTCATATTTGGTCCTGGCTTATGCTGCTGGTCTTATTTTTTCCCCAGCCTTGAGCTATTGAAATTTGCTCGCTACTAAAGGAATTTAAGATTAAAGTTCATGCTGTTATGGTATACAAGCTGACAATCTTTTTCCTTTATATGAAATATATTATTACACACTAAGGAGAGCTGTTAGCAAGCGCCAACATATTTACTTTGCTTCCTAAATAGGGCTTATTCCCGTCAGTAGTCTACCAGCCAGGATGCATAATCAGGACATATTGAATTTCATAGTCAGTAGCGTAGTGGGCGTGGCAAAAAATGTCAACAATTTGGTCCGGTTAGTCACGAGCATATACATACATATTTATAGTTTTTAGCCTCTGGCTAGCATATCGTCGAACAAATATTGCTTTCACGGAGAGACAAACATTGCAGAAACATTTTAACCTGAGTATGGAAACCAAAATTAAGTTCACAATTTTGTTTGACTCTTAACATATATATGTAAATTCATGAGAGTCCCAGAGATGGACAACACGTTATTTGTAATAATCAGTGGGAAATCTGTTGACGGTGCAAGAGAACATACACTCATAAAAACAATCACAAAGACAAAAATTTGACGACCTGCAAGTCCTTTTTTAATTTATGAGAATCGCATAGCAGAGTAATATTTAAGAACACGTAATTTTTTTATTTTTAAAGTGTAAGTTAATTTGATATTATTAGTAAATACATACATATATACAAGGAAAATCTAATGTATGCTACGGCAGGTCGGCGCTGAGAGCAAAATATCGTCCAGTCGATTGGAGCTCCCTTACATGCATGCGTTTTATTCGTTTGCTCCTTTCTCGTTCCCAGGATTCGCACATCATTTGGTTGGGATGCACAGCCATCTGCATGCGCCCGATTGGAGAGCACACATGGCGCTAGGTGGACGTCCGGGCTTTTCCGCTGGCCCCTTCTTTGCGCATCACCATGGAGCGACCTTTCCGGGTGCAGCGGCAAGCGGTCTGCGTGGCCTAAGCGGTAAGGCATCTCCTATCTCTTCTTATTTACCGTAGCATATTTCTAAGTGATCTTTCTGCTTCTTTTTTGCTGCTTCTTCGGCTGGGCAGACAATCAGCAGCAGTTGCCGACAGTGGGCGCGGCGCATAGCACCACCAGTCCGGAGGGCTCACCCACGACAACGACGAGCGCAACTCTGAGCGCATTTGTGCAACCGCCGGCGTGTAATGCCAGCGCGGGCGGCTCGCCGCCGCTGACCCTCAGCAGCATGCAGCACCACGACAATAACAACAACAACAGCAGCAGCAATATCGATGCGGGTTTCGAGAGCGACAGCATCTCGGTGACAGGATCGCCACGCAAAAGCATCTGCTCGCTGACGCACGACGAGGAGGAGCCGGATCCGGAGGCGGGGCGCAGCCGCAGCCCCACGCTGCTCAGCGCGGACGCCAGCAGTGTGGCAACGCTTGCAGATCCGGCACCTGGCAGCGGCGGTGCCTTCACCGCGCTCATTCAGCGCAGCAAGAATCCCAGCGAGCTGTTCGGCGGTTTCGCTGCGGCCGGTGCAGGCCACTTTGCGCCGGCGGCGCATAGCTTCAATCCGGCATTGGCGGCTCAGCTCTTCCTGCAGAGTCCGCTCCTGCCGCAGTCGAGCCAGTGGCTCTACACGCAGCTCTACGGCAGCTACAGCGATCTACCTTGGCTGCGAAGTGCGGCAGCTGCGGCTGCGGCCAACACAGCTCCACAGCAGCACCAGCAGCAACAGCAGGAGTCAGGATCGGTTCTACCAGCGGCAGCCAATGATGCCGACGGTGTCAATCTAATCAAGCGCTGTGTCACGCTCATTACGCACAATCCGCCAGATGCGGAGAATGCCAATCCGAACGCATCGCCGCCAGTCAGCTCCTCGCGCCGTTCACCATCGCCCGTGGAAACAATTGATCTGGATGATGTTAGCACCACATCGAGATCGGCCAGCGGCTCCAGTGGCGCTGGCGGACCGATACGCACGCGTACGCCAAAGCCGACAGCGGACGTCTGGCGTCCCTACTAGCGGCTGGCGGCCGCCTTGCTGGGCAGTTGCCTGGCGGCGCGTGCCAGCGACGGACACGGACTTTCACAGAGATAGAGGGCGCAACCGTAGGCTGTGCTTAGCTGCCAGCTGAGCGGCTCCTCCGCTATGAATTTAGATCATATCGCAGGGTGCGAGGGTTTCTCAGCAACCATATTGCTTAGAGCTGAAGAGAGTATTCGATAGCACATTCACATAAGAGTTTCCAGTATTTGTACGACACATGTTAAAAACTAAGTTCATTCAACTGTACTTTTGATTTATTTATACCCAGCATTTGCCAAATTTTATCAAAGAGGTACCATGTCCGTTCTTTATACTGAAAGGATTTTTATAGGATTTTAAGGTTCATAATTTCCAGCATTTGTCTGCCAAGTTTTTTTTTATACTCATTGAAAATGATTATTATGTGTGTACTGGCCATGGGCAAATGTATGTAAAAAGCAGAAGGAAGCGTCTTCGACCCCGTTAGGTATATATATTTCTATATTTCGACGAGCTGAATCAATCTTCTCATGGGTGTCCGTCCGTCTTTGTGAAAGTATCGATCTTGGAAGCTACAAAAGCCAAGGACTTGACATTTGAAATATATATCTTCCCATATTCTATTCTTAGGACGAGCATATTATTTCCTTGTCCATAATATCGATTTTGAGACATGTTATGAGAAGCATACCTCATATATGATGACAGCTGGGTACGTCAAATTTTTCATAAAGTATTCCCAGTGTGAGTATGAGCAATATGAGCAACGACGCTTTTCATAAATAGATAAGCAAGCACGGAGCACAGCCGGTGCCTGAATTGAAAATTTGAAAGACAGTTCGGCGCGGGGCTCAGGATACGTCCTGTCCACCTATTTTTTCTTCACTGGACTTGATAAATTCAATATTATATTATTCCAAATGTTTCCTTATTTGAAATTATACTTATCTGGAGGTTAAGTTGTTCGAATGTATTCTGTTCAAAAAAGAAAAGAATTCTGAATTTAATGTGGAGTTAAAACATAAAACTCTTTGAACGATCCTCGCACGGTGTGTCTGTTATTTTTTTTTCTATAGAATTCCAAATTAAGCCGGATCACATATCGAATTTAAACTAATTAGCATTGCCCAATATAAATATGAAATACACTTATTAGCGCCCATTATTAGGTGGGGCTGGTGAATGTTTGGGCAATAATTATATAGAATTTAGAGAGAGATACCATCTGTGTACATTGAGAAATTGAACATATGCTCCATAAATATTGCAAACATAGTAAGTCAATAAGGAAAACAATTTTTTTTTTTTGAAAAAAGACAAAACCAAATATAATATAAAAAATAAAAATTAAATATTTAAACTATAAATCACACAATATTGAGAAATTTATTAAAAATAAATTTAAGCACAGTGAAAAAAAAAATTGTATATAGTTTCTTAAGTAGCGTGCCAAGTTTCGTTAATAAAATTTCAACTAAAAGCAAAAAGTGAATAAAAGTAAATAAATTAAATGAAATAATAAGGACCTGCAGCTCCTGGCAAACGCCCAGGAAACCAGACAGGGAATAACGAGAGCAGGATAAAAACAGAAAGAGAGAGAGAGAGAGAGAGCGAGAGAAAGAGCCGGTCAGATAATCAGCGCCGCCAAGAAAAGCTTTTAAGAAAATTAATTCGCTTTTCTTTTGCATTGCGCTCGCCCGCAGCTCCGCCCCCAACCCGCATTTAAGGGGTTAAAACGGGCAGGACGAATTTATAGCCGACTCTTGGAAGTTGGCATAGATAGAAAGCTGGCAAATAAAAAGTTTAAATTAATGGGCAAACTTGAAAGCGAAAAACGCCAAACCAGCTACTAAAAATACCGTCTTTAACCAACCGAACTGATGCGACCAGTAAAGGGCATAAACATATTTGGAGTATATGGGTCCCTCTCTTGGGTCCGTATTCGCATCTGTGTTCCGGTCATTTGCATGCACTTTGGCCTATTCAATTTATTCAAGACGGCAAGACTAATGAATGAGTGCTAAGCGCATATTAAATGACGCTGACAGATTCGAATAAATCACATAATTAGCCAAAGAGCCCAAAAATAAATAAGAATTATCATAATCATGACAAAGCAGTTGATGCAAGTGGGCAATGCCTTGGGGAATGTTGTGAGAGTTTCAAGTACACAATTCCTTTGATATTACACAGTCTGTATGTCAATTCCATTTCCAGTTTTCGTAAACAAAAACTATATTTAGAAAACGGCTTGAAAGTAAGTGAGTTTTATACACTTTTGTCATGAGCTGTGCTCAAAAACAATATCCTCGACGCCATCAGGACTTGTATTCCAGATCCGGATAACAATTCATTTAAATTAATGAAATAGAGAGTTTCAAGAGTATTACAATAGATAGCCCAAAAGTTGTAATAACATAAATGATTGTATGATTTTAAGCAAACCGATAATGCAAAAAAATGTACACATAAATATTATTAACAAAGTCTAAGCTGGTCCAAAAGAGGCTATATATGGTAAAACATGTGAGGATTATTTAGATTGTCTTTAAGAGTTGTACATAAGAAACATATTTTGATAATGAAAAGGCTCAGAACTTAAATATGTTCTTGTCATATGCCTTCAACTGGGATGTAAACGAAGAGCCATAAATGCTGAGAATTATTTCGATCACCTCTTATGATGCGTATAAGTAAAAAAAAGAATGGAGTTTTGGCTTATGATAATCATAAGCAAAATTGTTAATATAAAGTTTACAGAATCAAGGCTATTGTTGGCTTCCAATATAAACAAAAAACAACAAGGTATAAACTCAAAAAAATAGGAGGTTGTCTGTAAATCGGAGTCTGTGGTTCGATTTCTTTTCCCCACTTCAAAGCTTAAGCTTCTTGAGAATTACAAGCTGCAAGCGTGCATCGAACCGTTTAATTACTAATCTTTTCGAGCATAAGCAAACTTTCAAATGATGATGAATGGAAAGAAAGTGTCACAAACAAGATTTGGCTAACACTTTAATCGTGGGTAAATCTTCTCTAAAGGCGGAAGAACGTGGAAGTAAAACCGATCCATTCTGGCTAGCAATAACACACAAGTAAGTGCTCATAAGTAAGATAACCTTTATAATGGAACCGTGTAGACACATTCCCTCAAAATGATATTTATAATAAGCATAAATTGTTCATAGCCTATTTTAAATCGATAATAACTATTACAATTTGCAGCAATTAGCGCTGAAAATCATTTAATAGGTGTGCGAAATTTCGACAATTAAAGATATGTGCACATACACACACACACACACACACACCCAAGCGCACACCAATTGGGTTGACATCGGAATCATAATAAACAGCAAACAACATGTCACAAGCTGCGGGGTGTGTGGCAGAGGGCACATCACTTAGTCTCGTGCCCCTGCTATATGCAAATTGTCGCATAACGGAGACAATGACATTTCAATTTATTGCACATCGACGTGTGAGTATGCGAGTGTGTGTGCTTCTCTAATGATGACATAATTAGCAGGCGCCAACAGCTACAGAATATTTGTGATAGCTGAATTTGAAGCTCGAAGCGAACGCATTGTCAGGCGCCAGCTGAAGGCGTTAATAATGACCTAAAGTCAAATTGCTTACGCGCCGAGTGTCATATGTGCGCTGGAAGGGGGCGTGCCAGTATGTTAATTGAAAGCCCACTTATTGCAGTCGATGTGTGTGTGCGTGTAAGTGTGCGTGTGTGTGTGTGTGCCCAAAAGGTGCTTCAATTGATGTCGACAAGGCAAAGGGAAGTGTTGCCAGGTTACCGAGCATCTATAAAGTTTTCTATTTAACGCTTGAGCGACATTCGCTTAAGTGTGTGTGCGTGTGTGTGTGTTTGTGTGTTGGTATGCTTGTGTGTGTGTGAACATACTTGAATTTCGAAGCTGTTTAAACCTCAAACTGATACGAAATTTCCTTTTGTAGTCAGCGGCATCGGCATTGGCAGTAGCGTCTGATGTGCCTTGTTGTCGGGGGCAACAGTTTATTAGGTTGTCATTATCGTTTCTTAAGATGGCCTTGCCAGCCAACTTCCTGTCATCGTTGTGAGCTTGGGAGCTAAATGGTCGCTAGGACAACTCCGGCTCCAGCTCCAGCTTGTGCTCATGCTCGTCATTGTCCTAGCTCTCAGTCTCAGAGCAGCCACCGTTGCAAGCAATCCAATTTCGATGGTCATGCTGAGGCTGGCGACCGACCCGAAGCTCTGCCTTGTCTGCCTCGTCATGCCAATGACCAGACGGTGTCAAAGGTGACATAAAGACGGCGACAACCAATTTAAAATGAAACCACCCCAAGCAGGATACTCACTGCTCTAACGGAGATCGACTGCCACAGAAGCACGCCCAAGCCCAGGGCTCGAACGAGACGTGTTGATTTGCTTCCGACAGCCTGCTTACATTTAGGACCAACCGGTCGTGACTCAAACCCCATTGAACCCAATTCCAATTCCATTTTCAACCCAAGTTCGCCTTATTTTATGTTATTCATTTTTAATTTCTACCTCTAAGTTCTTACACTTTTTGCCCAAAATGTTGTGCTACACGTGTGTGTGTGTGTGTGTGTTGTTGTTGGGCAACGGAGGGTTGGCATCATTTACTTTAGTATGCTAATTTCGTATTTTAACGACATAGACTACGATATCTTTGCTGGCGATTTGTCAGTTCCAACTCATAAGCCAAATTTAATTTTGTGCCATTTGTTAGTAATTTTTACACGCTAGATAAAATTCTCAACATATCCCCTGCCAAATGGGCTTGCTTAGTTACTCATTTTTGGGGGTGCAAACCACATGTGCCCACTTTTCAGGCGAAGTCAGGACGCATGTATTACCATAGAGCTGGCCATACAAGCAAAACCGAATGATAAAGAAAGATAAGGAATAAGCTTATATTTCTTGCTATAGTTACTTTTTGTAGTGACAAAATTTCACCTGCAACTGCGGAAAAAGGTTGTACACAAATTTCTTTTATTTAAATTCAAGCGGCTTGAAAATTAGTCTCAAAATTCGTAGGTTGAAAAATTGGTTTTGCAGTTTATATAAGATCCAGAGCCAGGGTTTAAAATGAGTGCAATTTTAGAAAAACGGGCTTCAACTTTATCTTTCGTTCGGCCAATGATTGAGTTGATGTATGAACAGATATATGCTGGATTTGGTATATACCAAACATATTATTAGCATATTCAAGAGAATAGATATACATTAAGCCTTCCTATGTTTTCGTATTTCGCTAAGTTTTGAGCAATTTTTGGTTAAAGCTTTTGGAAATTGGGAACGAGCTCCCTTGATTATACACAACTAACCTATCGCAAATGTTTTAAGATCCCGTTAGATCAGCTAGCAGGATATTTTGCAATCTCGACTTGGCTTCTGCAACCCCCAAAACAGATATTTTCAGGGTCTATGCTACCCATTAAAGGCTCATTTTGGCAATGAGTCCCAGTTGTACTTGCAGAGTCGCTGCATCGTATCTAAAATAAACAAACAGCCGGAGGCACAAACTTTGCAACGGGCAACGGGAACCACAAAACATTTTGTTGGACAGCAAACGGCCGGCAAAGGATAGCAACAGCAACGGCAACAACGACGAAAACGTCGCCTGAATGTCCCGTTGCTTGTTGCCCGTTGCCCGTTGCCCGTGGCCCGTAATATGACAGGTGGCCATGGCCGTGCCCCAATCCCTCCACATACAAGCCCAGAGTTATCCATGCCGAACACAGCGCCCACACTGTTCCAGCAGTCGGGGTCGCGCTTTGTCACAGGAACTGTTAATAATGTGTAGCCCGTGCGCAGGAACAAAATCAGCGTCATTGGCGCACCTACAACATGCGATGTTGCGGTCAGGGACAACTTCGTGCCGTATCAGCGCGTCGCGAATAAAATGACCGAAAATAAAAATGCAGCAGCAGCAGCAGCAGCAGCAGCAGCAGCAGCGAGTCCTGGCCGAGGATGTGGGCTGGCTGGTGGCAGCGATGGGTGATCGGCCCCCAAAAACCGAGCAGCCTCATCATGAGTGACGGCGCCGCTGCGTCAGCGGCATGTAATTTTCACGGTTTTTCGCAAATACGAAAAACGAAAATACGTAAACGAAAACTGGATGCCAAAACTAAACTAGAAGAAAATCACGATTGCAGCCAGAGCGCACATCAAATACCCTTAACCCGAAAGGCCAGATTCAAGATACTATGTGGTTATCTATGTTGCATTAAAGGTTCTATAATTTCATAAGGAAGCATGTTTGTAGAATTTGCACTATGTCTGCCCAGAATCTAGGAAGGATTGCACGTCATGTTTTGCAGTAGCTATTTATAAATTATATATAAATCAGTCAATAGTTATATACATTGGTTTATCATTTGATATTCCAGCTGCTTTTTTCCGGTTTTTTTTTATATATATACCTCGTATTTCGGTGGGGTATCATGGGAAACTATCATATACTTGCAGCTTCCTTCTTCTATTGTAATTTTGTTTCTAAATTTGGAAAATTTCTGATCTCTCTAGGAAAAATTAGTCCGAATTATATATTTTCATAACATGGTCACATGCCTAAGAAATGATCTATATCTAGATAGATTATAAACAGGCAAATACCATATGATATACTAGCTCCAGAATTGGTGGAGTTCTCCCCATGACAAACCAATTTGCTTTCGCAGAAGCCAAGCAGCGCAGCATATAGCCCGGCCAAAAGGGAAGGTGCGTGCAAGGGTGCGTGTAAGAGAGGGCTGGGGCCTTTTGCGTAGAACAAAAGCCTCCATCTGCGCTCTGCGTATGACAAGCAATAGAAATTGCATGGTAAAGAGTGTGGGGAGAGGTGGACGCAGAGGTGCCGTGGCGTGGCTTCTCGACGCCTACGAAGCGCAACTAAAATTATGCAACGCCACGTCTCCTACCATAACAGCCCACCATCCCACACACACGCACAGAGACACACACACACACACACACACACACACAGGCACACACGCGTTGTGTGCATTATAGCGTGCAATTTTTGGCTGGCTCGCTGTGAGTGTCATTTAATGAGCGCCTCGCTGGAGCTCACTCCGCGGGGGCGAGAGGCTGATTGTAGTTTGGGCCTGACTAGCTATGGAACAACAGCGCTTTACAATTTTCATAGGCATTCCATGCATTTTGGTCAGTTTGATGTGGGTTCGTTTTGGGTGTCGTTACGTTTCTAGCATGCGATTTACACGCTCAGCTTCGAAACAAAACAAGAAATGAAAAATAGAAAAAAGCCAGAGCGAGCGGCTCACACCGAAGATTAAATACCCTTTTAACATATGAGAAGAGAATTTCAAAGATATAGAGATCAGAAGGTAAAAAGGAAACAAATATATATTGAAAGTAAATGTTCTTAGACACGAAACTTTATATATTCGATTGATCGTTTATAAGATCGTTTATATAGTGTGGTCCGATATTGATTAAAATTTGCTTACATTTAAGATGTATAGTAAAACTAATAAGAGTTAGTTGATATAAATTCAAGATACTCTGCCAACTATTTAGTGGCCCGATGTTGTTCAAACTTACGATGTATATATATATAGGGACTACAGCGAAACTAGTATGTGCCAATATGTCCAGATACATTGATAAACAAAAGAGGTTATTCACCCAAAGACCAATTAATATATGAAAACTATATGATCAAATCTTATATTGATCAAATTTTTCATGTATATAAAGAGCACTTGGAAACTAAAAAAAGATGAGCTTGGACAGTATATCATACAAAATAAATATGTTAATTTTTATAAATTTATTAACTTTCGGCCAATTTTTCCGGAAGCTGAGAAAGTAGTTTTCAAAGAATCAGAGACCGTATCTATATACTATACTGTATGGCATTGGAAATGTCCCTCGTGAACGCGTAACACATTCCATCAGCATTTAAATATACCCTCTACAAGGGTATAAAAATGAAGCTAACAAAGAAAAAAAAAGGAGTTCACTCGCCCAAAAGCTCGCTATCAACGTCAACAAATACCCCCAAAAAACACATAGCACATGCCCCGCAGCGCACCGCGACTCTAACGAATTTTTGGCAAAATTCGCGCCAACGCAAACACCAACGAACCTGGATGGACGATGGACCCATCCATGGCCGATGGACGTGCCACCCACGACCAAGGCCCATTGTCGTCGCTAACAATAATGAGTTCGTAATTTGATGTCGCTGCAGAAAATTGTTGAATTTGGCCAAGTGTGTGCGTGAGCACAGCACATGACAGCACTGCAATATGTTGGTGCCTAGTGGACTGGTTGAGGGGGAGGACTGGTTTGTTTGCAACGTCGCGTTTTCAAATAGCCCGCGATAGAGCGCCTGTATAGCATGTAGCCAGGGCCACGCTTTCTATAGAAAAGTACACATATGTGATTTATCAATGTCCGGACGCCGTCATCCATCTATCCAGCTAACATCAGGCCCCAGAGATCTAACCCCGCCTGTAGCCACCCCACCATATATTGCCAGCTTTCGGATTTACTACTATGTGTCAGCGGCATATGTTTCACTTTTGGCCCAAAACTATTTCGCCATCGTAAGTAATGTCGATGCGGCTGATGCGAATCCCAAATTTACAACTGAATTAGAGCTGACCCGACGATAGCGCAATCTCTATTAGATTTCCTGCCACATCTTTAGTTATTTACCGAATCGAAGTGCAGTTCTTCCCAAGATAGCATAGATGTCTAAGAATATCTCAAGGTCTCACAATTTGCAGCATCTTAGTAAGTATTATTAAGCAAATTTAGGTATGTTAATTTTCTTAAGGAAGTCAAACTTTAATTCCACCATCTAAGCGTGGAGTAGTTCATTCCATTTTCCATTTAGGAGATAAGCGATCTAAAAGTGTCTCGTTTCAACGCTCGTCCTGCGAAAACTTGCGGTCACTCTTGTCTGCGAGCTGAGTTAGCACATCAAGGATTTTTGCCTAACATGTAAATGTGACAAAGGTAGCCGAAACGGGAGTGACAAAGCCCAAAAGAAAAATGGCCACAATCTTGGACACGGAAGGAAAATTAATGACTGCTGTCGTTTCACAGATTTGATTAAAAATTTACAACAGAGACGAGCGCCCAGCATGTCAGGCCGTCTTCAGCTTGACTTGACACATTCTGTGTCAGCTTGTCGGCCAGAGTTCAGTTTGGTTTAGTGGACAAAATCTCCGTTGACGAACTGTAAGAGAATTATCCATCTATCTCTCGGACTTCGTGGCCATTTTGAAAAGCCCTTCGTCCATATTGAGTTACATTTTTTGTTCGCCTGTCTGTAATTCGCCTCGACTTATGTTCAGGTTAAAGCTAAAGCCACAGCTTGAGGCTGGACAGAATAGAACAATATGAAACTTATTTAATAAAAAATAAAAACAAAATAATTTGACTTTACTTTATTAACCTTAGCTTGTGCTGATGATGAACCAGTGTTAATTCAGGTTCTCACAGATCACCTTCACTCTTTGGTTCCGCTTAAAATAATTTTGCAGAAGTTGCACGAACGCAGTTTAGTGAAGAGTTTAAGTTCCGCTTCTGCCAGATCCATTAGGGCTGCAAATCAACAGAAGGTACATCTGTTTATTCAAAACTATCATTGTAGTTGGCACCTTAAACTCAACAAATCATAGCTTTACTTTCTACTTAATAGATATTTGAAATTGGATTTCTCATATCGAACTGATAAATTATTGAACTAATATCAAGTCTATGTTTTATGGGTCTTAAGCCTGCTAGCTATGTATTCAAACCTCCAACATATCAACATTTGTGCCTAATTAAATTCTAAATTAAACACATATTGACTTTTGGAGCATATTAAAAGCCCGTTCGAACCAGATCGGAAACATAGTCGTTTATCATTTGCTGATTAATTAAGTTAGTATAATTCCCTATATTTGAGATTGACATGTAAGTTAAACTCCAAATTCAAAGTATACTATTAGCCATGTTTAATTTAGGGGCTTACCCTTCAACTTTATACGGCGAAATAATCAGCATTCTAAAGATATTCCCTTTACAGCTTCGATTTAGGTAAATGCCAAATTATGTGATGGAAGGGCCAGCGGGCCGCATAACACCCAAATCAAACTCAACTTAACTAAACACGCCTTAAATGGGTATTATCTGCTGGCCAGCACATTTAATTTCAATAAGTCAAGTCGGACGTGCCCGAGCTGGAACTGGGGTCGCCTGCCAAGCCCGGCGCCATTGTATTGGTCAACTGCTGGGGGCCACCTGTGACCAATTTCGATTATGAGACTTGGCAACTTTTTTTTGTCGTCGTCGTCGTCGTCGATGTTGGGCCAGCCGCCTCAAGACAACCCCAAAGGCGTTGTTAATTTTTGTGCCCCATAAAACCCAACCGCCCCCCGGCCAGGTTGGCAGCTCTCAGTTCATTTTGGGTGGGTGGACGGACGGCTAATCAGCTTCCGCATTTTTATAGCGAGCTGCTTTCCCGGCCGGCGGGCATGTTACGGAAATCGCAAGTAGCTTAGCCTAATATGCTTTGTGTTTTGCCGTTTATTTATTTACGCTACTTTCGCTTTCTTGTTTTCTTTATTTCTCCTTCTTTATTTTTTTGTTGCTGTTTTTTTTTTTTGACCTTTTTTAATGCGCGTTTTCCGAAGGCGGCGACGATTGTTGGGGTCATTTGTTTTACTTGGCCTCAAATAAATCCAAATATATAATTCATTGGACAGAGTTTACTTTTAGGATTTACTTGCGAAGACGCAGACCAAGCCCAAGCCAGGGGCTGATTGACCAGTTGAGCGAGTGACTGAATTATATGTACACAACCATGCCTTGAGATTTACGCACTACACTAATGTGATAAATATGTTTTTTGGTTAGGTATATAAAATCGGGGGAGGAAGAGTGCTCAAATGCCAGACTAGCAGATACCCTGCTTCCGGAGCCAAGCTGTTTTTTCTTTTCAAGATTTTCAATTTTCTTATATATACACAATTCATAGATATAATTCAAGCATATTCGATGCAAAACACACACATGCACACAAGGAGCGAATGTAATGAGATCCTGATTAATCTCCGTGCTTACTTTCCGATCATTATGAAATTGTCTGAGCCTAAATTGGGCACTCACACTATCTTTAATAACGATCTTGCTCTTTTAACTTTGAAGGGGTAGGGACAGCTATTCAAAGAGTAAAACTTTATCTATCTGTGTATACTATGCGACAGCCCACATATCGAGCTTGTCTTATCTAGTTCATATAATATTCGAGCCATCGATGGCTTAAAAAAAAAGACAGGTTTTAAGCGATATTTAACTTGTTCTGCTCTGTAAATGATCAACGCGTTCTGCGTATGGTATGGTATGGTATGGTATATAGTTCAAGTTGCATATCTCTTACTCTTAAAATTTCCAAGATCGAAGAGGTGAGTGTGGGCGAAGCTGAAGTATTTTGGGCTTAAGGTTGAGATGTGTAGATCAACTACTAAATTAGCAGATTCTAACTTAGCACTGGCAATTTTAAAGGTAATTAAAGCTGTCAATTACCTTAAACAGAAGAGATTGAGCCAGGCTAATAAGAACAGTTGTTCTAGGCTTCGTATATTCGGCAAGCAGAGTACATACGGAGACAAGTTATATATTTTATTGCATGTTTCATAAATTATAATAATATGTTGCAACATACATGTAAGGCAATATTATGTTGCCTGCTTATGTAGGCCAGCAGATTGGCTGAATAATTAATTTCCATGCGTTTGCTGCGCTGATTTGTGCGTAGCCTGTTGACCACTCGTGAGTTATGTTTGCCGTTAACACTTTGGCATATCAAAAAGCTGCCGGGTTGGGTTCTTACTCAGGCCGCCAATCGCAGGCGCCAATCGCGTCAGCAATTGAAGAAATTAATCAAAGCGCCAAAGTTGGGCTAGCGAAATGATTTATGTGCGAGCAAATAACTTGGACATAAAGGTAACAAATACTTTGATAATCATAAATCACAACACGACCCGAGCCCGAGCCCGGACTGCCGCACACATGTCGTACCGGAGGGGAAGGAAATGATGGGCGTTTGTGAAGGCTGGTTGGAGGTGTCTGGGGTGCTGGGGTGCTGTGCCTTTCAAACCGCACACTGGACCGTTGGAAAGACAAATGATATTAAATATGGTCGCTGAAGATGCATAGCCAGATCCAGACCAGATCTCGGCCCGAACCAGAGTGCAAGTAGCCGTTGCTATAATGTGTAAAACATTTCATTTCAGCTCGATGCCGTTCTGCAAGCGGCCAAACAAATTGCCTATTGAATGATTAAACGACCAGACCAGAGCTGAAGCAGTAGCTGTAGCTGTAGATATATCTGTAACCGAAGCCCAAGTCCAAGGACGTGGCGACTATAAGACTGTGTCTCGTAGGAGTGGCAGCGCCTTTCATTTCGTATTCGCGTCCGTCCACCATAAATCATCGAGCTCGGGGCGAGCTGTGCTCCGGGCTGCCTTGGTAACATATGAATTAGAAATTGCTACAAGTTTCTGATGCGGCGCAGGAGAGTATTGAGGATGGTGGACGGGGCACGGGCAGGAATGGGCTACTTCAGATACGGATTTTGGATGTGACTGCGGGCGTGTGGAGTGTCGGACTGTTGGAGTGTGCTGTCAACGCCGCTGTCGCAGTCAGCACGTGTTGACGTGCATGAAATTCTTACGGTAAAGGATTTCATTACATTTCGTTTCGTTTCGTTTCATTTGCCCTTTGCCGCACGGCCGAGTCGATGCCAAGTCAACCGCCAGGTCCAAGTCCAAATCCAAGTTCCTGGTCCCATTGGCAACCCGTCAGCGCATCGCATCACGTAGATTTTGGCCAAAGTGCCGCTGGCATTTGCCTATAATTCTCTCAGCCACTTTACTATTTCCGTTTCTCGGCCTCTCTCTCCCTGTTTTTAATTTCTCGCTCTCAGTGTTTATTAGTCTGCGTTTGGCGGCTGCTTCTTTTGGCCATAAATCCTGCAACGTGTCTTGCATTCAATTTTACGTGTTTCCCTTTCGGTTTTATACTATATTTCATCACTTGTTGTCCTTGTTGGTTTCTCATATCCAGTTCACGAACTTACACGACTTTAAATGCTTACGGTTTTTCCGCTTTTCTCTTTTTCATTCTTCCATTTCTGTCGCTGTGCTCTTTGACGATTTTCCAGAACAACAACAAAAGCGAACCTGTCTTCAATGTTTCAACGTTTATTTTTTATTTTTGCTCTTTAAAAATATGACACACAAATTTGTGCATAAGCCAAATCACAAGGCTTTAAAGTGAAGTCTCTTCCAATTTTGGGTGGACTAGGGGAGCTGTCTAAGAGAGCGTTGAGATATAACAAAAATAAACTTATAAGGGTAAAATTCACATCTCAAGCTATTGTATATGCCTGACTTTCTGTCAGTCCGTCCGTCTCTTCATATTAAAGTTGGAGAGATAAAACTTTGGAATATATATCCTAGTCTCATTAAAAGCTAAGTTGTGTATCTAAAGTTACGATAATATTAGTTATCCCTAATTAGTTTGTCTATTTGAAAATGTTACTCCCTAATTTGGGCAGCGTGCTTTTATTTGTGAAGGAGCCTTGTGCAGTCGAAAGCCACCAAAATATATTCCTTGATTATGCTTTTTTTTAAATATTGTTAAAGCTTAAACTGAATTAGAGCACAAAAAACTTGCACATTTGTTGATCATACTGCATCTATGGCAAGTCCTGAAAGTCTTGATGAGCTCCTGAACCTTATTTTAGCTCAAATCAGCTGGCAACACTGAGGGCATAGAATTTCATTTCGTTTGTTATTTATGCAACTGCGATCAATTCCAGGGCCCAAAACCTAGGACCGAAGCCAGAAAACGGAAATGAGCTGACAAAAAAAAAAATTAAATAAAAAATACCAACAGGACAACCACGGTGAAATTTTATAACGAGACGCGTTTGCTTTGCCCTTAACAGGGCTCCCAACTGTCTCGCCCCCTCTTCCCAAAAGACTGGAGACTGGAGCGCCTGCAGCTATGTACAATATTCGGTTCACATTTCTCCTACTTATTTGGCTTTCACTTTGGCCGGATGTAGACGGCAAACCGCTCATAGCCCACCCCTCTTAATACCCTGCAATCCAAGGGGAAATAGGGCAGGGCATATTATGAGCGGCAACAACAATCTGCTAATTGACGATGATACACAATATATGAATTTAGAAATTGAATTCTTCCAATTATGCCTATGTACAGGGTATCTTTTGGTCTTGCCACAAGATTGCTTGCTTATTGTTGCTTGCTTTTTTTTCTTTAAGCGTTTTTACCGCCAACACAAGATTTAATTAAACCAAAGACTTGATTTATGAACGAAAGGATTCGATGTCCGCACTGGGTTCGCCGGCAGCTCAAGGGGGGTTTTTGGCTGCAGCAGTTGAAAAATGCCGAGCAAATGGGGCGCACGGCTTACGGCGCTAAAAACAGCAGCGAAAACAGATGCAGAAATAGAAGTAGAAACAGCAACATAAGCGGAGCAACAGCGCTTAGAGTTCATTGTTGTTGTAATAATGATTTGGCTCACATAGCCGCCAGAGAAGAGAGGCCAGGAGCTGGCTTGTGTGGGTACCGGGGAGGGTAGTAGAGGGCTGTGCCCGCCTGGCCTGGCATATAGTACAACAGCTGAACGGGCCGTTAAAAGCGTTCCCAGCATAATACACATAAAGAATTGTTTTGCGGAGCTTGAACTCAAACTCCAGCCCGAGCTCCGTCTCTGCCACCCGCCCGCTCGTCCTTATTCTTGTCCACGTTGTCGCTGGCAACATTTTCTATTGTTTTAACCCTTTTTTTTTTGTTGCTCTATATATGTATATATATTTGTCCTGCTGCTGCTCGTGCGGAAGGAGTTGGGGCGAAGCAAAAGGAAGTGGCATTTGTGGCATTCCATGGCATCGATTTAAAAAATTGAATTCGAAATGTTGTAGTTAGAAAATGCTGAAAAGCCTCTTGCGACTTTAAACATAATAACTCCATAATATAACTTAACAATATTAATGCTGCTGCTTCATAGGCATATTGTGCAGCGTGTCGGCTTGCACATACCCTACATACCTACGAAAATCTATATCGATTGTATATGACTATCCAAATTAACGAATTCTGCAGCAGTTTTCGCGATAAGGAAGAGGGAAAGACGATTTCAACACTTACATGCAGCTGTCCTTGCTACATGCATCGCTGTATCCCACTTAAAGCCTATTTCCAATGAGATTTATCAGATTCCGCCGAGTATGGATCCAAATGCATTTTAGACAAGGTACCCTCTGTATCTGTTTTCATAAACAAAGGAAACGAGAATTTCTAAATTTTATTTCCTATAGCTGAGCAAATAGAAGCATATACGTGCGTGTGTAGATGAACTATTATACATTTTGCGAAATACTGTTTTTTTTAACACAACTCGAGTTAGGGTGTCTCCTAGTCGGTTACTCCCGACAAGAGCAGGCTTACTTTATTGTTTGCTGTTGCAGAATTGATGTCATGCGAATTATTTTAATAATCTTAGAGAACAATGAGCCAGCTACTTGAGTGTGCTGCATCTTGGACTTGCTGTTTGTGGATTTGATTGTTAATTTTGAAAGCGTTGTCCGCAATCTGCCATCAGGTTTCGGCTTGTTGGCCAGTTGTCATGCCAGCGTGCAGTTTATTAATTTCCAATCTCCGGATAAAACTAGTACAGCAATTAGTTGGGTTTTTGATTTTTCTTTCCGTTGAGGGCCACAAATTCGAATACGAATACTAATTGGGCTGGCAAGCTGGTACGCTCTATTGAATGCCTACAGTAGACCACAAAAATGAGTACAGCCCTGGTCAGTCGCCCAGCAGTGAGTTGGCAGTGCCTACAGCATATTCCACAGCAGCAACAACAATAACAACAGCAACAACAATAACAACAACAACAGCAACAACAACTGGAGAAACAAAAACTACAACAAGGTCTGCAAATTTCTCGTAAAGTTTGTTATTTCAACCACCGGGCGGGTGGAGTCTGCACCGGCAGTAAAAATTTTATAAGAGTATCCACCCAAAGCAACAGCTATAGCCTTAGCCAAGTTGTAGTCCAGGAACGGCAACGGCAACAGCCGCCCCCTCACCGTGCTCTCCTTCAATCTGTGAATCTCCAGCTTTTGGCTCGTCCCAGCGCTTATTGTTTACCACAACCTCAGTTTTTGCTAATTTTGAGTATTGCCATCGTAAATCTTTTCATTAAGAAAACTTTGCATAAGTTTTTGCCGCTTGTTGTTGTTGCTGTTGTTGTTGTTGTTGTTGTTGTTGTTGTTGTTGCCTTCATCACGCAGCCACGTCCCCCTTTCTGGCCAGTTCTTTTTTGCCCAGCCGCCTTTTCGTCGGCGTGTTTTCGTTATTAGTCTGATTAATTTGGCTCTTTTCATAAATTGCCAACAGTATCCTAGCCGCAGTTTGCCTAACCACCCACCGCCCACACTTAAGACCAAATGCAACCCTAGGCGGAGATAAGTCCGCAGACCCATCAACATTACAAAACAACTGAAGAAGTCGGCACTTTGCGGCACAACGAGATTTGAACACACTTGTAAATGAAGCAAAAAGTCCAGGCACAAAATAAATACATTTCTTATTTCTCTTATCCCCCAATCCAATCCATGCAATATAGAAATGCTAGAGGAAATAACCCGGCTTAGTCCGGCTCAAGTGAATCATGTTAGAAATTTTATTTGCACCGAAATTGTTATTTAAAAGGTTCTTTTATTAAGATGAGTATATAAAAGATGAACTTAAAAAATATAAATATATTTACAAGGATCCGATCCATAAACTTCGTGCACAAAGCACCTGATGTTTTGGGCTATGTATATATCACCAATCTGACTGTCAGTCTGTCAATCAGTCGGCACAAACTCTTTTTTATAGATATAGATATAGATATTCACAGCTGCTGCCTGGCCACCTGGCAAGCTGCTTTATAAAACGGGTTGACCCCATGTAGTGAGTGTGTGCAAAAGGCAGCGAAACATTTTTGACTTGTGGGCGTTGCTGCTGTTTGTTTTTGGTGCTCTGGTTGTTGCTGTTGTTGTTGTTGTTGCGTGAAGAGGCAAACTCTTCAGAGAACCACATCATACATTATCCTAATAAAGGATAATTCATTAGTATTTGAACTTTTTGGAATTTTTTGAAGTCTTTTGGCTGACGGGGCCGAGCGCCATTTTAATTGCTGGTCCTTCCGCTTCCTCTTGCTCTCTCCACCTCATGCCTATCATCATCATCTTCTGCTGCTTCTTCTTCTGGAAACATTTTATTACGCTGATTTGTGCAGTTTACTTGTTTTACTCGCAATTGCCGTTGTTGTTGTAGCTGTTGCTGGTATGAATTTTGTTTGGTTTCCCGTTTTTTGTTGTTTTTGGTTGGCTTTTGCTTCTATTAAAAAATTCCACAGTGTTTCAATTTTCCGAAGCCTGGATATTTCACGAATGTTTATTAATAAAAATTTTATGAAATCAATAAAAAAACGGCGGCAATAACATGCAGCGCGCTGCGGGCTGCGGGCTGTGGGTTGCTGTGCTGCGAGACCCGCTAAAGCTACTTGATGAGAATGCGGAATTTGGCGGGTAAGCGAACTTCAAGCTGCTTTGGCTTTGCGCTCGCCTCTCAATCTCGTAGTTTCATTAATGTGGCAACCACTCGCCCTCGCCCCATTCCAGCACTCTGCTCTGCTCTGTGGCGCTCTGAAAAATGGCGTCACCGTCGCACTTAAGCCAAAAGGTAAAGTGGAAAAGTGGAAAAGTGTAAAGACAGCGCACAAAGAGTGTGTGGTATCTTATTTTAAGCTACCAGCTGAGAACAGCACCAACCAACCACCCACCCACCCACTGAGCCACCCGTCACTCATTATGCTCTGTGGCATGCTGCACGCTGCCTTAGCCTGACATATATTAGAATGGATTTTTAATGGATTTAACGTTAAACTAATGTCGCAGCGTTGCTCTCAAGCGCAAAGCACAGCAATGTGGCTGGGCGGGCTTGGGGCTGGTTGGCTTGCGTTCAGCTTTGCCAAACTAACGTTCACCAGTGTCTGCCGACATATTGTTCGGCGGTTACCGACTTAAAAGGCGATTCGTTTCAACTTGAAAAACTATTAATTTTACAGCAAGCTCCATGCAGCTTGTCTGCGGCCCATGGCGGCGGCCCCGGCTCAGAGCTAAGACGCTTACGCTTTTTATTTTCGTTCCAAATACTTGTTCAAATAAGTTACTTAGTTACTTACCGACAGACAGCAGATGAGACATTGTTGCAAGTACAATTTCCAAACACATTTTATCCTACTTTCACATCGTCAAGTCCGTCGTGCTCGTTAATCCTGCTATCCTTGACATTAAGCTAAAAATAAACTCTGTAGTTTCTATGGAACATCTTTAGTTCGTGGTTAAGAGCTTTAAAATACTTCATATTTTTTGTTAATTTGATGTTTTAGCAGAAACCCTTATGTTAATTTCCTGCGTTTCTGAGACATCCAATCGTGTTTCCCATTTTCCCGTACCTGCTTCCAGAGACACTCACCCAACCTCAAACCCAATTCCAGCGCGCTCAGCCAACCCAGTCCGGCTCTCTGGAACTATTGCCTGCCCACTCGCACGCACGCCCAGTCAGGCACATGCCGAACATTTTCTTGAATAAATGTTGCGGTTAACCACAACTTATAATTGGTCGAAATGCCTTACGCTCGAATAGAGATGAGGCGTTACTCAGCGCGTGTGTGTATGTGTGTGTGCGACTTACCCTTAACGGAAGCGTGAGTGTGTGCGTCGGTGTGTGTGTGTAAAATAATGGCGATATTTGAGAACAATCAGCTATAAATTCTTATGAATATATTTGCCAAAAATATGTGCACATAAAGCAAATAAAATGATGAAAAATATTTATAGAAAAATTGAAGCAGCCCAAAGCTTTTTAGCTGGCGCCATCTGTTAGCTTTCCGCGACAACAGAGCTGAAAAAACTCAACTGGCAAGCAAACGGAAGAAGAAAAAAAATTCCGCCAACGACGCAAAGTTGCCGCCTTGGCCAACGTCTTCGACTTGGAGCGCCAAGAAGCCAAACGGGTCGTGATTCCGGGTGAAAGGGGGTGAATGTCTAAGTTAAGGTTATGCGCAGACGCGCTGAAATACCTACGCACACGCGCGCACACACACACACACAAACACATGCTCACACAAATGGGCCACCCTCGAGCATTTCGCAAGCATTATTATTTGTTTTTTTTTTTTTTTGGTTCGCTTTCTTCGAGCGAGGAAAAGTTAAGAAAACTTTGCAAGCTTTTCTCGATGCGGCTGCTTATGAAAATCGTGAAGTATTTATATGTATTTTTTTTGCAGTTGGCTTTTTTATTTACGCGCAACAGGCGCCGCTAGATGGCGCCAGGCGTGCTGCAGTGAGCGCATCGAAAAGTGCAACGAGCCACAAATGTTTGCTAATAAATAAACATGCGTAATGAAAACTAATGAATAATGTAATCATTTTCCATTTTCTAATTTTGATATTTTAATTAAAATGATTTGCAACTCGTAAAAACCGCAAAACGATTTCAAATCATTCTCTGCCTGGGTCCCCAAAATGTATTCAAATCATATCACATATGTGCACACACGCACACACACACACACACACGCACGCACGCACTCACACACAGACACACTCATGCATTTTTGTTGCCATTTTGTTTTAAAATGATCGCATTTATTTCGCAATTGCCAAAAATCAAAATCATTTTTGGTGCCATAGTCGCGGCTGCAGCTGCCAAAAACATGGACAACAACAACAATATTTGTTTTGCCGTATTTTTGTGGCTGCATGTGTATGTGTGTGCACGCGCGCGCGCGTGTGTGTGTGTGTGTGTGTGTGTAGGTTAACCTTTTGTGTGGTAAGCGAAACGAGTTTCGCTTTTTGTGCGTTTGGCTGGAGTGGTCAGCGCTTTGAATGTTTAACTGTTTGAATGCTGCTGGCCGAAAATAATAGAAATATGCTTAATATAATGAATATAATAATAATGCATGCAGCGCATTTTATTAAATATGAAATATGAATTTTGCCGCCAATTTAAAATATAATATGCGCAGAAAGAATGTCTGTGGACTTACTTTGTTTCCTTTAAATAACCAGCGATAGACCTTATAGGAGTGAAGATACCCTATATTCTCGGATAGATCTGAAGCCGACTGACTGTTTGGCCAAGATATCTTGAGCCCAGGTCTGAATTCTTATTTTTATATAGATGTCTATGTAAATATGTTCTTGTCAAAAAGTGTATAAGAGCGTGATTATTTTATTTACATAAGCAGACACATTAGTTAATGCCCAAAGAAGAAAAGAGTGGGCTATATTAGCAGCAGGAAAAAGACATACAATTTTCTATGCAAAAACTCAATTTTGTACAGCTAATTTAAATGGCAGCTGTATGATAAAGGGAACCGATCCGCCCGATTCCGCACATACCTATGCGAATTTTCGTCACAATAACTTCTGAACTGAAAGACAAGTTTAGACAACCAACAGACGGAACTGGCTATAATACTGTATTTGTATATTTTATAAGACCGGCATAGTCTGTCTCTAAGCGTTTCTCAGTTCATGTCAGAGTCATCAAGTACTACACCAGAGAAGGAAACAAGTTATATATGACATAAAGTCAGTTTCATAAAAAAAACATATTGAAACTATCGTTGCTTGCAGCATGAATTTACTGAAGTCGGCGAGAGATCATTATATTCACGATTACATTAGCGCAGACAAAAGAGGGGAAACACTTGAATTAAACACTTTAAAATTCTTAAATCTGATCTGCATTAATAAAAATTAAATCACAGCACTCAAGACACAAGCTATGTGGAAGGCCTTTCCATGCTGTCGGCGGTTGTTGTTTTTTATGCCCGTAACCCATTGAAAAAGTCTAAGGGGGGTATACTATTTTTGTGCATGTGAATGTAAAAGCAGAGAAAAGCATTTCCGATCCCATTAGGTGTGCATATTCTGAATTGGATCTGGACGACGAGCTGAGTCGAACTTGGCATGTCCGGCTATCCATTTGTCTGAACGCGTTTATCCGGAAAGCTGCAAGTGCTCGATATTTTCGTTGACCGATTCCCCTTCAATACTTTAACAATTAACACTTTGCTAAGGTAGAGTGTTTTGCTATATACCCACACTTCAGTCTGACACTTTAGCTGCTTAGATCCTGAGCTCACACGGATCTGATTAGAGACTCTGAAGTTAATAAAAAATGTGTGTGCGAGTGTAATAAAGGCAGTTCGAATGTTTGTAAGGTCATCTATCCTAGTCGGGCATACTCGAGTGCTGGAGTATTCTTGTTTGTCATTTAATAATTGAAACAGAAATTTCATCTCGCTGTAAGCGTATATGTGTGTAAGTATTTAGTATTTAGTCTGTATCCTATGTTCTATTATCTGCCGTCTCTGTTTCCCTTGTTAGCCCGTCTCTTTCTTTGCCAAACAAACCTGCCGCTGTGCAAATGCAATCAATTTAGTAGCAAATTGCATAATTCGACTTCAATATAAATTTTCGTTCGTTGCGTCTAACTAAAATGTTGCCAAAGTGTCGCCCAGATGTGTGCGCAAGTGTGCGTGTGTCTGTGTATTGATGTGTATAATTTCGTGTATGTATTCGTGCATTAAAATTAATTAGATTCGAGGGAGTAATTCCAGCGACAACCGCACGAATTAATTGATTCAAATCAATATTCGGCATTTCGGGCCATGCTCGAAAAACTAACCAAAAACCGAATCAGGAGCCCTCTAAATAGGATGACACCCAACCCCCTCCCCACCACACACACATGGCCCAACGCGCATCCACATCATCCGCATCACCAGCAGCAACGCCGCCAGCCTCACTGGTGGCCACACTAACAAACCATATTGAAAACGTGCTCCAATCGCTGTGAGTTGAGCTTGATTTGTCTGACAGTTTTGTCCACACCCCACTCCCCACACACCACTATCCTCTCCCACCATCCAACACCCGCCAAGGCCTTCTTTGACGCGTCTATTTGCCCTGTCCAAAAATTGCAATGCCAACACTAAACACAATGTGGCCGATGATTGCTTGTCGACTGGTCAAGCGGCCGGGCTGGGGGACGCTCAGATAAACAGGAATTGTGCAGATGAACTGCATTTCAATTAGTTGATAAAGGAATTGTTTATAATCTTAGTAGATGCCTTCGGTAGATGAGCTGCAGGCTCCTATTTCATGCTAGTTTGGCAAGCTTGTGATGCTATTTAAAGGCTAATTTGATCCAGGCTTTGGTATTGATTTGTATATAATTTTACTTAAATCAATGCAAGTGCCTTATAGTTTATATTGAGTAGCAAAATGATAGTAGTAACTATGATACTAATAATGATAACAATAAGCATAATGAAAAAGCAATGCAAGTCGGTCTTAAATCGAACCGTTTCAAACATACGGACACGCTTCAGATCCCCAACTTAACGCGAACCATTTTATGTGGCCCAAAGAGTTTGTTCTTTAAATTGATTGAGTCGTTTCTGGTTACTCATTCGTGCAAGCTACTTGTGGTAAGAGCATCAAGTTAAAACAAGATAACAAAAAATTTAAATTGCCTTATGCCAAAATAAGTCAGTGCCAGCTCCTAGACGAGCGCCAAGTTCAGATCACTATTGCTCACATACCAAATGTGGATGCCATAATGTACCATCGAGGATGATATGTATATAAGTAGATTGTTAAGATGAAGAGCCAAACGGCTGCGACTTTCAAAATGCCTAGCCCATTCGCCCTTAGGCTGGAAGTCTAGGATAAGTGGCAGATATCTTTTAGTAGGATCTGCTGGACATATTCACATTTGCTCTATCTTGTATAAAGGCATTCAAAACTCTTTTAAGGCTGAACCGCTTGTGCAAATTGCTGACGTCGCGGTCATGACTTGAGCTCTTTATTAAATATATAAGTTTGAAACTTTTATGAAAATTATCATAAAGTACATGAACAGTCGAATATGATTGAACTTTATAGCATATTCTGGGAAAACCCGTAGGGTTTCTTTGTGCATTGCTTAAATTGGAATTTGGCATTCGATTAAACCAAAGACAAATGCCGGATACATCAAATAATGCACAGAGAAATTAAACTCTGAGCTCATTTATCCTTTCATTTGGCCAACGGTGAACCGAAAAACCTGCGACCTGCGACCTGCGTCCTGCGATTGCCATTGCCACACGTGGAGGCTATCAAAGCGCGAATGCCAAAAATGCAACACGCCAACAAAACGGAAATGTAGAAAAACAATGGAAACCGCAGCAAAGAATGTTTTCATACCTTTTAGCCAGCAGCCTGTAGTGCGTGTGTGTGTGTGTGTGTGCGAGCGTTTGCATGTGTATGCGGCGGAGTGCAAATATGTAGCAGCCGTTAAATATTTGCGCGTTGAGAGTAACGGCAACAGATTTCCAAATGCAGAGACGAGCGAGCTGCCGCATAATTTGTGCCGACCAAAATCACTGCAATATTTTGCTGGCCATTCACCTGCATCAGAGTCCATTTGGTAGCCATTCGGGAGATTTCTTCTTAGTTGCATTGTTCATGTGACTGTTGTTGTTGTTGATGTTGTTATTGTTTGTGGACTTTCAAGTATTTGTTTGTATATTTTGCATATGCACTGAATCTATTGCAAATGGTCAAAGGGGGTTTATTGATTTTCTGCAAGTCTATGTAACCGACAGAAGAAAGCATTTTGTTAAGGAGGGTGAACTGATTCGATCTAGCTATGTCTGTCTGTCCGGCTCTCTATATAAACGTGCACATATCGAAATCTACAAATCTACAATATGTATTCTTCTTCCATAACATATACAAAACGAGTTATTCACTTTTTATCAGATTATGGATATAAATCGATTTTGAAGCTTGCGTTTTAAGCATAAGTCAGATAATATAAACGAAGCTAGGTATACAGGTTCCTTAATAGAATAAACTTAATAAGAATATTTTACATTTTTCAAACCCTTCCCCACTTCTCTCAAAATTGAAGAACAGCTCATTTTAAAGGTAGAGCCATACGCTTAGTTATATTCCTGCGGTCGCATGCCATATTTGGGCTCTAAAGCTTGAAATGGATCTGACTGTAAACACCGTAGTTACATATTCTAGACCAAAAGTGTGTGGCTGTTTGAAGAAGAAGCACAAGAGCTGCGTTAAGTGCAAAGTCAGCCTAAACTTACATATGTGGGTGCTTTTATGAATATATGTAACTATGGAAGAAAGTTCAAATGCTGGTAAAGGCAGGGTATCCCTTAGTCGGGCACTGCCGACTAAAACACTCTACAAGCATATTTATGTATTTTTATGTTTGTCCTTTTCTCGGTCCAGTTCGACTGCGTCAATGATGCGAGCTGAAAGCGCAGTAGGAAGTGTGGTTGGCAGTGGGTGGTTGCTACATAAACAAGCTAAATATATTAGCACATAATTAAAAAGTTTGTTTTGCTGCTTTTAAATGCGCTGCTAAGACGCGAAGGTGGGGGATGTATGAGTGGAATTTGTTGTAGGTGTTGCTAATTAAGCGAGCGCCTGGTTTCTTCCCTTAAGAAACAAGCGAGACACACACATGAGCTGCCATGTGAGAGGCTTTAATTGGTATCATAATAAAAGTTATGCACACACACACGCATGCTCATCGCGTGCATAATTGACACAACAAAATTTCGGCAAATGAAGCGTCTCAAAAAGATGATTGTCGTCGTTATGAATGAAAGCCAAGTACCTGAGGGTTGTTCAAGCAAATTCTCAATAGCCCCAGTTAGACATGTGATGTTGTTGTTTTTTTTTTTTTTTTACAACATTTTTAAGCCTTTTACTGATTAACATACTTGTTATATCTGACATATGTATTCATCTACTTAACTCTGTAATTCAATTAAAATGTATACATTTTCTGTCCTTTTGTTCCACATGACACTCGGCATCGTCTTTATTATCCTCATAAGGCAGTCAAAAATTGAAATTGGCTTGTAGGCCACATACAGATATTCCTGGTATCAGGCTCTAGCCATGCAACAAACTTTATCCTTAAGATGCATTTACCAGTGAAGTAAAAAGACGACCTTTCAAGTTGAAAAATGCTTTGACAACAAATTAACATATTTTTTATAAACTTTTAAAGTATTTTAGTTGAATATTTTAAAGCCTTGTAAGCTTATAATGTAATTAAATATATAGACAATTTTATAAAAAGAATTTTAACAAATGTTAATAACAACCGCGATTCCGAACGTCCCGAAATACTCTCTGACTCTTGACTTTTATGAGCATCTGCATCTATTACTTCCTTTATGCAATTGATCTATGGTAAACAATTTTAAATATTACTAAAAAAAAAAGTGAAGAGCTTATTTTAGCAAATGTTCTTGAGCCGATAAGCTCTTATTTGCGAGCGTCGATTAGATAATAAATACTGTCCATTTGAAAACATTGTTTTAAATAAATATGTCAGTAATACGATATCTTTTCTCTACTAAAGACTCTACTGAGTGTTACTGTATGACAACAAAAAACAGCATTCAGTTAGCCAATTACTCAGCGCCGTTCAGCTTCATCTCAGACGCTCAGTCAATCAGTCAATGCGGTTGCCAAGGGACTCTTTGTTGCTCATATGAAAAGTGTTAATATGCGAGACACGATAGAGACGGGAAGAGGGAATAAAGGCTAAACAGAGGGAGAGACAGAGAGAGAGAGTGTGTGTGTGTGTGTGTGAGGGGACGCTGGGGGTTTGCGTATCACTCTTAGTTTGAAGGAGAAATTTGCTTGCTGGGGGATTCGCAGACAGCATCTCAAGTGGTTTCGCAGTCTCCTGGCAGCTTAGCTACTCTTGAGTATCCTCTAACTGTGTGTGGATGTATGTGCCTGTTTGAAATTTTATCAAGCGACGCAAGTAATGGGTAAAATTTTTAATTATTCACTGACTCCCCCACCCGCCACACGCATACACACCCACATACCCAGCGATAGCATTTGAGGGAGTTGCTGCTGCATACTTCAAGGCGCCGCCTGACTGCTAATTTGCTATGCAAGCCATCTTTAGAATTCTTATAAGTAGGCACAAATAAAATAATTAAAAGTTGCAGCAGACGAAAATAAAGTAAAATCCAATGTCTGCTGTATGGCGTATGAAATATGCAACAGAGATTGCTCTGTGAGCACTTTCCATATCGAATTCTCAGTCGGGGCAAGAGATAATTTACCTATTGCGGTTATTGCTTGATACTTGTTACCATTTCGTCTCCGTATCCACGTCCACTGTAAACCTTCCCACCTACGTCTGCAGCCACACCTTCAGTTGTGTTCCGCTCTCGTATCTTGCGCGCTGCCTTTTTATGGAGTCAAAAAGAGCGCACATGGCGGACAGAAGATAGAAATAAACGCGAAAGCGTATCCCATAAGCCATTGTCTGGCTCGGTGGTCCGGGGTTGGTTCTGGTCACGACTGGCTGCTGGTTTGCAGCTTAATTGGATGCCACAATGTGAAATAAATTGAGCGGAAAATTACGTAGCCCGCCAATCTAAACCGCAGCTAGATGCTGCTCACCGTCCTCAATATAATTTTACCTTTGCCAATTGTCCCGATTGTGTCGTAAAAAGTGGCAAGCAATTTGTATTGCACACCTTTCGTAAGGATATACGAAACCAGCACCCAAATATTCCAAATAAAACCCCCTTCCAATTCTTTTTTTTGCTTTTGCGTTTCACAGTTTAATGCTTAAAGCTTTAAAGTCCAGAATATTTTGCAGTTTGACTACTTCCAATTTCTTGCAAAGATCAAACCAACAGTAATGTGACATAAATTTAGAAGAGCTGAAGAACCCAACCAGGCGTGGCAAAATATCATCCAACACAATTTTCTGTCATAAAATGTTGCTAAACTGATTTCGTCTATTTCGATTGCGTACAGAGTATTGCGCAGTCGGTTGCACCCGCTGCCATATACCGAAAAACCCACCCAAAAAGCCACACGCCTTAAAAGAAAACACTTATTTGATATTAATTTCCATATTGATTTTATTAATGTATTTAATTAAATTTCCGTGATCTTTTTGTTTATGTCTTCTTTTTTTTTCTTGAATTCTCTTGAAATCTTTTGCTTGAAATCAAATTTTGCATTACATATATTTCAATTTATTACATGGAAATGTTACTGCACAAAAATCGGTATATATATATATATATATTTGTATATATATAGTTATAGTTATGTATATGCAAAATTCAAATTCTTCAAGCAGATTTGACATCGTTTCATTTTTTTTCTATTTATACACATAGTTATTTTTTTGTGGTTTTTATTGCTTTTTTCATGCTGGTATACATCAATTATACGTACTTTACGATCAGTTTTTAATATTATATTCAATTAATTTCAACTTTGATTTAAAAAAAAAACTGTGCTACTGGACATTTGCAAATAAGTTGATCTCTAAGACTAAAACCACTTCGTTGTGGCTCTTATGTGGCGAATGTTTTTTTTTTTTTTTCGAACTTTAGAAGATCTTTAAGATCGCGATCGTGTGTGTCGTGTGTGTGTGTGTTGTGTGTATGTGTGTGTGTATGTGTAATACTATGATGCATCAGATCGTAATGAAATCTTTTCGTTGGATCTCTTACACCTTGTTTGAAAGACGAGTGGAAATGGAGCTGATTCTTTTGCAAAATCATCAACACCATCGTCATCATCATTATCACCAGCATCATCGTCATTATCATCAAAACAGTAATTTTGAAACTTTTAGCCAATAATGCTGCTATTCACTTAATTGGTAAAGTTTTATGTACTAGACAAAAAAAAGTTATTACATTTATTTATATAAGTGCTGCAAAGTTTTGGGTTTTGCATCAAGTATGGCATAATTCATTGTATATATATTACGTATAAATATATATACATATATATATATATAAATATATATAAATATATATATATATATATATATACACATATATATATATATATTTTAAATAGTATTTAGCTTACATTGCACAGATTTATACACATTTAAAGTACATACACGCATATCGAAGCACATGAAAACAGTAAACAAATTCACGAACATGGATTACGGTCTAGGAACTCATATACAACGGCTCTTCGCATTAGCTTCTTACCCACCTTATCTTTTTCTTTCTAAACCCTTCTATACAGTATGTTACATTTGTAAAACGAATAGAAAAAAAAAACAAATAAAAAAAATTATGAAAAAAAAAAAACACATACAATTTAAGACGTGCTATATCATAAACATTGAGAACTACGAGAAGAATTGTCATCGTTTCTATTAGATACTTGTGTTTCTAGCGACTGCTTCAAATTCGCTTTGCTTCACGAATCTAGAATTCGTAATGTCTTTGGGCATTATTTCCGGGTTTCATTTCTATGACTAGCTTGTGTGTAGTTGAATGGCTCGGGCGATCCGCGGGCCTGGGACTGCTGCTTCTCTTTGGGAGGCACAGACCCAATGCTGCCTAAAATGTAGTTTCATCTGTGAACTGCAGACGAAAAGTTAAAAGTATCTAAAAATCTATTGCAAACATTATCAGCTGCTCAAGTGCGTAACGATTTCGTAACAGGACGTCAAGTTTTTTAGAGGCGAAATTGTGTCGAAATCGTTGCGAATTTGAGACGAAAGCCATTCTGAAAACGTTTTTCGCAACATCCATTTGCTAGTTTAATTATATATAATTGGCTCTTACTTTGGTTTTCTTTTCATGCTTAACATTTGACTATACTGGTACGCTATACAAACATAAAGAAGTTTTGTATGTTTTTATTTTTATTTTTAAATTAGTTTTGAGTTTTGAGAACTCCAACAAATTCTACTAAAAGTTCCTTTACTCTTATCATTGGCATTCAAAAAAAAAAAAAAAAAAAAAAAAAATTAAGTCAAGTACGCCTAGAAAAGTATATACAGAAATGTACACTCAGTAACCCACGCCCCCAAACCCATTCCCACTTCCACCTCCAGTCCCATTCCCATCCCCACCCATATCCCCACCCAAGTCCCTATTCCCACTGCCTTGCAGATGCTCGTGCTGCTTCTCCGCCGCTCGCCCCTCAACGTGCTCGTGGCACTAAAGAACTGCGGAGCCGCACCACAGAACCTGACCTCAATATGGCCTCCAGACGCTGCCCCCATTATCAGTTGGGTTGTGGTGGCCGCGATGGGCAGCGAGCGCGGCCACCTGACGATTTGTGTTCCCATCCTCGATGTTCCTCACCGACGCGCCGCAGTTGCCAATCAGTGTCAGATCGCCTGGATGCGCCACGCCCCCGCCGGTCATAATGTTATGCTGTTGCCGTACGCCGACATTGCTGATGTGATCCATTACGCTCTGCAGCTCCCCATGCACGGAGGAGTTGGGCGACGCATGCGCCGGCAGCGTGTGCGAATGAAAGCCGTGCGCCGACTGATTGGCGGCGGTATATAGCTGCGAGTACAGCAGGCTGGCTGGGAGCACCGGGTAAAGCGATCCATTGCAGCCGGCGGCCGTGGCCCCAGCACCGCCGCCATGCCCGCCGCCCACGCCAACACCTACGCCGCCCCCATACGCAGAGGCAGAGGCATGCTGTGCCTGGTTAACAATGCCCGGAAAGTTTTGATTGGCACCCAGCATGGCGGGATTACCAGCGCCAGCCGATGCACCCGCTGAGGCGCCGCTGCCAGCGCCAGCAGCACTAGCAGCACCGTTGGCGGCACCGCCATTGCTGGCACCGGCGCCACTGCCGCTGCCCAGGTTGGGTGTGTTGGTGGACAGCAGATCCTCCTGCACCGGCGATTCGGCCTGCGAGCTGTCGCTCAGGCTGCGCGGTCCGTTCTGGCTGGAATGCACGTTGTACTCATTGCTAGCGTTGGTATGATATCGTGGCACCAGAATCGAGTTGGCACCACCACCGCCGCCAGCGCCTGTTGCACTTCCTGCGGTTGCCCCGCTGCCGGCGCCTGCCCCATTCACCGTCGATGTAATAGATGTCTGTCCACTGGCGCCCAACAAGCTATGATGTGACATCTGCCCACTGGAGGATCCGACTAGACTGCTGAGATGCTGATCCAAATCGCTGGCTGTTGAATCTGGCAGCACTGCGCCAAATAAACAAAGTAAGTAGGAATAGAATTTAGGAAAGAAATTGATTTTATTAAAGAATTTTGTATCTCCGACTTGAAAGACCCAATAAAAAGACATGAAACACTAGCTTATGTAAAAAGAATATAAGCTAGTCGTTGAGATGAAAAGTAATTGGTATCATCAGCCAAAATATATAGACAAAAACTTGTCTTTATTTCATTCTTCATAATATTTATTTTATCAAGTAATCTTTTCTGCATAGTTATTATTCAAGAATAACTTAACAAAAACTATTTTAATGAACCCGTTCGTGTTTTTCGTTGGATTACTCAATAATTATTATGTGAAATCGATTGGGACGCTCTCGGACTCAAAAACACGTCGAATCTAATTCCAGAATAGGCCCAATTGGCATTTCACAATTAAAAATATATATAATATTAATTTGATAAGTAACTGATTTAATAATAGAAGATTAAATTCAATTAATTTTATATATTACTCTATGTTTATGATCGATATTTAACGATTATAAATGAAAAAAAAACTTTTTCACTTACTTGGCACACAGTCGCGATTGGTGGCGCCCCCAAAGTCCTGATTGTTGCTTTGGTCATTGGAGGAACAGGTGAAGCCCAATGCTGGATTGTTAAACTGCGCTGAGGTGGGCGTAGTGCAGGAGGATAGTCCGCTGCTAGCTAAGTACGGCGAGTATGCAGATGCCGCTGATCCGTAGCCCCAATGCGTGTTGCTGGCACCTAAACCAAATTGGGACATATCTTTGTTGTTGGTATCGATTTTGATTTTTATGTTTTTGTTTTTGTTTGTGTTTTTATATACGTGTTAGATTTATGCGTGTGCGTGAGATGAGAAAAACAAACAAAGAGAAGAACGTGATAAAAACTAGAATACTCAGCAGATGAAGTATACGACATGTGTGCAGAACTCAAAAGTGAAAACCGAAATCGATGGCAAAATCAGCAACTAAACGAAATCAAATAGAATAAAGTACCTCAAACCGAACCGAAGCGGGCAAGCGGTTCGCAAAAAAAATGTCTTTATCGTTTCGCCACACCGAATACAATTATTGTCAATAAGTGAACCCCCAATCCAGCCATCGGCCATCGACCGAACGCTCGCCCGTGTTACGCGTCTACGGCTTTCAAATTTATGGCACATGTGGGCCGCTAATTGCAGCTCCATCATGGCCATTATGCGGGACTTCAGCTAGAGCTGTGCATAAAAATTACAAACGAATCTCTGATGCGACGGTCAGCGGCCAAAATGGTTTCAATGTAAACGTGAAAGGTGGGCGCAATGCGGCCATTGGCGTGGGCATGATCCCAAAAATGCCAATGTTAGGCCCATATCGTGAGCAAAGCTGGCGGAGGGGGCCAGGAGGGAAGGGGGTAACTAGGGTTTCGGATGAAGTACAGACCACGTTGCGGGTCCAGACTCATGCACAGATAATTAGGCTTAATTAATAGCCCATTCGGAAATTATTAATTAGTTTTTATAGGCGACGGGCGCATTTTCGTATCCGGATATTGATTTTGTGGTGGCTTTATTAATGCTATTGGCTTAAATGCTTCTACCTCCATTAATTACGTTGCTTTTTGTGTACAGTTTGTTGCTGTTGATGTTTCTGTTGTTCTTTTTGTTGTTGCTTGTTGTTGTTGGTGTTTCGGTCTGCTGTCTGATGTTTGTTGTCACAACGATTGACTTTCTCTGCGCATATTTTGTTACTTAATTATTAACAAGTCAGAACGGTTTATACGTTGGCAAAGCCAACCCAAATGTGGGTATTTCGCAAATATATGCCCACTACAGTCAACTTCCAAAGAAAGCTAACTCGAATTGTACTCTACACTTATCTCTTGCATTGATTTATCGGACACAATTTAGCTAATAACTGTCATGTTCACATTTTATCAATTAAGCCTCAAAATGTTTTGTGATTTATTCAAACTACAACCTCTACCAGAAAGAAAACCCGACGTTGCCCGCTAATTTTTAAATGATTTTGAAAATGCCAGTATATTTCGAATACACATTCATGCCAATTTCAGATATTTAAAAGTGCTTTAGTTAACACAAATATAAAAACTAAAAATTGCAGTTCAATTTAGCCAGCGACCGCTCGCTTGTTGGTCCGACGCTTAGATATCTAAGCCACGCGGGCTAATCACGTCGCCAAAGCTCTCTCCCTCTTTAAGGTCCGGCCTAAGCTCGCTTTCGACTCAAATAAAGCCATGCGATGGAAAACAGGACCAAGAATATTTAAATACAAATCGATTTGAGTGGTATCTCGATCTATTACTGTCCACTGCTCTGTCTACTTCTTCAATTTATCATAGAAATCAGCGTGCGAATAAGAAAAACTTAAGGAAAACGTTGAAATTCAATGGCAGACAGTTCATAAGTCTATTTCACTTTGATATTTATAGGGAGAACTATAAATATAGCTCGTTCTCAGTTCTGATAGACTGGTATTTTCTCAACTCTAGGATACGTCGCTCTTTACCAGCCATTGACAATGTGATGTGTGCACGTAACTTGATTTTTAATGTTTACCGTTATATTTTATTTTTTGCGAAATTAATAAAATATATGCCAGTAATTAAGTCAAGCAGCGACTGTCAATAAAATTTGTTAATAAATAATTCAGGTTATTTTGCTTTTTGCATATTTACAATTAAATTATGGGTAATCAGTAACAACAGACGCTTTCAGTAATCATTATTTACACACGCACACATATATTCATTGCATATAGTGTGGCCAACTACACAAATATACACACAATCACATATATACAAGTACATATATGCACATTAAGGTATAAATGTATATACATATATCTATATATATATACATTTATAAATATAGCGTGCATATAAATGAGAAACAGTCATAGATTGCAATGTCGCCTGGCAAATGTCAGCCTGTAAATCGCGTAATTTGCATTTTGATTTGTGCGCTTCATGCTAGACAAGCGGGGAATGGCTTGGGGCCTGGGCACTGGCCACTGGGTGTGGCCGGAGGCAGGAACAGGCAGGCACTGCCGGGGTACTGCCACTGAGAACAAGTGCAAATTGACAGTCATTGGCAGGCCATTTTGTATGCTGATTGAATTGCATTTGATATTTGTTTAAAGGGCACCGCTAGTAATTATTTCAATTTATGAAATAAAAGTGAATAGATAAAAAATATTACGAAAAAAGGTTAAATTTAAGTTACTGTCACGTTTGGCTAACGATTTAACGCAGGTTTTGTCGTTGTTGCACGCCAATTAATTCTCTATTTAAATTGAAACATCAAATTTAATATAAATGCATTTTTAAATGTATTATTTAATTAAATTCACTAACAACGCAGACACAGCAAAAAACTTGCACACAATTTTAATTATTGATTTATGACTCTCACCCATGACAGCAGCCTGTTTGGCGGGTAATTTAACAAACAGTTAAAACTTAGACAGGTTATATGTACTAAAGGAAATAGCCCGGCGTCGGTCGGAAAAATAAATTTTAAACTCATTTCGCTGGAGTTCAATTCCCAAGCCTCGTGATCAATGTACAGACCTTAAGGTTACTATGAAATCATAGTCGGTTTTATCGATCAAAAAATTGTAACACCAGAGCCAAGCATCCTAGGGCCTCTGTGGCTTTGTTGCTCTTTAAGTTTTTCATTAAGCCCAAGCCGATTTTTCTTCCAAAAGAAAGCAGATTTCAACTTTTTTTTTCAGGGCTTACTGGTCGGAGGGTAAGGACAGAGCAATCAGTCAGTCAATCAGTCAGACAGTTAGTCAGTCAGACAACCAGTTAGTCAGTCTTTTTTATGCATAGGTATACATATATACCTGTGTACAATGTTTGTTGGCGCTTTTGTTGCTTTGAATTTAAATAATAATTCGTGTGTGTGATGTGATTTATGTCCTTAAACTCGCGCACAGCAACAACAATACAAAATGGCGACAAACACACTCATATACACACACACGCACGCACGCAAACATAGTTAAAGTTACGTACACACAGACAGATAAATAACACGAGTCATACACATTTTTGACGCCTGCTTTTTGTGCCGTTTGTCGATTGTCATTGTCACTGTTGTTGTTGTTGGCTTTGACCAACGTTTATTTGTTTGTATAGTAAACTTTGGTTAAATAAAGTGGCCAACAGTTTAATAACAGCGCAGTTCGCAATAACAGCAATAACAATAATAATTTAGGGCAAGGTAAAGCGAAATGTCAATTGCAACGACAATTTTTTAATACCCTGTTGCCCTTATTAACAAAGAGTATATAAGCCAACAACGCCCATTCAACACAGCTGTTGAGTAAGAGTCATAACTCTGGCTTGTACGACTACGAATCATAACATATCATCAGAATGAAGTTTAATTGTTAATTGTTAATTGTTGAAGTTTAATTGAAGTTTCTCGGAATATCATTCGTAACCAAATTTGATATCCTAATAGTGTGAACAGAGCATTAAGCAGTCGTGGGATACTGCATGCAATGTGCCTGCCTTTGTTGCCTACTTTTTGGCGCATGTAAAGTTTTATTAACAAAAAAATTAATATATATAATTGAACGCCTAATTAATGCAGTCGCTTAAAGCGTGAAAAATTGATATCAAGATTTATTTTTATTATATATTGTATACGTTTTTTTTTCTTTCAATAAACTGTATAGATTTAATTATTGTTGCACTTTTTGTTGGTTTTGTCTGGCCGCAGTTTAAAACCTGACGTTGTTTGTGTTATTGTTCCTTTTTTTTTAAGCTTGCCACCTAATCGCTTCGTGTGATTTTGTGCGGTTGCATTGGGGCACACCACACAGTCCACACAGCCCACCCTTTGCCCAAGACCCACCTTCAAACGATCGTGTATTTTTGTTGCATGCGGTTTTTTTTTTTGCGTATACTGTTACCCCATAGTGGTAAATGAAAAGCCGAAAATCAGAAAACAAAATATTCAACAACGAATGCAAGTTGCATCAATGATGAGACAAGTCTATGAATTACAATGTATGTAGGATATTGGTTAGATGGTACTCACTCTGACAGTTGCCAATTGGCGGCATCCGGAAGCCGGATAGGGGATCCGTGGAGAAGTGGAACGGTCGCTGGCCAAATGCGAAGTGAAATTGTTGTTGTTGCCCTAAAAGGGATAACACTAAGTTTTTTTCAGTTTTAATTATCTGTCCTTAACTAAATGTTCTTTTGTAGTTATTTTTATGTGTGTGTGTGTGTGCATATATAGAAGCAGGTCTGAATATCTGTAACAGCAACTATGCATTGGATATCTGCTAGTCGAACAATTTTAACTAAATCACTCCTATTTGTTCTTACTACATTTCTTTAGTGCCTATAGAAACAAAATATGTTTTAGAAATCTAGTTGAAAGCCACATTTGGTCATGCTGTGTTATGGTCAATGTTATCAGCTCACAGACACGCACACTTTCTATCACCTTCACGTTCCCTCTCTCTCTCTCTCTCTCTCTTTCTACCACTCTGTCTATCTCACTCGGACTGTTTTACAGCTATGAGCTGTCTCCCATTATGCAGCTGCAATTCTACAGCAGATTGTATTCATTATAAAATAATAACCTTTTGTCTGATGTTGGTAGCAGCAGCTTAAACCTAACTCTCGTTTATATTTGTGTGCATGGGAACGTGTGTGTGTGTGTGTGTGTGTGTGTGTGTGTGTGTGTGTGTTCGTGTGTGTGTGTGTGTAGCGTGCGATTGTGTGCGTGCTTATGCCGCAGAGCCCTGTGCTCTCTGTTTTTTCGGAGCCAGAGGCCAGAGTGCTGCAGTCTGGCTGCTAAGGAAATAAATCATGCCATGGATTGAATTGTTGTTCTCGGACTCAACAGATTACACTGGCAACAATGACAATAAGAGCAACAACTACAACTTCTGCAACTTTTGTTGTTAGTCTGGATCCGAGTCTGAGCTGGTCGGCCTTAACATATGCAAAGTAAAATATTTGCATGCTTATAAATATGCATTTGCTGATGCTAAACGTTGAGTCGACAATGCATATTGAACACTGTAGAAGGACAACAGACTTCACAATTTATAGCGCGCTAGCCGAGAGTGCCCGGCTAGAAGATATCCTATACGCAGCGCCGAGCTGCCATTACAAGAATGCGTACTTTTTCCTATACACCGTCTGTGTTTTTCGTTAACTTTCAATCTTATGAAAAATGTGGGACTGTATTCCACAACTACTTAAGAACCCACATCCCAAATTTGAAATCGCTAGCCCTTATATTCCCCGAGATCTATATGGAAAGTTTCCTTATTTAATCGATATACTCATATCCATAAAAGATATATAAGTATATATACATCAAAATTCAAATCGTGTCCAGTTACATGCACATTCCCGGAACTAGTATACCCTTTTCTTTACCAAATTTCAATGAGTCCAGGGAATAAGAATGAACAAAAGAGGTGAAAGGTGTGCTCTTGTGTGTATATCTGTGCTTAGTGCTTTAATAAAGTATCATTTATCGCTAAAATAAATTAATTTGCTCTGCAGCTTGTCGCTTGTGTAGTGAGTGCAATAAGTATGCTCCTGGCCACAGGGTACGGCCTATCGGACACGGCCCATTGGCCCATTGGGTACTATTTATACTTACTGGTTTTGGAGCGCGGCTCGCGTGGCCCATCGACGGTTACTTTGATCGCCTTGTTATATGTTGCTATATGTGGTGGATTCGTTGACACTGTGATGGTTAATGTGAAGCTCTTTCCTGGAACGAGGCCAAACACACAAAAAGAAAACGAAATTCAATTTAACAAATTTATGACTAGCAGTATCTTCGAATGTATTCTACACACGCATGTACCCACATTTACGGCCTCAAAACATCGGTCGATTGTCACATCGTAAAAATCAAAGCGATTTGTTTACTATGGCACAATAATATAAACAGGCTGGTTGTCCTTTAAGGCTAATGAGCATAGCATCAGATTAAATGGGACTAACAGTAGGATTTGGTGGGCTTCGGGGAGACCGGAAATTAACTGTTAACAGGCACAAGTCAGCCATTTTTAGAGGCACTCTCGTGCCAGCCAAGTTAGTTGCAATACAATATTCACTCTATTTATATTTTTTGGTTGTAATTTTTCGACTCTTTTTTCGAATATTGAATTTATCAGAATTGTTTAGTTAGTCAGTTACTCGATTAAATTTTTTCCATTTGTATTGCATGCTAATTGCTTTTGAGCTTATTTTATTTTTATTATATACCTCTTTATACTTATTATCATATCATTTAAAATTTAATTTATTAATAATAGATCACGTTTGGTAAACACCCACTCACACTTCCCTTCTTAGAATTAATTACAATTCAGACTCATTGTCTGCAACACATGACACACACACACACACACACACATCGCTTCACTGGCGGTTGAAAGCTAAGATTTATTTCATTTGTGCCACACAGTTTTCTTTTAATTAACTTGTTACGCCTACCTCCCTACCTAGCCAGCCTGACTTGGAGAAGGACTGCCCCAACCACTTGGCTGACTTCTTTTTGCTATTGTCAAGTGTTGCCAGGCCCACGACGATGCTGGGATTCAATTAAAAGCATTTCAGCCAACTCCTGTTCTCGACTAACAACTGCGAAAACTGTCTCCCTTAACTCCAACCCCATCCTCCTTCTTCATTACCGCACCCCACCTAGCACTTGAATCGCAGCCGAGCTGCCTTTTTTGTTTTGTCTGCCAATGACAACGCGGCGTATGTGCAATGTCTTCAAGGGTTTTGCCTGTTGCCGCCGTTTGCTTTTTAAGTTGACAAACAAAGCGTAAATCATTTCGGCACGCACCACAATACACCGCACACACACACACACACACACACACACACACACGAAGACCCCGAGACCCAAAGCGTCTGAGGCTTACACATGTTGCTGCCACACTCCACTGCGCCCACTGCTAACAATGCCGCCTTAATTTTGGTCTTAATCTCCGCCTTGGGGTCGCACTCTTCTTTCTTACGCTGCCTGGTTGTCATCTTGCTACCCAGTTTCGAGAACAGTGCTGATGACTCGATGCTTGCCATAAAAAATGAACTTCATCTAGAGTCTGTCTGCAGTCATTTCTAGTGGCTACGCCCGCTGCCCCTTTGCCCCGTTTTCCGACTGTCCTGCCGCTGCAAAATGCTTTTGCACGTTGTCCTATGACACTTTGTCTTTCTTGTTGTCAAGTTTTGTTCATTGTCGTGCTACTTTTCGGCAAATTCTTTTTTAATCTAATTCGGAGTGGGGTCATTTGGGGTTTTTACAGCGATTTAAGCATTTGAAACAAATAAAATTTCGGTAAAACAAAAGTCTTGAAAGTGGTTTATCGATTGAGCTGTGACAGTCAGAGAACTAAAATATTCTTGAAATAACCGAGACTTTTGTCAAGAGATTTTAGACAAAGATTTTATGCAGTCATATAGCTGTTTTTGCAGCATTTATGAGATTGCCATATATCAAATTCAATATTGCCCATATTTTAAAACATTAATTAATTTTATTCAATGTTATTTCAAATTACGATTCTTTTCATAAAATTTTAGTTAAAAAAATGTTATAAATGATGCACGCTTATTTGTTGTGTAGTCATGTTAAAATATATGTTAATATTTGTTTTTTTAAACACCCTACAGATTTGTCGATTTCAGCTAATACTTTAAGTTTTTCCCCGCGTAGACATAAATTCGAGTAGAAGTCTTTTATTTATAGATTCAATTTGATTGGGTCTACTCTGATACATTTCCCAAAGCTGTTGACTCCTAACAATGCCTAATCGGTGCACAAAACATTTTTTTTAATGCTGTAAGCCCCATAAATCAACAAGTTTCAAGAAGAAAAACGAAAAACAATAAAGAAAAAAAATCGTGAGGAAAATTCGAAGGGAAACCAAATAAGCCACAAATGCGTTTTTGTGTTAGCCGACTTACTGGCTGGATTAGAAGGCTCAGAAAGCTTTTAAGGTCTTAGTGCACACAGGTAAACGCAAAGTAAACAGAAATTTCAAATGGCTGATAAAAAATAAAAATGATAAACCAATATATGTACCCATGCAGAGTGTGTGTGTGTGCGTGCACGTGTTCGTGAGTTTGCCAAGACAGGCAAAATATGACAAACGAGGCAAATATTTAAACAAAAATATTGAAACTTTTGGAGATGAGCCAAAAATTTAATTGCAAATAATCTGTAAATTGTAATTTTAAGCCACGCAAACGATGATGTGCCCAAGTTGCCTCTGAGTGAGTGAGTGTCTGTGTGCGTGGCCGTGTGTGCCTTCTTGTGATTTGTGACACAGCCACACGCATTGACTGACAGGCAAGGACATGAGTGTGTATTTGTGTGTGAGCCCACTTCACTTTGTCTTTGCTGCCCACACCCGCCACGCTGAGAGATCCCCACTTACTGGCACGACACGTGTGTGCTTTGTATGCCTTTCTTTACCCAATTGATTTATGACGCTTGTTCTGTAAATTGCCAAGGATTTGCAACAAGGATTTCAGTTATTTGTCAACAGCTTTGATTTTAATGCCGCACACAAAATGCCTACTCTTCGAGGGAGAGGTGGCTGAACAAATAATCTTTACTCGTGAATGGAACATTTAAATACTCAAGTAAGAGTTATCTGAATGTCATTCTATGCATTAAAATAATTAGACGTACATCCGAAATAGTAAAATTGTAAAATATGTTTCTATTTTGCTGCGAAACTATCGATAACAGCAAAGGAAATAAACTTAATTTGGCTTGTTCAGAGGTGCCAAAGTGTAAGCTGTGCTCCTCCCTTATAACGACTTACGAGGCAAAGGTTCACTAAATCCGAAGAAATTACCTTATAGTTTTTTTGTTATTGTTATTATAAAAATAGGGTTTAGTTAACATAACTTTTTAAATAGATCGGCTTACTATGACCTTTTGCGTGGAAAAATCTCCACGGCAGCTTCAGCCATGGAGGAGGCGGCGAATTTAATATTGGAGAATGACGTCAGTCATTGAGAAGACGGATTCAACTATGGCGGAGTCGACGGTGGCTATGAATTTAACGGAGGAGGCGGCATCAAATATAAATGTGTCCATTGAAATAATTGGTATGTATTATTAATATAGCTATGACTCATTAAATTAAAAATAAAAGTAAGAACTATTACAATAGTATATATGCATGTTGTTATTTGTATTTATTTGAACATACCATAAATCTATAAAAATTGCACTACCACCTGATTCTCACTAATTCAAGCAAACTGGATTATTAAGGTAATAATAATTTTTTCTGTTTTTCTGTTCTTTCAGTAATGTCTTCATATAAAAGTTCGCCTCCCGCCTAATGATATATGGCAATGGAATAAGCGTACATGTGAATTTGCAGGTGAGTACAAAATTGCAAGAGATATCAGAGCGATCTCTAAAAGCGAGTTCGTTTTGACTGTGACACAATTTAATGCCTGCCTGTTGCTTTCTTTCAAACTCCAAAGCCAAAACTCAAATGCCGCACATTTACCCACAACATTTTCAGCATGAAAACACAACAACAATAAGGACCCAAAAGCCAAAAACAAATTGGGCGCACGCATTCAAAAATATACGGATGGGGCGTGGTGCCTCTTCACACAGAGCCTGAAACCCAAGCCTTGGCGCAGTCAAGGTGTCAGTTCGTAGAAGTTTTTTTATTTGTATATTGTATTATTTTTTGTTTTTCTTTTCAAGACACAAACTTGCCTTTTTAACGCCGCCTTCTTTTAACAGCTTGGGGTCTTGACTTTTGCCAGGCATTTGTCTTGGTTTACTCCAGACACGGCCTGGGTCTCGGCCCCAAACTCTGAGCCACAGCCAAACACTCGGAACGTGCGCCCTTTTTGTCGTTTGTCTTTTTATACAATTTTTTGGGGCAACGCCGCCTTTCACTTTCGATTGTTTGCCTTGGCTGGGTTGGATGAAAGGGGGCTTGTGCAGTTCATTTTGCGGCTGTCTTAAATGGCTTGGGAGAGTTGTGTAAATAAAAACCTCAACGCTGCGAACCCTAAGCTTAACATGCTATCTTTATCGATAATGTTCATGTGGTTCGGAGTGGTGTGGTGCGCGTAGTGTGGTGTGGTGCGATGCGTTGCGGCACTTTGTGATATGATGCGATGGAGAAGTTATCGACGCGAAACTTGCTTTTGGCGGCAAACTCTCGTAACAATCGCCAACTGGCACCGACAGCCCCTGCGCAACCTTTAGCTCTGCCCCGCATGCTCTGTGCGCTAGTGTGTGTGCGTGTGCATGTATATGTGTGTGTGTGTGTGTGTATGTATGTATGCGTTTTTGTGTGTTATTGCGTGCATGTGCATGGCACTTTGCTAATTAAAAGTGTAGCCTAGTGCAGAGCGCAGGGGCCAAATAAATCGATGCCCGGGTAATTAAATTGCATGACGCGCGCACACGATACGCCCAACGGGTAGGAGAAAACACCAGCAGATGTAGTAGGGGAAAGGGGGTGAGTTGGTGGATGTGCATTTCCTATTTTGCTATCGTAATTAGCAGGCGACAGCAGCAGAAGCTAAAACAAAATGGCGGCCGCCATGCCAGGCAGCCAACGGTTAGCGGAATGCAAACACACAAATCAATCATACGCAGCTTAGCCGAGCCGAGCCGAGCCGAGCCTAGCCGAGCCGAATCGGAACCAGAAACAAAACACCAAACCACAACCGTTGCAATTAATAGCCAAAGTAACCAACTGAATCTTAGAATATCGATTATGCCCTTAAGTGTGAGTGCTGCGTTGTGGTTGTCACAGAAATGCTGAGCGTCAGCAGCGAATTAATCAAGCGAAAAAGAAACAGTCGCCAATTTATAACAAAAGGAATTCAATATAACAATGGGCATGCAAATCAAATGAAACACATAACTTTCCCCACATTTTGTCCTGTCACAACGAGGACGTGAATGCGTAAAGCTAGTTCATGTTAGCCACGGAGCAAGCCGTCTGCGTGAGCATCCACAACACGGTCTGCAGCGGCTTGTTAGCCAGGACGTTGACGTTGGTCTGCGTCTCCCGGGCTGCCAGACGGCCTAAATGAATGGAAATTTACAATTAAACGCCTCAATGCGAATCCATATGCGGATGTGAGAAATGAGAAGACGGACGCGTCTATTGGCATGCCCATTGAATGACAATGCATGAATCCTGCAGCACATTCGGCAGACTTTGGTGCAGGTCCCCGCTGGACGTCACTCGCCCTGTCACAAATGCCGCAGTTAGAGCTTTGGTTTTTGCGGTTTTACCGCAGCGGATGCGTAAGCCTCTCTCTCTCTCTCTCTCTCCCTCTCTCTGTATCTCTTCAAGCTCCGCAGTGTCTGCCTATGTCTGTATGGAAACAGAGTTTAGCTGATTCCGTTTTGGTTCGTTTGAATAACACAAGTCACCATTTCCGTTATGCCTGAATTTATAAAGTTTACTCTATACAAACACATTAAAGTGTTTGTCCTGACTGACCGAATGATTGATTGGTGATCCATTTACAGCCCAAACTGTAAAGACTGGGCTGGGTCGACAGCTCAAATCCAGCAGTAATTTTAATATCTTATTAACGGGCAACTTCAGTCATTTTATTGGTATTGTTTTGCATTGATATTATCGGAACGGGATGCGCCCAGTAACGGCACACCGCGCACGAGGTTTAAGGAGAAAACCCCCGTGAAAATATAAGATGTATTTGCCTAAAGTTGGCGCTAACTTTCGGTACTACCTGCATTATTGTTTTGACTCAGGCAAGAACCAGTATTGTCTTCTTTAAAAGGTATATACTAAATTTCCCATGCTGATTATCTTGCCGTGTAAAAAGTAAATTTTAACTTCAATCTGACATAACCCGCGCACAGTTCACAGTCAATTTCGCCTGGCAGTCTATTAAACACTTTAAGGTACTGTCTCGTGGATGGGGGACTGGGTCTGGGCACCCGGAACTGATGTCAAGTCTTCGGAACTCGTCTGCTAATGAACTGCTGACAATTTTGTGCAGCGTTTTACAAGCGGTTACAAAAGGATACAAAAGGATGGCTGCGTGGAAAAAAAGCCGGGGAAAAAAAAGGCAAAGATAAAACGATGCCAGAGTGCAAAAAGTGGCTGAATAATACTTGGACAAGAGATGGAGAGCACACTCAAAACTTTTGCCACTCAGCGGACAGCGGCGTGAACGGGGGGCGATAATTGAACAAATTGTTTCGAGTGCATTTCAGCCACAAACAACCAGCGGCTACTGACTTCTATAAATACATGGATACATCTATATATATTATATTTGTATTACACTTATAAAGAAGCACTTAAAATAGTTTTCGGTCACGAAATGACTAAAGCGACTTGAAAATATACCAAAAAGTGCGAGAGAAATGAGCATCAAATTGTTCTGACACGAGCAAGCTGTTTATAGATAGATTTCCAGAAAAATATTGTACTCAGTTTCGTATAGATCAGATTATTATATAATATTATTCAAATACAAAAAAATAGGTTACCATCAGATACATTTTCCCAAAGTTAAGTTCTTTAAAGCATGAGTGAGACATATGGAAATATTGCTTTTGCATCCAGAACTAAAAAAGGAATCACGGCTTAAAGCAACTCCTTGCGCTCCTTGAGTTAAAAATAAATCTGAATGCTAAGCTCGCAGCTGTTAAGCTCACAACCATATGGCAAAACTTTATTGCAAAAACTGAATATTCATTGGCTTTCCTTGACTTGTCTTGTTGACTGTCGTGCATGATTAGCTGCAGGATATGTGAAAAAGGCTGTCCTTGAGTGTTGCCGGTTCTTTATTTATTTTTATAACTGGATATATATGGATATGGCATGAAACTTACCCCTGCCACTGCGTCCGACAAATCGCAGATCGTTGAACTTGGCCACCTGGTTTTTCATGACGGCTGTGCAGTTGCGCAGCTCGGCGCAGTAGTTCTCATCGTTGCCAGCGCGAACCGTGACCATGGTACCGTCCATGATGTCGCCCAGAGAGACGACCTTGAAGGCCACCGGCAGCGTCTTATTAGAGCGCCAGTGCGGTGGCAGGACGGTGCAGACAAAAAGCGGGCTGCTTGTTCTTATTAGCTCGCCGGGATGCTCGGTGAGGAAATCGCCCAAGGTGCGTTCAGCCAATATGTCCGAGGTCATTTTGGTGTATGCCTCATTTAGTAGCTGGGCGGGTGTTGGGGGCGTATTCTGTTCGGTATTGTTGTTGCTGCTTGAGCTGTTGTTGTTGTTGGAGCCATTTGTGTTGCTTGTGTTGTTGTTGTTGCTGCTGCTGGAGTTATTGTTGTTAGCTGTGTTGTTGTTATTGTTGTTGCTGTTGTTGTTGTTGTTGCTATTGGCATTCGATGCCGTCGAATTGCCGCTCGTGGTTGTCAAATGCATTTTGTGGCCGTGGTTGCTGTTGTTGGTGTTGTTGGTATTGTTGTTGTAGTGGATGTTGCTGTGATGCTGCTGTGTGCTGTAGTGGCTGTTGTAGGGGTGCTGGTGGTGTTGCTGCTGTTGTTGTTGCTGCTGCGAGTGGTGCTGTTGCTGCTGCGAGTGATGTTGCGAGTGGTGCAAGTGTTGGTGCGTATAGTGCGGCGGCTCCTGCTCAAACTGCTCCAGATGTCCTTGAGCGTGAGCTTGCACTTTTTTTAGGCGAACAATTTTGTCTGATTTGCCCAAACGTTGGTTGGATTAACGAAATTCACTCGCTGCCTTAACAGCTGGAAAGGACAAAAAAAATCGAAGAAAATTCCATAGATTAGACTTTTGGTATTACAAAACAAAATATTTAAAAAATATTAATTTTTTTAAAATGTACTTAAACTTAAAATTGCTTGTGGAATAATATCTAGTAGCGCCTCACCCTCCCACAAAATTTTCTTTCAGCACAATATTATACAATGCCTTTTTGTGTACCGCTTGCGAAATAAGCAGATCATCTCAAAAATTCTCGAACAACGAGAAATATCAATAACAATCGAACATGGTTATCGCATATAATTAGCTTTTTCTACAACTCTTAACTTAGTCCTGATTCAGAGCAGACATTATGATTTCCTTTGTCTTGAAGAAATGTTAAAGCAAAGTTAAGGCTAATGAATTTCTCTCTTAAAGAGGGACACATATGGAAAGAATAGAGGGAAAGATAACCAAATTATCACCAGCAGCTTTCAGCAACAAATATATCCATAAATCATTATAAAAATATAGTTATCAGCCCATTAAAACCCACGCAATTAGGATATGATAATTAAGATTCCATCATTTAAGTTTGTAAAATTCCAAAAAGTGCGCAAATTTGGCCCATCTATAACAGCGTATCTTAGAGCTGGGGATGGAGTGGGCTTAAATTGACTTAAATTTCAGTTTGTGCCGTCCACGAAATTTGCAGACCCATCATGTTAATGTCTTTAAATCACAGTCAACCGGCATTTTGCATGGCCATGACTAGGGCCATGATGCTTGGTCCGGGCGAATCCGTGCTCTGGCTGTGCGGCATCCAAGTGAGCAGACCGGACAGCACACATAAACACAAATCAATTGTCAACCACTCGACGCGAGGGCAGTGGCGACCATGAGGATGCGCCATGGTCAATGCTGAACGTTGAATGTGGAACGTTGAACGTTGAGCGTGCAACCTTCAGCGGAACGCAATTTGCGTTGCACTTTTCAATTTCCTGCAACGCGACAAAGGACGTTGCAACGGGGATATCAGACAGGAACGGCAACAGGAACTGGCACAGGACATGTGGCTAGCTGTGGCATTCAACTATCCAAACGCAAATCTAGTCCTCATCCGTATACGCATCCGCATTCACATGCACTGCGCCTCGCAGTAACCAGTGTCAAAATGATTGTGGACTCACGGGTGAGAATTTGTGGTTTGATACTTGCATATTTTGTCACTTGTCGACACTCGACTCTGCTCGCCCGTTGTCCAAGCGTCAGCCCAACATCACCATCATCATTAGTCACTGCCAGTTTTTGAACTGTGTGCTACACCCCGTCTCCAGCTCAAACGGGCACGCACTGGAGCAGTCTGGGCGGATAGTAGGAAGTGTACTGACCGCATCCGCTGACCTTGTAGGCGGAGTTTTCATTGTTGCTGGTCGTGTAACAACTTTAAAATTCCTAACTGCAGATTTCTTTTGCGCGAGCCACGCCCCCAACGACGCCACAAACAGTTGTCCAGCCGCCCAACTGCCCAACTGTCCAATTGTCCAACTGTCCAGTTGGTCCGATTTTCCCCCCAATTTCTCCAGACCTCAGTTCGGCGATAAAAATTACTTAAAAATGCCACAGCTCATGGGTTGACTTTTGGCCAACGAGCACAAAAAACGACAGCTGGCAATTGGGATTGGGACTGGGCATGGGTATGGTCATGGCGCGACGTCAACAGCGCAAAAGGAAATCGCGGCGAAAATCCAACGGAAGCCAAACGTGTCGGCGCGTGGGCAGCAAAGCACCAAAAAGCAGTAAGAGAAATGGCAGCAAAAAACAGCCAAGCAGGCAGAAAATGGACAATGGAGGCTGCTGGCTGCGTGTCGCAGCCATTTCGCTATCCGACATTTTCCATGCTCCATTCTCCATTCTCTCCATTTACCATTTGCCAACCGCCACTCGCCATTCCTCATTCACCATTTGCCTTTTATTGTAAATTTACTTTATAAAGGTTATTACGGAGCAAGACGCGGAATGAGACAGCAGTGACAGTCGGGCAGTTGCGTCTGCTCTTGTGGGGTGCTTAATGACCTGCCCAATATAACAGGTAAAACTGTCCAGGTATTTCCTTTATTCTTTATTTCCATCTAACACTTCATCTATTAATGCGTGGCCCTACCTTATCAGGACTGTGTGAATCGCAGAGAGAGGTGCTACTCAAATATGCTGTCGTATTGAAAAGGCAGAGAGATTAAAATCGCAGAGAGAGACGTATTTCAGCTTCGAATAATATTAATATCAATAGTTTGTCAAGAAAAGAAAAAGATGGAATAATATATTATAGGTGCAAAATGATGTCAAGTAGGAGCTCACTTTACTTCAAGGCTCACTTCAGAGCTGAAGAAAGTGCAAAATGGTGCATACTGTTTGGGAAATTGAAAATGTTAAGAGAGTAGCTAGGTATGTCAAGAAAACAGCCATATGGATGATATTTTATCGTTCGCCTGCTTCGATGTTGTGGCCCATATAGCTAGTGTCCATTGTGAAGCGTATCACAACAGTTGGTCAAGCCGCACTTTATTAAATTGTGGCCAACTCAAAAGAAAAGAAAAAAAATGTAATGTGTGGAGCAGCTGAAACTCCGCTGGAGAAGCGCGCCATAATCCCAGCTTGCCGTCGCCATTAACGTTGGGTAACTGCAAGTTTTGGAAAGCTGGGCAACGAGTCACGCGCGGCTTGTCACCTCGTTGTTGTTGGTATTGTTGTTGATATTGTCCTTTTTTGTTTTTGTGCGCGACTGTCAATTTTTTTGGCCGGGTTTTTCTGGTCAGAGGCAACCTTCAGGCTTGAGGCTAAATCAAAATTCATGGTTTTGTTAGAGAGGCCACGGCGGCGATGCTCAATCGTGCATTGGTATCAATAGCGGGCAAACACACACACAGGCACACATACAAGCACACACACAAGCACGCACACACACGTTCATGTACAGACGGTTTACACGCAAGCTTAACCCTTTGATGGCCCCACACACATGTACAACATGTAAATTGTTTCAATTTGCGGCATTTGCCGTAAAGCTGCGCAATTTCGACATGCCATGGATACTCTGAGAGTGTAGGTGTGCGCTAGTGTTAGTGTGTGTGTGTGTGTGAGTTGTATGGTCATTGTGTGTGTGTGTGTGTTGGTGTGAGCGTGCTTCGTTTTTTTTGTTCATAGTTGGAATGTCCATGTCCGTGTCCAGCTGTTGTGCTCCCACAGAGCACACGAACACAATCCGCACCCGAACCCAAAATACAAAACTTGTTTAATATTATAGCCATATATATACATATATTGTATATACACATGCGTGTGGATGTGTGCATATGTGTGTGTGTAGGTGTCGGGGATGTCTCATCTAAAACAGCTACTGATGCGGCTGCTGCTGCTACTTTGATGTAGTTAAATTTTAATTGGACTTTGGGTTTTTATTCCCCGTCTGTGGTATTCCATTTATGCGTGTGTGCTTAGCTATGTGTGTGTGGATAAGAGACAGCGAGAGACAAAGTATGTGTGTTGGTGTTTTTGAATACTAGCCGGTTTTTTGCTGTTTGAACTTTAACATATTGTGTTGAAACATTTCCAAAATGAAGAACGTCTTGAATTTAAATTAACTTCAAACAATTACCAAAAATTTAACATATTTGTATTTTAAAAACTTAGTTAAACGTAGAGTATATGCGGTGATAACAACAGTATTTCAACTTAACCTCGATTCGATTTCATATGATTTGATTGGGATATATCTGATTTGAATATGGCACAGGTAAAAATAATGTTATTCGAACACAAAGTATTAGTTGAAATTCGATTTGTTCTTATTTCCGTAATTCATAAGCATAAGTAAATACTTCAATTTGGAAAGTTTTATTCACTCTTTTGTTACGAAATTTCTAGGGCACGAGAAGATCTTAATCGAAATAAATACATTTTTTAAAATATATATATCTCTGTATTTTTCTGATTAGCTGCATTACCGAATAATTTGATCAGCTACTATCTTTTTAGCCAACTAAAAGGTCACCAATAATTCTAGCCCTGATTGACTAAATGCTTCTGATCTTTAATGATTTTCGCGCCTATTTCTTTACAATGAGCCGATGGGCAAGTGACACTTAGCTAGCATGGCCTTGATGCCTTGCTAGACAGATCCTCTGCCCTAGATAGTATTTCTCCTTCATTATATCGGCAAGGTAGGTTATGTGATAATCTATACATAGAACTACACTCTAAGACAGAGCTGCGGCGTTAAGCCAAGAAGGCCCTGAAGATTTTTGCTTCGTTGATCTCAGTGCTCCAAGCCGGAATTTTCAATTTCTTTTGTACTCTTAGCCAAACCTGTTTCACAAAAAGCAATCGAACCAAAGCTCGAATCACATTTTTCTACATAAATAGCCTGATTCATAATAAAGAACTCTTGAGGTTGGCTCAGCAACAAAAAGTAAATAACTAAAGTCAAAAGCATTATTGGAGTTATTTGACCATATTGGTTTGTGCAAGCTTTTGGGTCGAGATCAAATTCTCATTTATTGTTTAGGGGCTACTTTTTGGAAGCAGCGTCCAATATCCTTTAATTTATTATCTGAAGCAGCCATGTAGGAGCATCTGTTAATATTGTCTGGCTCTGGTCTCGGCCTCTAAATTAACAACATTTGCTACTAACTAACAGCAAATTAAGCCATACATTGTTTATAAACGCTCAAGTGCCTTGTGAGCTTTGCAGGACGAAGGACGAGGCTGGTCAGAGGCTGGACCAATGGCTTCGCTTTAATGCCTAAATCAACTAACTTTGCGGGCAGCAAACTTATTTCCGGCATGCCGAGAACATTTCCTAGACTTCAACACATACAATCCAACGCACAGCCAAGCACGTACGCACACGCACTCACACACACACGCGCTCACACACGCACTCGTAGGCACGCACACGCCAGGACTAAGCAGAAATCAACAGCCAAAGAGAAGAGACCAAATTCAACCATAAATTGATACAGACGCCTCTGAGTCACGCCATGCTCATGCCGCTGCTCTACGACCGGCTGCCGGTTACCGTAGTCGGCCAAAATGCAGCAAAAAAGGACTTGCTGCATTTGAGGACGATGCAGTGCGATGCATTGCAATGCAATCCTTCCGGCTTCACTCCCTTTTTGCTGGCCGGCTGGCTGGCCAGAAAACCAAAAACGAGCATCCAACAATCCCAAGTTTTTGGTCAACTTTGGGCCAAAACAATGCTCGCTGGCACCAGGCGCCAACAACCAGTCGAACCACCAGACACCAGCCACCAGTCCCCAGGGGCAAGAGCAAGGGTAAGGGCACACGCAACGTAAAACTGAAAGCTGAAAGCGATGCACGCATCTTTTGCTTCTCGTTCGCATCCACATCCTCGTCCTTCGCCTGGGTCCCTTATCCCGCTCCGTTGCGGGTACGGGTACTTTGGCTCGTCCAGTGCAGTGCCTCCTCCATTAACGGCGTGCAGTGGCAGACGTTCTGGCTAGCTGCGTGTGCATGCAATCCTTCGTCCTTCGCCCGTGTCCAGTGTGTGTCCTTGCTGTCCTTGGTGTGCTATGTGTGTGTGTATGTGTGTGTGTGTGTGTGTGGACGCGTGTAGGACACCGAAAAGCAACTGCCGCAACTGGAGTTGGACTTTCTCTGGTCAATTCGCGGTTTTGCTTGTCACTTAGCCGACGCGTCGCCCAACGGCGGCCCCGTTGGCCATTTGATAAACGACGAAGAAACAAAACGATGCCAAACGAGATGCCATCACACGACGCTACAACGAAGTGCAGCCACATCCAGCCTGGAGCTGCAGCTGGGAGCTGGTGTTGGCTTCGAGACGACAATGTGACGACATTTTGTGTCCATTGAATTATCTGGCCGAGGTGTCCAGCGGTGTCACCCCTGACTGCTGACTGCCGACTGCCGACTCCTGACTGCTGCCTGCGGACTGCGGACTGCTGACTGCTGACCTGACTGGCTGGCTGAGTTGTCGACTTCCTCCCCTAACCAAAATTAGGCCTAATGACGCTGTGATGAAGCATGTGTATAAAGAGATTGCCTTTTTTAAACGTTTCTCATAGTATATTAAAAAACAAGTTGAAAAACAAACATTTAAACTTAATATAATGCAAGCTTAAGGTTATCTAAAAACACAAATCCTTAATTTGTTTCAAATTTGGAAAAAATAATGCTTGTTGCTGGATATTAATTTCTCATCGTTGGAAACTATATAGTTTCGCACATTTCTTAAACTAAAAACAAAATATACTTTTCTTTAAGTTCAAGAATATGATTCAGTTCTTTTTAGCTTAGGAGTTTGTTTCTCATTATTCATTTCAGGATAATGAGTGGATTTTAATTTGAAATGCAACCTCAAATAGGTTGCGAACCCTCGTAAAGATTAAATATTAGAAATTTAATTTAAAGCAGTAATTAAGTATGATGAGATTTTAAGCGGCTTGAATCTGACTAAAGTAACCACGATAGTGGACCCGAGCGATGCCGGGTAATCTGTTCTAGTACAATATATACAATGGGAAATACTTGAAGATTTAGTTTTATGTGTAGCTTAGAACTGTGCACCCTCTGCCATATCAGAACCGTTTTTTGATCTATCCAACTTAATATCTTGGACAACTTAATAGTCAAGATTCACTCTCGATTATACACGATTCTGATAACCTAAAGAAGGGTGTTATGTGTGCGTTGTTTCAATTGTGGCATTGGACAGCTGTGACTGTTATTTTTAAGCTTTAAATGGCGTAACAAGTGCAGATTGCTGTCGTTGTTTCTCCGAGTGCGTGTTCGAGTTCGAGATTTGAGTTTCGAGTTACAGTTGGAGTCCTTCTTGTTTGTTTGCGCCTGCCCGCAGCTTGCTTTGGCTTTTGCTTTTAAGCCGCCTACCTTCAGCAGGGCAAAACAGCTATGGGAGTCGCATTTGCAGCCAGCAGAGGCCGGTGGAGGCGTTTAACATTTTTGAGGCTTGATTGGATTTTGCACAGGCCTCTGCGTAAAGTGAAAAATTGCATTTTGAGCAGCTGCTGCTGCTGCTGTTGGTGTTCCTGCTGCTGCTGCTGCTGCTGCTGCAATTGCAGTTTGCAGCTAAACTTGTTGATGATTTTGTTGTTTTCAGTGCTGTTGTTGCTGATGTTGTTGTTGCTGTTGTATTTGTTTTTACTGTTGATGAAGTCGGCTTTGGTTTGGTTTGGTTTCATTTGGTTTTGATGGTCAGCCAGCCTGCGGCTGTCTGTTATTTTGAAATACTCGTTGAGTGGCTCGTTTGCGGTGAACATGCATGTGGCTGGACCCACAGCCAGCCATGCCCACTAGCACCTAATACAGAATGCCCGCCCACAAAGTAACCCCAAACACTGTTCATTTTTCTAATGCATTTTAAGCGATTTGGGCAAAGCCAATGCCAAACCCAAGGTTACGGGTTGGGGCCCAGTCACGCCCATTAACAGTTTATTAGCACCTCAAGCAACTGCCGCCGCCCCTCTGCTGTTGTCAAATGCGCAATGCCACGCCCACACCTCTTTCTACTCTGTCTCCGTGTGTGTGTGAGTGCGTCTGTGTGTGTGAGTGAATGCAATATTGCATTTCTACGGCAATTAAAATGAATTTTCCGGTTACTTGACACATAACATAATTTGCATATCCGGCGCCTGGCACGACCCCTCATCCGGCAGCTCCTCCCTCCTACGATATGCCCCTGGGTCTTAAATACATAAATGATGCAATGAATGCAGCTTGAATTGCAACAGCATCACCAATGATAGCAATAGCAATGGGCTGCGAGACGCCTGCAACCCTTGTTGCCTACATCCACGCCCACCTCATATGCCAGCCCCTTTTTGTGATGTGTGTCTGTTCCGTACGGATTGCTGGCGCCTTTGGATAACACTGGACATCTGGGTTTTCAACCTCTGGCCTGGCAAACGATATGCAGTCAAGTATAATCGCTTCAGTCATTTTATATATATTTTTTTTATCATTATATATCTGTCACATTATCTATCTATATGACTCTGGTATGCCAATAAGACGCTCTCTTTATGTATTTCATTGTCGTTAATTATAGATATAATATCTTGTTTGCTCCTTTAAGTTCATGGGTTTGATACTTGATCTCTTGTAAGTGGACTTTCAGCTAATCGACAACAACTATACCCTCACCAGAACGACTTCAGCCATTTTTCTATAGCCGTATCGAAACATAAACATGTTACCTAGTGTGAATATTGTCATATGCATGTTGTCACCATTGTCGGATGCAACACTCCAGCCTTTTACTGCCTTGCTTGATACCTTGGCTGGCTTGAGGTCTCTCCCCAACTTAAATGCCAACATGCACACAAGCACACACACTTATACGCACACACACGCACACACACGAAAGCTTGTTGAGTTTGTCCAAATCACCGAGTTTAACAAATTAAATGACTTCTAGTGCGTACATTGTTTTGACACGGATGTCCCCAGCAATCCAGTGCCATAGACATAGCCTGTGTTGGTATGGGCAGCGTCTGGGATTTGCCAAATTGCTGTTGATTGCTCGACCTCTGCATCCGCAGTTGGGCGTCCACCTGCAATGTTAAGCATTTGCCAGGCACCAATTTCTCGTGGCCACCAACCCACCCACCTGGCTGCACACATTGCCACAGACCACCATCATGGAGATTGGCATTGGGGTTGGGGCTCCAATCAGAATTTGAGGCTGGGGCTGCACATTGTTTTTGTGGTTGAAGGGCCGAGTGCGCCCTGCACTTTTCATGACGTATTGTCAAACGGAGTCACACACTATGCTCCACAAACTGCCGCGCACAACTTTAACCATAAAAAATTATATAAAAAAAAAGAAGAAAACCCCCCCGTCTTTATGCTGCCATCTGCCAACCGTTTGGCGGTTAAACGGTGGACTCCAGCCTTGGCTGATGGAGCGGCATACCGAGCCGCTGGACCACCCGGTTTTCAACATGGCAAGCGCTGCGACGCAGCACGCGGCCGCCTTTGAAATGCATCATATTTTGATTTTATGGCGTTTATCTTGCGCCTTTCGGTTTTTATGTCTTTATAAATACACAACTGAGGCAGCAAGGCAAAAATATGAGAGATGCACATGATTCATGCGCATTCACGTAAGCTGGTAGCCGCGTTTGTTTATGGCAATTAAATTTCATTCAATATCAATAACAACAACAGCAAACAACAACAGAAATGCATAAAAACAACAAATTGAATACTACAAAAATATACTCCTTGAGGCGGCACAGAGGATCAAATTATTGTGATTGTCTGTAAAGATGTTGTTTTCTTTTTTTCCATAACAATATATATCTCTTTATATAAAACAGTATGTCCTGTCTAACTAACTGACTGATTAACTGACTTACCGACTAATTGACTTGCTGACTGACTGACTGATTGATGATCAACACATAGACCAACCCTAAGAGCTGGGAGGCTGATTTTTGTACTAAATACGAATCTTTATTCAATTTAAAAAATGTACATAAAACTACCGATAGACCTTAGGCAAATTTTCATTGTATATATTCAATTAGGGAGCGTTTCAAACTTCGCATATTTTCAAATATAAATATGAAAGCA